>NC_135726.1:35539511-35871561 GCF_964656455.1 Halichoerus grypus
AGGAGACACAGAAAACACAGGAGTCAGCGTATCTCTGGGCATCATGGAACGGCTCCAGCCACTGGAAACTGTCCCTTCAATGTGGGGGCAACGGAGCAGCCTGGTGAAAAGTGAGCTCATGTGTGCACGAACACAGCAAACCAGGGGGGTGGGCGAAACACATCCCTCTCCAGGAACTTCTTCCCTGGGTGCTCAGCCCAGAAGGCTGCCCACGGCCCCGGGGCACGCAAGTACAGGGAGTTCTGGGCGACAGGTAGGTCCTGCATAGCTTGTCTCATGGCTTCTATTCTTGTACAGGAGGTCCTTCCTGAACACAAGAAAACCCCGTCCCAGCCCAGAAGTCTGAATGGACCCGGCCCTGGTTGGAATGCTCTAGAACATGCATCTAGGAGCTGGCCCAAACTCTTCATCTGGGGGGAGGCCACTCTCAATCCGTGTGGTGTGCATAAGGCATGTGACCCAGGCAAAGCAAATCAGTGACTGGCTCAGAGGTGAACATTTCCAGGACTTCTGCTGGAACGGGGATGAAAGCTGTAGCCTGAGAGTGAATGAAACGTGGTCCAAGCGTACAAGGAACTATCATTCAGCCTTTAAAAGGAGGCAAATCCTACCACATGCTAGGACTCAGGTGTACCTTGGGGGCATTATGCTCAGTGACATAAACCAGTCACACAAAGACAAATACTGTCTGGTTCCACGTAGATGAAGTACCTAGAATAGTCCTATTCATAGAGACAGAAAGTAGAAGAGAGGTTAGCAGGGGCTGGGGGACAGGGAAACAGGGAGTTAGTGTTTAATGGGGACGGAGTTTCAGTTTGGGATGAGGAAAAGTTTCTGGAGATCGATGGTGGTGATGGCTGCACAGCAGTGTGAATGGATTTGATGTACTAAACTGTTCAGTTAAAAATGGTTAAAATGGTAAATTTTACATCCTGTGTATTTTACCACAATTTAAAATAATGTGAGCCTGGAACAGCAGGGGCCTGACTTTTTGGTTATGTGACCCATACATTTTTGTTTAAACTGGTTAAAGTTGGGTTTTTGTCCCTTGCAGTTGAAAGGGACGATCACTTCGAGCCGCAAGGATGGCCGGTCAATACCATGCCCATCCCTTCCTCCTCTTCGGTTTAGTAACAGAAGCCCCTCAGGTGTTCTTGGGACGCGAGGCCCTTCCCTCAGGGTACCCGCCCACCCGTGGGGCTCACGGGTGAGGAAGAGGGAGGCGTCTTCCACCTCAGACCACAGCCCAGCCGCATCTTCACACCTACCCTCGTGGGGTGGTTCTGGCCAAGAGGAGCCGTGAGCACCCCCGGGAGGCCATCTGGAGGGAGGCCGGCCACGGTGACCCCGAGTCCAGCGTGAATGCTCGTGGCCCCGCAGCGGCAGTGACACGAGGGGCCACAGGACACAGCGACTCACCCTGCGGAACTGCTCGAAGGATTCCTCTCCAGGTACTGGGGGGTTCACGACGATGTCCATGGCAGCCTGCCCGGACACTGGCGGGCACAGTCGCACGGACAGCAGCTTCACCAGCTGGCCTTTGATCTCGGGGTGCAGGTTGATCACCTCCATGTAGCCTCCTCTGTAGCCACACCTGCAGGGTTGAAGGGAGGAGGACCCACTGGTCACAGAGCGGCCTCAACTACGTGCAGTCGGGTCAGCCAGAATGTTCTGTAAGCATCCCCACGCCCAACACGGAGCAGCCAGGTGTGGCCGAGTTCTTCCCAATGGGACGTGAACACAGTGACATGGGCGAAGTCCACATTGCTTCCTTACAAGGAAAAAGCATGCTCTCTCATCCTCTCTCTTTTCCCATTTCCTAAGGAACGGAGACACTGGAGCAGCAGGCTCAGTGCTGGAGATGGATGCCCCGTGTGGACAAGGCAGAGCCCAAGTCCGCGAGTGACCTCGAGGTCAGCCTGTCCTGACCTCCCCCGCCTTTGGGCTGTTATGTCACGGGCACCTTGTTTCAGCCACTGTATTTAGGGGCCTCTTTGTTAAAGCAGCTTAGCCTGAGGCCTAGCTAATACACCAGCCCCTGTTCCAAAGGGGTGCATGACTCGGGCCCGCACAGGCTCCAGGGCTGGGTACAGATTCCCTGGGGCCATGAGCACAGCCGGAGGACTTCTGCCAGAACTCCTGCTGCCTGAAAACAAAGTCAACCCAAAGGAGAGCAGAGCTGAGCAAGACAATGAGACCAGGCAAGAAATCAGAGACAGAGTCGCATCGACATCTTCCCAGACTTTTCACCCATATTAATTTTTTTTTAAAAAGCCTCTTCGGTGTAGGTCGGTTCAAGTCGAGTTTCCATTAGTTATCACCAGAAGGATCCTGACTGATACAGAGTCAAGTCACATGAAAGTAAGCTGAGATATGCAATGAGTTAAAAAAACAAAAAAACAAAAAAACCTTCCAGAACTGACTCGGCACCAGCAGTCACACTTTCTGGAGCTGTGCCTCCTCCTCTGGGCTGTGACTGATAATGTTGGGACTAATGACTACAGAAATGCAGACTCCCTGAGGCAGGAATCTAGTCTTACCTTCCTCTGTATACCCCACACCCTCAACCTCAAGAGCACCTGACACAACGAGACACTCAGTAAAACGCCACTGGTATCAGCCTGCAGACCAGCAAAGGCAAGTTCCCACATTTCATCTCTCAGCTGGGTCTTCCAAGGCAAGAAGATAAATTCTGGTATCTCAGAAGGGTTTGCCCTAACAGAGGCTGAAAGAAGAACTTTCTGCTTAATCCTCGGCTGATGAGTAGAAAATCAAATTGAGAAGAGCAATCTGATCTCAGGTAATCAGGATCTGAGGACTGTGGGGCGTAACTCAGGATTCCAACATCCAGGAGACTATTAAAAGAATAATCAAGAACACAATGCAGAGATGGCTAGGTATGTGATAAAAACGAGCTTGAAAAATGAGTTAATAGAGAACAGACTTATTTAAGAAAAGAGCTACATAGCACATGAGTCTAGCAAAGATAAAGCGCTGCTAGGACCACAGACCAGAAAGACCAGCATAAATTAACCCCTGCCCACATCAAATCAAGCCAGCTGGGCAGTCATCCCAAAGGTACAGCTCCCTCCACCTGGCCAAAATATTTCTCCAAGCTTCACAGTTCCATCAGCCTCCAGCTCAACAAGGGAGACCCTTCCCCCATCCTAACACCTGGCGCAGGAAAGACCCCACCCAGTGTTGGGGGGATGAATGCCCTAGTCTTTCCTTCTCAGCCTCTTTTGCAATTTCCCCCTCTTCTCCCACAGCTTCTGAGCAGTGAGGGCCTAGACCAGTCCTTAGACCTCGTGTCTACCTACACTCACTCCCTGCAGTACGTCCCGGCTCAGAGATCTAACAACTCATTCACTGCATCTCCCAAACTTCAATCAGCTGGCTCTCGGCCCTGAGCTGGGGACTCACACAACCATCTCTATCTGGACATCCAATGGGCATCTGCAAATTCAACACATCAAAAAAACAATTCCCAATCTTTTCCCCAAACCTGCTTCACCCACAGCCTTCCTCATCCACTGATGGCAACTCCATCCTTCCTGTTGTTTGAATAAAAAACTTGCGAATGAAACTTGACTCCTCTCTCTCACAATCATCTTTTCCATCAAGCAACTCCTGTCCACTCCACCTTCAAATATATCAGGATCCAGGGTCTCCTCCGCATCTCTATCCTGGCCCACAGTACCTCGCCTGGCTGTAACAGCCTCTTGTCTTAAGTCTCTGTTCCTGCCCCTACCATACAGTAACCAGACAGTGGTTAGTAAAACCTAAGTCAGGTGAGTTTGCTCTAATCCTCCAATGGATCCCATCCTGCTCTGAGTAAAAGTAGAAACTAACCGGGGCGCCTGGGTGGCTCAGTTGTTAAGCGTCTGCCTTCGGCTCAGGTCATGGTCCCAGGGTCCTGGGATCGAGCCCCGCATCGGGCTCCCTGCTCGGCAGGAAGCCTGCTTCTCCCTCTCCCTCTCCCCCTGCTTGTGATCCCTCTCTCGCTGTGTCTCTGTCAAATAAATACATAAAATCTTTAAAAAAAAAAAAAGTAAAAACTAACCTAAGTAGCCCAGGTGATCTGGCCGCCTCTGACTTCTTTGGTCTCAACATCTGCCACGTTCCCCCTCATGCACTCGTTTCCAGCCCCGTGTCCCTGAACATTCCAGGTATGCCTCAGGGCTTTTGCACATGCTATTCCCGCTTAGAATGCTTCTCCCTCAGATACCTGCCTAGCTCCCTCCGTCCTCCTCGGTGACCCTGCCCCCACCACCTGGCATTCCCACTTCTTCTCTATTTTTGTCCACCGGACACATGATTTTATTCATTTGTCTACTGCCCCTCTCTCTTCACCAGAAGCTAGCTGTAGGGCAGGAACGGCTGTGGTTTGCTCCCTGCTGTACCCTCAGTGCCGAGGTCAGTACAGGACTCACAGCAGGTCATCCGTAAGTATTAGCTGAGCGAACAAGTACAGGACTGGAGCAGACTCCCTGGCCCCCGTGCTAGGGGGAGGGGCACATACAGCTTGGTCCCCTGGCCTGACGGCCATCTGTCCACTCAACCTGCCTTCCCTGGCCCCTCCGATTTCAGTGTTGGAGCCGCAGTGATAGAGCGGGCAGAAAACACTAGTGTTGGAAGCTGTTGTAGGTCCTGCTTTCATCTGCATCGTTTACCGTGGTCAGGTTTCTTTCAAGCAGGACCTTATTTTACATGAGCCTCTGCACAAGGGCTGTCCTCACACCACAGGGCTCCCAGGCGGGGGATATGGCCTGTCTCCTGTTTCTTGGATCAGCAGAGGCCGTAGGTAGGGGCAGCCTTCTCCATCCAGCAGGGTGACTGGAGGCAGTGGGAGGGAGGTGGACGCCAACGTACTCGCCCATGTAGCCCTTGGAGGTAGAGTGGAAGGATGCAAGCTCCACGTTGCTGGAGTACTCGGGCCCCATCTCGTAAAGCACCTTCTTAAAGGAGTGGAATTTGCAGTCTGGAGAGTACACGTTGTCCTGGTACACCTGGGGGAGAGGACAGGACAAGCACAGTCACCCAAATTCCCCAAGAGGCCTGAGCTCATGCAGGCTGCTGCCGAGGGCGGGCATGGGTGCTCAGGCTCAGGCTGTGTGCTATGAAGCCCAACCTCTGATGCTACTTCCAGGAATGAGCCAGGCCAAAGGAACCTTCCAGAACAAGTAAAGAGGAAAGGCTTTGGGCTAGATGCCCACTTGATTTCTCCCATTCCCCCACACTCACCTCCACCCAATCTCCAGACCTTTCTACTTCATCTGACCAGTGAGGACGTCAAGGACTCCTACCTGCCCAAGCCAGTTTTCTCCCTGAATGTTTACTTCCTTCCATAAGACTAATAATGAAAGCAGTCCATGTAGCTGTCCTCTGACCCCCCACTTCAAGTGCTAAATGTGTTGCTCTCTTGGCCCTTTACGTCACCTACCCCGTTCGGAACCATTCTGTTTCTCTGTTCATCTCACTGCCAGCCTTCCACAGACTGCACCCATGAGCAGCGTCCACACATGCCCTGTTCTTTCCTGTGCACACAGTCTACACTCAGCAGACAAGCACCCCACTCCGCCCTTGGGGATGAACTTCTCACACTCATGTTGGGGATCAGGGAAATGGAGGCTCTCGGGGACACTGTGGGGCCACGGGAGGGTCAGCCCAGCTCCACCTTCAACAAGCTATGCACAGCCCTCCTTCTCTTCCTCTCCCACCTTCTCCTCTTCCCAGACCTGAAGGGGAGGAGGTCTGCACACCAGGTCACTCTGCTGCCCCATCTCTCCTTCCAAAATGAAGACTGTTAACACCTGATACTAATATAACCCTGTATGTTAACTATACTGGAATTAAAACAATACGTATTTTTAGACCCATCTGCTAATCGTGGCAACAATGTGATGGGTAAGCCGTGTGTGTGTGTGCGTGTGTGCGCAGGGGTCAGGCGGTATGGGGGGTGCTAGTGAGCAAAGAAATGAAACCAATGTGCTAGAAGCTACCACTGACCAGAAATCAGGAAGAAATGAAGAAGTGGAAAGAGAATTTGACAGGCCTTGAGTTTCTTCCTTACAAAGCAGGAAAAGAACAAGCAGCCTTGGCTCCAGAACTGGGGTTTCAAGGAGCGGCAATCATGAAATTAAGATTTCCCTACCCTCCCCCCCCACACACACACACACAGGCTGGTAGACACAGAAGCACAAGGAGGCACAGGAACGCAGCATTATGCCCACCCAGAGCCCACTCTCCCTTCCTGAGAATGAGTCCCTCAACGTGCCCTCAAGGAACACTGCTCCCCCCCCCACACCCGCTCTCAGGGGAGAGAGCTCACCCCTTGCCTGGGGCCTGGTCAATTTGCATACTGCAACCACTGGCCACAGTGATTGGTTCAGCAATGGGCGTGTGACCCAAGCTGCACCAATGAGGCTCGATTCTGAGACTTTTGCAGGAATCACCAGGAAGAAATGGTCTTTCTAGGCTGGGAAGACAGCAGGGCTGTGTGTGAGGCCAACGTGGAAGGACAGAGAATCTGAGAGATAGGGCTGGGGTCCCTGGACTTAGCCCCACACCTGTTACCCCTACCATCCTTTAATTTTTCTTTTAAGTTTAAAGTGGTTTGGGTTAACTTCCTGAAATTTATAACCAAGAATCCAAACCAATATAGGGATGATTTAGGTCACAGTGTCATAGGTTGTAACATCCTCATCCTTGGTTAGAATCACTCCTCCAACATCTAGAAAGTTCTCTCTGGTTACAGAAGAGTCAAGTCTGGCTCCCTCCCCCTAGAAGAGAAAGCTCAACCTCACTCCCCACGGAGGAGAGAGCTGAGCAACTCTTACCTCATCAGCCAGGAGAAAGAGCTTCTCTTCCCAGGCAAAGTGAATCACATCTTCTATGCACTTTCTGCTTTGTACCTGACCTAAAAAAATCCCCAACAAAACCAGAATGCAGCTTGTAATGCTGTTTAAATTGTCCCTAAGTAAGAACCCCACCCAGAATCACTCAGGTGTTCTATGTTCCCACACGACCCTTAGGGATCACCCTCCCTAGTTGCTGTGCCTGATAAGGTGTAGTCAACCTCTAGGGACCCCTGAGTGTTGGCCTCATCTGTCTGACTCATTTAAGCCACGTACATGGAGGGAGAAGTGTCTCACACTCAACTTTCTTGTTACTCTTATGAGAGTGTTGTGTGTGTGTGTGTGTGTGTGTGTGTATAGAGGGATATGTTTGTCTGGGCTAGAGGACAGTGTCCTAAAGAGCAGGAAAATAAAACTGAAGGGGTTAAATCAATCAGCTCTGCCTCCCCCACCCCTTACCACACACCAAGAGCAGCCAACGGAGAGAATCACACTGGCTGATAGAGAGGTCGCACAATGTCCCAGAGAGGCACTCACAAGCTCCGTGAGGCAGGGACAAGATCTGTATGGCTCATCGGCTATCCTTAAAGCCAGTACTCAGCAGGTGCTTGGCAAATATTTGCCACGTAAGCACTACATTAACAAGCCTGTGCACCTGCTCTGGTGTCTCCTGTCAGCCGCCACGTGGGAGCTATGCATCGCTGCTGATGACCGGGAGCACACTGCAGTCCTCCCTTTCAAGGTCCCTCCCTTTGAGGACTTGACTCAACACAAGCAGTGGAAACCACCACCCCCCGTGTTACAGAAATGAGTACAAAGGGCAAAACAGTACTCTCCCAGTTCACAGGAAATACCATGGGTTTGAGGTAGGGAAGGACCAAATGCTACAAGGTGGAAATGGAAACTTTCTCCCATGTTTCCTGACCCCTACTCTGGGCAGTGCCAGAGGTGCTCCCATACTCTCCAGGAAACACCACTACAGTCAGGCTTGCTGATTGCTTAAAAAAGGCTGCTTCTTTACTGTGCACGTATGTGTATCTATGGATATTACCTATAACTCTGTGTGTATGTGTGTCTGTCTTTGCACATTATTTATGTATACATATATATCTTGATGCAGAGCAATACGTAGAGTATATTACCTTTTTGTTAAAAATAAAAATATCTATGTTCTTCTCTGTACGAGAACATCAAGAACATGTCTGGAAAAAAATTAGCTATGTCTCACAAAAGCACTGTATGATTCAACCAGGATCTCAGCCTTGAACTATCTAAGCAATGAACCAATTCCTTTACTAAAGGTCCAACTTTTCTCTTGCCAAGCAAGCGCTAAACCAGGCTTCCTATGAAGCTCAGGGTTCTGGGATTCCGGAAGGACGGCAGCCCTGGATTCTACAGGAACCAGCCACTTTCCCACAGACTGACAGGTTGTGGCTACCCAGGGGGCTGGCTGAGCCTGCCAGCAAACCCTACTGGGCTTGCCTCTGATCCCACTAACTATCCTGTTAGAATGCAATCAAAGATCTGAGCAGCAAGAATATCAAAACCATGTGCACATAATGCCAACGGGAGTGCAAAGAGGAACTAAGTCAGGACCAGGGCCTCAGAAAGCCTGCCGCTCAGCAGAGGGAGTGGAGCCAGGATATGCCCATGATTCCACTGAGGTGTGCAGCGCAAACCTGAGGACAAGGACAGAGCTTGTTTCTCTCCAGCGCCTGCGAGTCACTCAGAACATGCCTCAGAGCCAGTGGATGGATAGACACATGCGGTGGGTGGTGTCAAAGGGACCAGGACACAGCTGTGCCCAGCAGGGGGAGACACGAGACCACCTCACAGAAGGGATGACTTTGACACAGAAGGCTGGAGAGGGGTCTTCCAGGCCTCTCACCACAGGCTGGGCCAGAGGAAATTTCCCACAACCTAATGAGAAAATCTGTCACTTGAGCCTGCTCAGGGTCCTTCCCTTCTTCGAGTAACAGAGCTCAGCTGTTCTGCCGGGAATTGCCTCTTTTTGCGCTCCAGCAGGGGCAAGGGACACACACCTGGCCAGAACCTTGATTTGACTGGTGCAGGGATGGGCAGGTGACCCAACTTGGGCCAAAGAGTCTGGCCTGGAATTTTTTTAAAACTATGGGCGAGGCTCTCTGCTGAGGTTGCTCAGTGGGCAGGCCATGGCTGGAGCTGCTGAAGGTCACATCAAGGACAGAGCCTTCCTGAGGACTCCACCCAAGACCTGGGAAAGGGATGGAGGTACCTAGGACAATGCTGCTGACTCAGGTGTGCCGCTTTACCCCCGCACTTTACAGTTCTAGGACCCAACCTCTTCAGGCTTGAGCTGGGTTTCTGTCTTAAAACTCAGAGTCCTGGCTTATTATCCCAATCCATCTTGACACCTTTCAGCCAAAGTGCTCACAGTGTGTGGTCCAGACAAGATACATGGCCATCACAGGTAGGTTTCTATTTTTCATCCCCCATCTTCCAAGGCCTGACTGATATTTCACACATTCAGACCTCAGAAAGCAGAACCAGCTTCTGCCACTCATATAGTTACTCTTTAAAAATTACTCATATTAATATACACTCACATGATCCCTTTACCTAAAATAGTCAAGTCTTTGATGCAAATATTTCTTCCCAGACAGCCAGGCGAGAAGATATACGTAAATGCCTGGCTAAGAAGTTACCAGCCCTCTAACAGAAACTAGGCATACAGAGTATTTCCCAAGATATAGGACCTGCTACTACTCCAAGCTGGGACCAGGAGCATCAGCATCACCTGGGAGCTCGTTAGAAAAACAAATTCTCAAGCCCCCCACCCCCGGCCTAATTACATCAGAGTACCTTGGAGTGGGGTCCAGCAGTTTGTTTTTTAACAAGTTAAAGTCGGAGAACCAACGTCCTCGGGTGGTGGTTCTCATCCTCAACGCAGGGAATATTGATGCCTGGGCCCGATCCCCAGAGATTCTGGCATGCAGCCCTGCCTTTAGCATTTTTAAAAGCTCCCTTTGTGATTCTAATGTGCAACCGGGTTTGAGAAGCCAGCTGTAGTCATTTTCCTACTGCGTTCTGGTTAGACTCTGCATCCCTACCTCCAGGGAGCTGATGTACATAAATGAGTGTTACAGCCAGCCGCACCCATTTTCTGCACTCAGGAATTCAAGTGGTGCTTTCAGCTGATTGAAGCATCATTTGATGTTCCAAAGAAGCAGATTCCACAATCAACTCCAACTCGTTTTGGCCCTGACCCAATTTATCTCAACAAAGGAGGAGAGAGGAGCCCTTGTTCTCGGCATCCAAATAGCACTGGGGGCAAATGAAGCCAGTGGCCCAGAAAGATCAAAACAGGGAAGGCTGTGCATTTTTTTTTTTAAGAAAAATATGTAAAAATAGGAATGCTTTTCAACTTCTGGAAACAGGGTTTTTCAGTTTGTTTGCTGTTGTTTTTAACAAGGCATTTCCTCCTCAGGTCTCAAAGTACACAAGTAACATTGTGTCAAAGAAAAAACGCACACACCAGCATTCTGATAGCTGGTTCAGCAAAACAACTAGGAGTAAAGGTAAAACGAGGCCTGTGATTCATGGGGACAGGTTGTGTGTAAATAACCTCAAGGAGATTCTTTGCAAATGCAAGAACGTAAAAAAAAAAAACAAAACAAAAAACTGGTTTTAATAATAATACAACCCTGTCCAAAAAAAAAAAAAGCCTGCATTTGTTCACCTCCTAAGCTGGCCTGGCTGGTGGCCGATTTTATGGCTTTATGTTAGCAAATCTGGCACTGGATTGGGAAACTGGGAGCAAAGAGAACGTCGCATTATTTAACTCTTTAGTGTCCAGACGTGTAGTACACCAGCTGCCCTGCCCCCACCGCCCAAGAAACTGGCGAAGAAGTGAAGCACAGACCTGTGGGGTTCCCAGGGTTGATGATACACAGCACCTTGGGGTCACAGTGGTCTTTGGCCTCCTGCAAGGCCCGCCGGAGCTCGTTCACATTTAGGGCCCAGCAGTTCTCCTCATCTAGGTAATAGTTCACCTGGATGGCATCGAGCTCGGAGATGACAGCCGAGTAGAGGGGGTACTGTGGGATGGGGATCATCACGCCGGTCCGGGACTTGCCACCCCCAGACACCAGGATCTTCAGGATTGTCTGCAACAGAGAAGTCACGGCTTCCAGGGACACCGCCAATCTCCACCCTTTGGGGGCTGCCAGGCAGACTCCCCAGGAGGCCCCAACCCCAGCCTTTTACCAGCCACCCCGCTGCCCGCCTTTGGTGCAGGCCCCTGTGAGCTGCTTGACTTCCCTGAGTCTCACGGTCCCCATCTTTAAAACGAGGTCTGCTGTGAGGAGTAAGCAAAATGAAATGCCTTAAAGTTCTTAGCACAGTAGTTAAAGGACTCAATGCTTATACAAAGAGGCCTTTTAAAGCAGTAGTCCACAAACTGGCCCCGTCTTGGCCCTTAAGCTCATTCTGTATGTCCTGGCGGGGAGGAGGGACAGGAATCTGTCTTGTTAGTAATTACCGGTGCCCACGGCTGGGCAGACCCTTAACAAGGAAGGGACTGTCGAATCAGGATAAAATACCCATCTTCTACAACCAGGTGGCGCTTGAACCCGGTTGTTTCCACCGCTGTGTGGCTGAAGGTTTGCAGGACTCCTGAGAAACCAGGCCACACGAACCCCGTGGGGATACTGGGGGAGGTGGCAGTAATTGATTGCAAACCCTGTTCTGGAGGAGTTCCCGCCTTACACAAAGGCTCAGTTCCTTGCTGCAAGAATGCTACTGGATTCAGAAGCTCAACAACTTGATTCTTTTCACTAAATCTTGAGGACACCTCCCTCCGCTGCTCTAGGACCTCTGCCTGTACGTGGGCTTCTCTGGGAATTAAGAGAGGCCTTGACAGCAGAACACAGTGGAAGATGCGATGGTTGGAGACCTGAGCCCCAACACTAGAATCCCAAAGGTTAAGGTTTAAGGTTACTGGGCCTGTTTCGTCATGGGCTCCAGTAAAAGCTGAATGCATCGGAAAGGCTTTGGGAAAGGATTAAAGCACTCAACAAACATCAGAAACAAGAGCCTTGGAGGTCAAAAGACGAAGATAACCCCATTAAAGGAAGAGTCAGCACACACTCCCTGAGGAGGGAAAATGAATGAATTGAAGGCACCAGCCCTGATTAGGCACAGGAAGGAGCATGCTCCATGGGAATGGATGAACGCAGGTCCCTCAGACCCAGGACTTCAGAGCCCTTCTGCTAAGCACACTTTGATACCAGCCCCTCTTCACCCCGTCCACAGCTGACCCCCAGCCCAAGCCACCTCTTTCCTCAACTCCTAAACGCTCGCTCACATCCATTATGCCCCTTCCCTGCCAAAGTTAAATCTTAACATAAATCCCTGATTCGTCTGTCACTCCCCCCACCTTCAAGTCCTTCAGTGGACATTGTTCTTAGGACAATGACCTAAATCCTCAGCATGGCCACTAAGGCCCTGTAGGACTCAGGCCCCAGTTGCCTCCCTAGCCCACTTCTGGAAACTCTGGCCCTTGCTACATGTGCTTATTCACTCCGACTCTCCTTCTGCAAACACACAGCCGCTTTCCGGCTCACAGCCTTGCACATGTTGACCTTCTGTTCAGAACACACTGTCCCCTACCTACCCTGTTCATGCCTACGTATCCTCCAGATCTCTGCTCAGCCATCCTTTGTGAAATCTTTGTGCTCCCCACAACCACCCCCGCCCCCGCTGCTCCTCCCGCGGCACTCTGTCCTCTTCACCCAGAAGAGAAACCGAGTGCTTGTGGTAGGATGTTTATTTATGTGATATTAATGCTGGTCTGGTCCAGCACTAGGGTGTAAGCAGGGGCCAGGCTTGTTTGGTTCCCACGGTCTCCCTAGCACCTGGTACAGCACCTGGCAGAGGAGGAACACCAGTATGAACTAAGTGAGAGAAAGGCCAATGCCACCAGAAAGACAGGCAGCCTCGAGTGCCCAAGGCTCCTCTCCAGCTGGACCCTCGGGTGTGCACTCTGGGGGGAAACCAAGGCTGCGGGAGACAGCACTGCCTAATAAGCCACCCTCCCACGTACAGAAATGCCGTCACTGGCTCCTGTGGTCAGATAAATGTTGTCGGGGTCTGCAGGCACGCCGCCGTCTCTCCTGGTGACGTAGGCAGCCACGTCTTCACGGATGCAATTGACGCCCTGGCTAGCGCTGTAAGACCCTGTAAGACAGCAAGCAAGACAAGTGACTGGAGGCAGGATGACTGGCTCTATGCGGTTGGTGACAGCCACAGAATTACCTGGGGTGCGGGGGTGTGGGGGAGGTCTTAGACAGGACCCAACTCCCACTACTCTAGGCTGCAGAATCGTGGCAAGCGGCTTAACCACCTATCCGGGCTTCATCCACCCACCCGCTCATCCATCCGTCCACTCATCTGCTATCTCTCCATTCATCCACCTGCCCATCCACCCACCAATCCATTCATGCTTTCAACATTCACAGAGAAGTTAGACATCAAGCATTATCCCAGGCCCTGGCATCCAATCAGGCAAATGTGCCCATACCTCTTTTATCCACCCTCCTGAGATTCATACACATTCTACAACATATAATCACTACTGCTAGGCTTGCTCTGTCTTTATCACCACTGCCTACACATGGTTCCACAGAACCTGGAGGAACGGCAAGAGCCTTCTGCAGCACTGGAAACGTTCCATGTCTTGATCCGGGTGAGGGTTACTAGGTTTGTTAATGCCTCAATAAAGAACTTAAGTTTTTTAATGTCACGCCACTGTTTTTAGAAAGAATTTGAGAATAGGTACTTGCACATGCACAGAATCTGGTAGGAGTCCCAAACTGGTTGAACTGAACTCTCTGGAGAAGTAAAGGGGAGGCCGGGGGTCAGAGGTGGGAGGCAGACTTTTCACTCTATATCCTTTTACACCATTTGAATTTTAGACCACATTTAAAGAGAGCCAGCCTATTCCTTCTAAGACTACTGCAAACCCACCACCAGGAGGTAGGATGGGGCTTCTCTGGGCGTCAGTATCAGTCAGCCCAGGCCCTGCGCCCTGCAGGCACTTCACGTGGGCTGTACTCAAGTGGGCCAGCCAGGCTCCGCCTCAGTGTCTGTGCATCACTGGACTCCCCCTTCCCCTCTGGCCAGCCGTAGGATGGGGAGGAGAGGGAGGGCAGGCTAGGCCAATTCTCTAAGGTTCCAGTGGCAAACATTAACATGTATCAAATCCAGGTGGTGGGTTCCAAGTCTTCTGTTACATTACTTGGGGTATTCTAATGCATTTGAAATATTTTATAAATTAAAACAGTGGGGAGGTACAAATGCTGGTATTAGAGAATCCTTCCTCTACGGAGGGACTGACTTGATTATTTCTGAGCTCCCAATCTCAGAAATATTTCCCTGTGCCTTCTCTCAATGCCTGCCCCTCCTCTCCATGGGGCCTGTCCATTCCCACACCAGCCAAGCCTCCCCTTTCTCCTACCTCTAGCTCATCCACTTCCTTGAGTTCCCAGGCCTTCGCCCCTTGGCAAGCTCCCCGCCCCTGCAGGCCACTGACTTTCCACCCTTTCCTTCAGCTTTTCTGTTATGCTCCAAACCACACTGGTCTTTCAAAGCTCAAATCGTCTCTCTCTAGGGGGCCTGTCATAAAGATACTGCCCCACGCCCAGCCTCTCCCCTGACCTGCAATTTCTCCAGTTATTTATTGTATACACATGAAGCCTGCCTCCCCATGTTGACTGTAAGTTCCTTGAGGGCAAGGGCCATTACCTAGTTCTTTTGTGCATCTCTGCTAGAGCAACCTATCCTCCTGCCTGGCCCCACCCCACTACACCCCTGCTTAGGACCCACTGCCCTCAGACTGATGGCAACCTGCCTCCCATGGCCTACAAACCCACATCATCACCACTGCCAAACTTCCCAGCCCCATCACATACCGCCCCATCCAGACCTCTTCACTTTATCATACTCAGTTCTCAAACCTCAGGGCCTTTGCACACACCATTTCTTCTGTTTGGCATGCATTTGCAGGTTCTCTATTACTCCCCGTCCACTTGAATTTGAATCATATTTGCTCCTTAAACCCTCCCTCTACCTTAGAATCCCTGGTTATAGCCCCATAGCTCTCTGCTTTTTCTCCAAGAACTCATGAAAACTAGAGATTATTTTTTGTGTGAGTTCTTTTTAATGTTTGTTTCTCCCAAATCTGACCGTGAACTTTGTGAGCATAGAAATTCCATCTGCCTGGTTCACCAGTGTCCCTCAGCGCCTGGAGCGGTGCTCCAGGAGGGCTAGATAAGGACCTGCACCTCCCTGGATGTCCAGATTCCACCTTAATCTTATGTAAGATCCAAGATACAACCTGAACTGAATTACTCATCAAACAGAAAATAAGGAAACTCTAGTCAGAAGTAATTTTAGGGGCGCCTGGGTGGCTCAGTTGGTTGAGCATCCAACTCTTGATTTTGGCTCAGGTCGTGATCTCAACTGAGGCCCATGTCCGTCAGTTCTGCGCTCAGCAGGGAGTCTGCATGAGAGTCTCTCTCTCCCCTTGGCCCTCCCCCTACTCATGCATGCTTTCTCATATAAATAAATAAATCTTTAATAAAGGGCACAATAAAAACACATCCAGATGAGCTCTAAGACCTTGTTTACATATTTAATAATCCCGACCTGGGTCGGGGTCGCCCTGAGCATACTGACATTTTCCATTTCCCTTACTTCTATGGGCTGGTAGGCTTAGTTGACAGAGCACCACCCCCAGGATGACACTGTCCTACCCCCTGCAATGGGCAGGGACTGGTGGTGAGCCCCAGGGACAGCGCTTCTCCACACCTGACAAGGGGCTTTAGCACATATGTCAACCTCCTTCAAAAGCCCAGGAGGTGAGTAGAGTACTTTCTAGTTCAAGGAGGAGAGAGGCTCAGGGAGTACCCGCCTCACCTATCCTCATAGGGTCCTCAGACAGAACTCAGTGCAGGTCCCCAAAACCCCACAGGCCAACTTTCCCCTTGCTACAACACCTCAAGAGGGGACTCACATGAACGTGGCCTCCCAAACTCTTTCCCACAGCCCTGGCTGACAAGAGTTGCAAAAACTTGATGAAACTTCCTACAGGGAACAAAGAACCCCTCCCACTTCCCCAGACATTCACATCAGGTATGCAGAAGGCCAACACTCCGTCCCCCTGCCTCTCCTTGCAGCTTCCAGGAATCAGGCCCATGGCCACGGGGTCTTTGAGAAGCGCCTTTGTCCTGTGCGCTGGGCAGAGGGCGCAGGAGAGGAGACTGCAGGCTGGGCCTTTGGGCTGTCGGGTTGTTCTCTGCCAGCTTGTGGTTTCGGCCTTGCCACACAAGGCTGGCCCTCACCCTCCCCAGTCTGGCGGGCAGGAAAGCAAGGGGGAGCTGGCCCCCTCCTGAGAGGGACACCCTGAAGGACAGTGACCAGACTCGAACAGAGGGCTGGTGGAGCAACCACAGCAAGGAAGGTGGTAAGCACGGGGCTCTCACTGAAGGGAAAGAGCAGAAAAAGGAAGGGGAGGGGCTGGGGGATGACAGAGAGGCCAAAGGTAGCTGATCCTCTGCTGAGCAAGCCACAAGAATCACTCTCCCACGTTCCAGAACATTCAGGAACGTGTCCTAAAGAAGCTCTAAGAACAACTATTTTTCCTGGGGCGAGGAAAGCTGGATCCCCTGTGTAGGCGTGGGGCAGAGGAATGGGGCAAAAGTAAACAGAACAAAGAACAGGAGATGAGAACAAAGAACCAGAGGCCCAGAGACTAGAAATCCATCTCAGCAGCAAAGGGAGAGAGAGTATCATTTTCACATCTACGGGGGCCAAATTCCAGGGCCTCCCTCCATGGAGTGCTCCCTCCATAAGGAGGCAGATGGCTGGGCGTGGCCTTCCAGCAAAGAGGACCAAAGGCCGGGGTGGTGGGAACACAAGGAATGGGAGAGTGGACAGCACGGTCAGAAGGAAGGAACCCACCAAACGGGGCTCACAGGCATCTCACAGCACTCCCCTTCCCCAATAACTGCCTGCCCCTTCCTGCCCATGGGGGTGACAGACAGGCAAGAAGGCTGGACAAAGCCGCGCACCGCCCTTCACCCGGCCTGTCACTGAGGCCCATCCCTGGCTTAAACCCTCTGCTCTGAGGGGCACCTGGGTGACTCAGGGTAAGCATCTGACTCTTTTTCTTTTTTTTTTTTAAAGATTTTATTTATTTGCCAGAGAGAGACACAGCGAGAGAGGGAACACAAGCAGGGGGAGCGGGAGAGGGAGAAGCAGGCTTCCCACTGAGCCGAGAACCCGATGTGGGGCTCGATCCCAGGACCCTGGGATCATGACCTGAGCCGAAGGCAGACGCCCAACCGACTGAGCCACCCAGGCGCCCCAGCATCTGACTCTTGATTTCGGCTCAGGTCATGATCTCGGGGTCCTGGGATCGAGCCCCGCATTAGGCTCCGCACTTAGGAGGGAGTCGGCTTGAGGATTCTCTCCATCCCCCTGCTCTCTCTCTCTCTAAAATAAATAAATCTTTTTAAAAAAACAAACCAACCCTCTGCTCTGACAGAAGGGTCAGTTACTCAAGCTGGCTCCCAGGTGTAAAGCCAAACTCCAGGCCAGTGTAGGCTCTTGCAACTGAAGTGCCCTGGTCCTCCAAAAGGTATCATTTACCTCACTGCCCAGCTAACAGGAGCTGTACAGAGCAGACAAGAAGAGGAAGACTATTTTTCATTACTCTGCGTGTCACCATGCCATACACGTTCACACACACACTCACATGAATAACTCTCCATTCGTGGCCAGGGCCCGGGCCCACACTCAAAACACATGCCCTCGGTACCCACTTCATGCCCTCTGGGACCTGGCTAGTCGGGGGGCCTCACCCAGGCTGTTCCCGCCACAAGCCTGTAGGATCCGCCGGGCTCGTTTCTTAGCATCTTCTGGGAAGCTGGGGCTGTCCAACAGGTTTGGGTAGGTGCAGAGTGCCATCACCTGGGGGAACAGAGGCGCGGGCTGGGCTCCCAGCACCCCCCCACCCCAAAGCGCCAGGAGGGGCACAAGGACCCTGAGCATTGACCCTGTGAAGATGACAACTCCGGGATGTGCTGGAGCATGCCTCTGTACGAGGGCTCCAGCCTGGGGGAGCTTGGGGGTGCACAGGGAGGAGCATGCTGGGCTCTTTGCAGCAGGAGAGATGCTGAAAGGTGGACTACATCATGACCTGGGCTTGGGACCCAAAGGGGGGCTGCCAGAAGAGGAGCCAGGGAAGAGAAGGAGCCTGCCCCTCAGTCCCTTGCCCCAACTCTTCCAAAGAGGACAGCAGTTCACACACCCAAGGCCACAAGATCCAGGGGGCTCCTGAGCCGGGACCAGGGCTGAGCAGGCAGGTGAACCCCAACTGAAAGGAGCACAGACCCCTTCCTAACTCACAGACTGCGTGTCCTCCCCCACGCCCTCAACCCCCTGCCCCCTTTCTCACCATCATCCCCTTTCCCAGCCAGAACTGAAAGCCGGGTCAGCTTTCCCATCTCTGTAACAGAAAATCACCCTAACCTCACAAATTAAGAGGATTAAGCAAGGAAATGTTTGCAGAAGTGCTGGTAAACCCCAGCTCACCGGGCAAGTCTAAGCTGGTAGCTTAGGAGCTGTGCCAAGAGCACTGAGGGGAGGTGAGGGCTTGTGGCTCTGACACCAGCTGGGTGACTTCAGGTGGGAGCTGGCTTCTTGGAGCCCCGCTCTTCTTCAATGGTACAATGGGGAGTGACCCGGCCTACCCTCTGCTCTCCTCCCACAGGCACTTGTGAAGAGGAGACAAGTGTGAAGGCTGCAGGATGCCAGCACCAGGTAGAAGCTGGGTTTGCCATAGCCAGAGGCAGAACTGGACTTGGGAACGTGTCAGGCAGCCAGAGAAGGCTGAGGCAACATTCCTGCCCAGAGCCCCAGGCATGTGTGGGGAACAGCTCTGGCCTCTTGCCTCCAGAGCTGCGTGAGTCTAGGATAGCCAGGGCCCTCCAGCCTCCTGCTGCCTCCGCCTCGCTGGCAAAGCTGCTCTGTTTGGTCTGATCCATTTCCCCATCCTGGGCCCAGGCTGGGGCCTCTTACATTCCCGGGCAGCTGGTGCGCTCCTGAGGTCAGCAGCAGTGGCCACGGGAGGGGAGGCCCAATGGATGTTCCTCAGGTCAGTGCCAGCCTCGGTTCTTTTCCCCAGACCCCGTGCAAACTCCCTGAGCTAAGTAAGGTCCCCACACCCCTCCACCCAGAGAGTAGGGCAGGGTCCGGGAAAAGGGCCGGGGCCTTCAGGGCTCAGCTGCCCTGCTTGCCCGAGCCTATGAACCTTAACCACGTAAGTGCCGTATTTTGCTCCAATTCTTCTTTGCCACTGCTGGTCTCTAGCCTCTGTTCAGGGGGCCCTATGGCATTTTCCCACCCTGTTTTTTACCCTCCAGCCCACCAATCCCCCAGTTTCAGCCCACGCAGCATCCTTGTGGCTGGTGCTCACACTGGAGCATAAAACCGCCTCCTGGAGACCCCAGGAGCAGGACGGGTCACAGCAGCAAGGCAACAGGAGAGGAGCAGCTGACAATGGTCTCCAACCCCACACTCTCCTGCTGGGCCAGGGGTGAGCACTTCATGCTCACTGTCGCTCTGGGGCCCCCAGCTGTCCTCCAAGGCAGGCTCTGGTGATCTGCACTTGCTCAAAGCCACCCAGGTGGTAAGTGGCAGAGTCAACACTCAAACTTGGGGTGTCTCACCTGGGATCAAAGTACCTGGACCCCCACATACCACCTCCCAGCCCACCTCTACCTCTCCAAGCTGCCTCTGATGCGCTTATCAACCAAGCTCCGAACTTGGTATCAGAGACCATGACTATGGAAGGGCATCCCTGGGAGCCTCGTACACAAGAGTAACCCCAAAATGAATCTAGGCATTCTCGACAACTTTGGAAGGGGAGGAGGCTGAGGGAGAGACCCGGGGGACATGAGGCCCCGGAGGGGGCTGCTACTTTAAGGGCACCTCCCTGTGGGATTCTGATGCCTGCTGTGTCCGGAGGGGGCTGGACGGGGGAGCAAGCAGGGATGAGAGGAGCTGGCTGGCCCTACGAGCCTCCAGTTCTCTGCTTTCACCCAGCAGCCTCTGCTCCTGAGGGCCAGCTTACCTGTCGGAGGAAGGTTATTGGCTGCTGGCCCATGGCCTGGGCGTCCCCAATGTTGGCACGGATGACCTCAGTGAATGGTTTTTTGATACCCTGAGCAGAGAGAAGGCAACAGGTGGTTACTTGGAGACTCGCAGATCCTGGATTCCAGAGACCAAGCGATGCCCCCACAGGATATTAATAAACACTCCTATTTTGAGCCTTACCAGGTGTCAGGCGTCGTGCCAAGCCCTTGACATGGCTTGCCCCATTTAACCTTAACCACGACCCCATGAAGAACTAGTATTAATCTCATTTTACAAATGAGGAAAAATGAGGCTTCAAAAGGCTAAGAAACTTGCCTGAGATAACATAATTGATAAATACAGGACTGGGATTTGAAGCCAGACTCCAAGATGACTCTTCTTGCCACTATGCTCAGCGCCCCCCACTTTGAGAAGGCTGAAGAGCTCTCCTGGGCTACCACAGCACGCTGAGGAAGCTGCAGGTCCACGGCCGCCAGTCAACTGGGGCCTGCTGGGGATGCCTAAATAGAAGACCTTGGGGCAAAAGTGGTGGGAGGCAGGGGTCAGTAGCAGAGGCCCCCAGACGTCAGGGAGAGGCTCCCACAACTCGCCCCCAAGCACGGTTCCGCCTCAACAGCCTAAATAAATGGCAGGGGCACCACGGCCACCTGCCCCTCCAGAAGATCCCCGATCAGCGGGGACCTCTAGGCTTGTTCCCTTGCAACCTGGCTTTGCAGAATAAAGAATGTGGGCTGATTTTCACTTAAAAAAAAAAAAAAAAAAAGGCACCAGAGATGGAAAGAGTGGCTGCAGAACAAACTCGTGGCCACTGCCTAAGCAATGTGTTCAGCACCAGAAGGAGGTCCCAGAGGGACTCAGACACCTGCCAACCTCAACGTCGGGGAGTGGGGGGGTGGGGGAGTGACTAAAGGACTCCCCGCTGCTGCGGAGAAAACGCACTTTGGACGGAGGTTTGTGGGGATCTGGAAATGTGGGGATTCCACAGAGCTCCCTGATAAGTCCAGAATTTGCCACTAGAAGAGTAACAATCAGCAGCAGGTTCAAGGACCTCCCAGGGTGGCTGAAGGATTCCCCGAGACAAACACTACGAAAGCACTTGGCAGAGTACAAACATCATCATCTTACAAAGCCCGGCCAAGGACAAGGTCGACAGGGTCGTGGGTAGAATTAAGAAGGCTGTGGGGCAAGGAGGTGGCAGGACCGAGGGGTGGCCTGGGTGCAAGGCCTGGCCACCTTCCCATCTCCAGCTGCCCTTTCCTCAAGGGCATGCTAAATTCAAATTTTAAAAATACAATTCTATGTGGTTTTTTAAAAATTTTTTATTTAAATTCAATTTAGTTAACATGTAGTGTATTGTTAGTTTCAAGGGTAGAATTTAGTGATTCATCAGTTGCATCTAACACCCAGTGCTCATTACATCAAGTGCCCTCCTTCATGCCCATCCCCCAGTTACCTCATCCCCCTCCAGCAACCCTCAGTTTGTTTCCTAGAGTTAAGTGTCTCTTAGGGTTTGCCTCCCTGCTTTCTATGGTTTTGACCCTTGTCTTTTCTCCATTTCCCACAATGTGGGAATAAAAGCACCTTTAGAAAACTTTCCCTTTTCAAAATCAGTAATATATACCTTAAGTAAAACACAGTGACCTTAAGGGACGAAAGTAGCTGGCAAAGAAGTTTTCCTGACCCTCCCCTGCCACTCCTAAGACCCTCCCATATATCTGGCTGCTCTGGAGTGAGAAGGCATGGAGTAGGGGACAGAGCAGGCTGAGGAGGGTGTCTCAGAAATGGCCCTGGACCTTCATAAACAGGGCTTGATAAGTCTCCAGAAGCTTATGGGGGGAAGAGGCCTTTTAATTCCCTGTGTCCCTTCTGCAGAGCTCTTCAGGGGTGGTCAGTATGAAAAGAGGTCCCAGGGTGCATGGGAGAAGCAGCTTAAGTGTCCTGAGGGCCAAGGCATATGGGTGGCACCACCCTCTGTTCCAGGGCTAGGACAGGGGTGAGAGCAGGACCCTGGAGACAGACTGTGAGGCCTGTGGCCCCAGGGCTCACCCCAGGGGCAGGAGGCTGGCAGTGGAGGAGGGGCCAGGCCACGGTGTGCAAAGGGGCAGGACCCACCCACCCCTTGGCCCCAGCCTGGGCTCCGGGCACAGGTCCCTCTGTCAGCCTGTGAACTGCCACAGCCCCCCAAGCCTGGCCAGCAGAATACAGGTAATTTCTATGGTATGGGCACAGTTCATTCTTTGGTGGGGATAAAATCTGTCGCAGTCGAGAGCCAGGAACCAACACACAGCTGCGGGCCCTCAGCCAGCCCAGTGCAGGGAGAGGATATGCCTGGAACAGAGCCCTGGATGTTCCTTTCCCATGCCCGCCCCCTGCACTGCTCAACCGAATTCAGGGCCTGCTGACAAGAAGCCTAGGAACACTGAGCATCTCTTTTCTTGAGTCTGGGTACCCACAGACCCCAGACATTTTGCTGTGATGGATGAGCTGGGGGGGGGTGGAGGAGATTGGCTCCCTTGTGGGCAGCAGACCAGCCTGCCCAGCCAAAGGCCTCCATACAGAGGAGACTGTTCTGGGCAGATTCCTATCTCTAGGTACTCAAGGTCCACACGGGATGGGAAATACCAAGGAGCCAGGGACAGACTCCTGCCCAGAGTGACTCATCCAGGCCTGGTAGGCACACCCAGTGGTGACCTTGCCTCAGCCCAGCCCCCAGGAGCCTGTCGGGTCAGCAGGTAGCATCCAGTTTCCTCCCACAGTATCCTAGAGCACATCTAGATAATCCACTTGCATACATCCCGCCCAGAACTACTTCCCTCTGGGGCAGTGAGATAAGATCCTACCCAGGGGAACTCCTTCCCCACCATCCAGCTTAAATAGGGATCAGGGAATTAGCCCTCAGGTTCAAGAATGGCATATTTCAGAGGGTGTTACCAAGGAGAAGGAAAAAGACTATCATTGTCCTTCCCAGTTGACAGGCCCAACATCACTAGGAGGGTTGAGGGCCCAATGATGATTCTAACAGGCTCAAGGCAGTTTTCTTGAGTGAGGGATGGCTCCTGTCATTTCATGTGATACGTGGGGTGGGGGGGGGCGGGGAAGAGTTGGTAGGGCAGTTATATCCTGGAACAGAGCCCTGGATGTTCCTTTCCCATGCCCGCCCCCTGCATTGCTCAACCAATTCAGGGCCTGCTGACAAGAAGTCTGGGAACACTGAGGGGCACCTGGGTGGCTCAGTCGTTAAGCGTCTGCCTTCGGCTCGGGTCATGATCTCAGGGTCCTGAGATCGAGCCCCACATCGGGCTCCCTGCTCAGCAAGAGGCCTGCTTCTCCCTCTCCCCCTGCTTGTGTTCCCTCTCTCGCTATGTCTTTATCTGTCAAGTGAATAAATAAAATCTTTAAAAAAAAAAAAAAAAAAAGTCTGGGAACACTGAGCATCTCTTTTCTTGGGTCTGGGTACCCAAGGTCCCACCAAGGTCCCCATGGGATGGGAAATACCCTGAACTCTGAGGGTCTGTGGGAGGGTCACCTGTAGAAACTGAGACTCACAGGGCAGAAGCAGGAAGGAAAGCTGATGAGCTCCAAATAGGATAATTCATGACGGCAAGGCTAAGGCCCAGGCAAGACAGAGCAAACCCTGCAGAATGCATTCCCAGACCCAGAGAGACTCAGCATGAAGGCGAGGAAAGGGCATCCTGTGGCGCTTCTCCTCAAGCAACTCTCATTAGTTTGAGAAAAGGACTCTTAAGAGTTCTAACTGGTTTCTAGCTGTTTTCAAAGCATCATTACTAACATCTCAAACTAGTCTTTAAAAGAAATAAATTGGCCCCATTTTGCAGATGCATAAACTGAAGGCAAGGTGCTCTAAGAGACTTCTCTGAGGCCCACAGCATGTAAAGCAAAGCCCAGGATGCAGGTCCATGGTGACCTGGGCAGGGTGGGTGGTGGAGGGTTTGTTCTATTAGAAGCCCACACTACAAATTTATTTTAAAGTAGCATCTTGGGGCGCCTGGGTGGCTCAGTCGGTTAAACGACTGCCTTCGGCTCAGGTCATGATCCTGGAGTCCCTGGATCGAGTCCCGCATCAGGCTCCCTGCTCGGTGGGGAGTCTGCTTCTCCCTCTGACCCTCCCCCTTCTCATGTGCTCTCTCTCTCTCATTCTCTAATAAATAAAATCTTTAAAAAAAATAAAAATAAAAATAAAAAAAGTAGCATCTAAACTCTAAAGAAAATGACCAGTGAGATTTCACCACCTGTGCTTGGAACAGCCAGGGTTGCCGATCTTAGTTCTCAGCTAACTACAACCATGTGCTATCTAGCACCTTCCATTTTTACCAGTGTAGATGCAGTACAAACTGATGTTAACAGTCATAATCAGTTTTTCCCTCTATTTATGAATGTTTTGCCCCAACTGTGTGTACTTTACAAATAGAAGTAAAGCCACTCCTCTGTCTCTACTTGTGCCAACTTCCTCCCTTCTTGCAATAAAGAAAAAAAGAAGTAGGTTGAGGAAGAACTGACAGATCTTTTCAAAACTCCTACTAATTGCAGCTTATTTTTAAGTGCTGCTCCCAGTGAACACCAGGATCTGAAAAGCTAGTACTTTCTCCCCCTTGGAGCTTGGAGCTGTTGTCAGCGAGAAACAGGGCCTCCCTGAGAGCACACAGACGGCACTGGAGGAAAATGGACCCTTTCACACCCACTTAGCCAACCACCCCTCCCTCCTTCAGGCTTTCCTGAGCATTTTCCACTCCTATCACAGAAGGAAGGAGGACGGGGCTCGCCCGGCAAGCCACCTCAAAGTCAAACACCAGAACCAAAAGGCAACACAAAGACCAGAACACCTTCAGATGGACAAGACGGTACAAAAGTCAGGGCAGGGGTTGGTGGGGGGATGAATCTCTGGGCCCACCAAGCCACCTCTCTCCTTTTATAGACTGGGGAAACCAAAGTCCAGAGAGGATATGAGATTCACCCCAAGTCACCCTACAAATCCTTACCCATCCCATCTGTACCCAATCAAACCCTTTATAACATCAGTCCAGTTGTGATCATTGCAGTTCAAAACAGAGATAGAAAAAAACGACGCTGTGCACAGCCAAGCCAAAAAAAGAAAAAAAAATGACTGGGAAAATATGGCTCTCTCAGAAGGGGCACTGTGTAAGCCAGCGAAGTAGAGCGAGGCTGTCTCCCAAAATGAAAGGTTTAAGTGAGGCTATGCTGGCTTGGCTGAGCTATGTCTTCAGCACCTAGACCGGGACAAAGTGAGAATAAAACGAGAAGGGAGGAGCTTGAATGAAAGCACCAGAAAGCAGGTGCATAGAAAACTCAACTTACTCAAGAGTAAGCCATGGGAATGTGGGGCATCTGTCCCAGAAATCACAGGGTGTTTCCAGCTTAAATGACCAAGAAATTTGTCCACCTCAAACATGGAACCATACCCTGGGCTGGAAACCCTTCATGGTTCCTCACTTCACACCGAAACCCCCACTCTGCACCAGAAAAGTCCTGAGCCCGGCACCCAGGACTCCAGCCCACCTTTTCTGTCTCATTGATCTCCCATATCCCCCTGCCATAGTGCTCTTCAAATAGCACCAACCCCTGCCCCAAATAGCCAGAACTTCCCAACCTTCCATCTTTGCTCACAGCTCCCACGTGGAATTCTCTCACATTTTTCTCTGCCTGCTAAAAAATCCCACCAGTCCTTAAAGAATTGGTGGGGGAGAGGCTCAGGTCCAGAGAACAGGTGGGCAGTCAGCCTCCTGAAGACAAAGACAGGACACCTTTCTGTCCTAATCATCCTCATACTTCACGGAGCCCACACCCAAGCTGCTATTTAGCAAAAGGTAGATAGAGACAATTCCTGGAGCCCTTACCAGCTCTGAAACCGGAGGAATTAGCTCTAAAGTGATAAGCCAGGAACAATTTAATCTCAGCTTTGTTTTAACAGGGAGACTGTTGTCTCAAGGACAGGCAGCTCCAGTTGTCCAGATAGCCACAAGGAGCAGAGTGGCAAAACTCATGTTTTCAGTCCCTGGCCCACCTCAGGCCAGGGAAGCACAGAAACCGAGCCAGTCTTCTGTGGGCCAAACCTTAAACTTAGCCCCGCAAGAAGTCAGAGGGAGACCCTGGACTCTGACTTGTTCAGCTCACTATTTTCAGCCTGGAGAACTGGGCATCCCACCACTGCTTCCTCCCATGCATTCAAGGGACACTAAGTGATCAACTCGCCCCAGAGTCACCCAGTCTAGAGCCTCTGAGAGCAAGATCAAGGAATCCTCCCCCACCCGCATTCTGGGCTACAACTATCTTAAGCAAGCAGCTGTTTCATCAGATATTACAAATCTGGGCGCCTGGGTGGCTCAGTTGGTTAAGCGACTGCCTTCAGCTCAGGTCATGAGCCCGGGGTCCCGGGATGGAGTCCCACATTGGGCTCCTGGCTCAGCGGGGAGCCTGCTTCTCCCTCTGACCCCCTCCCCTCTCATGCTGTTTCTCTCTCGCTCACTCTCTAATAAATAAATAAAATCTTAAAAAAAAAAAAAGATATTACAAATCTTAGGAGTATTTGCTTTTTTTTTTTTCATTGCCACTCTTGACTCAGCCTCCTCAATTCCACTCAGGTTAGAACTGGTATCTTACAGAAGTAGCTCTTACACACACCCAGTCACCCTGGTTGTAGGAAGAGAGAAATCACTCCTGGGGATGCGGACACTTTTACATGCAACTACAAACTAAAGCCAAGATCCCAGCCAGCCAGTCACCAAGACAAAGAAAGTCCCACAGCCATCCTACCAAGGCCCCAAAGGCTCAAGACTTTGACTACCCGCTGGGGATGAGTGTATCCCCAGAGAACAAACTGTGGTGGCCAATCAAGGTTTCAGTGAGGGGCCTAACGGCAGGAATTGTCAGGACCCTCCTCCACACCTCCACTCTTGTCAGGGAACCACTACTGTCAGAATGACCCAAAAGGTCTCAGAAAGAAAAAAGCTTTGGGAACAAACCCAAGTCTTAGAGCCTTCCTCCCTCTCCTACCTAACATGGTATCCTTCCCAACACTCCCATCCAGCACCCCCTTACACCATTCCTCCATTTTACTTTCTTCAAAGCACTTATTCACTATCTGAAATTCTCTTATTTCCTGCTGGTTGTTGCCCTCCCCCCATGGATCTTGGTTCCACCGCGGGTAGGACAGCCACATAACGTGCAGTGCCTGGCACTACCGGTCGCTCAATTATAATTGATGAATTCAGTTCAACAAGTGAACCGTATCTGAGGGCCTTACTTTGTGCCAGGTGCCGGGAACCAGTGGGTGAAGGGATGGGAGGAGTGCATTCTTGTTTTAGCCAACCTTGGCTGAATGAAGAAGCTGGCCACCCGGGTGGGAGGAAGCCCCAGGGGGTGGACCCCAGCCGCGGACAGCTACTGCTCTCCTCCCGCCCGACCCCCGCGCGATTCGGCGACCCTAGCCTCCCTGGGCCCTCCCGCCCGGCGGGCCCCGGCGCCCGCGCTCACCCGCTGCAGCTCGAGCTCGATCTCGCCGGCCTTGAGCACGATGGGTCCCCGCACCGCATACTCCACAGCCTTCACCTGCGGGTTCATGGACTCAAGCGTAAGGATGCGCTCGCGCCGGCTCCGCTCGGGCCGCACCTTGAGCACTGCCGAGGCCTCGGCGGCCGCGCTGCTCTGACTGCGGCCCCACGGGCCCGGGGTCCGGGGGCAGCAGCCCCGCCAGACCAGTGCCGCTGCCCGCTGCATCGCGCGCCCGCCCAGGGAAACCTTGACACTAGAAGAAAAAGAACAAACACGTCGCGCACAGTCGAAGGCGGGCACCAGTGCCCCCACCCCCAAGCCCAGCCAAGGGCCCTTTCAGCGAGCGGTGCCAGCCTGGCTCCGGGGCCGGGTGCCCATCCCCCGGCGACTCGGACCCTCCACCGCGCTACTGCAGAGCCAAAGCAATTTCTGCAAAAGCTGCGCCCAATGCACGCATGCAACGTGCCTGTCGCCGCCGCCTGGCCACCCCTCGCTGAGCCCAGCTAGCGCGCGCGCCTGAAACTGGCCCCGGGCTTCGGCACCCGCAGCCGCATTTCAGCGCCCAGCGCCCGCACCGCCCGGCCCCCTGCGCTCGCACACCCACAGCCGGCGGGTCCGCCCCGGACCTGCCCACTGGCTCCTGGGCCTTGTAGTTCCCCAGTCTTCTTCCTGAGCCGATGTAGAGAGCTGGCTGAACTACAAGTCCCATAGTGCTCCGCGCTGGCCTGACAGGGGGCCGGGCCGGAGGCGGGAACGGTCTTCAGACTCTGCCGGGGGCTGGGCGGGCTCTTTGTCCCCGCTGAGGGGCTGGAGAGTTGGGCTGGGGCAGGGCCAGGGGCTGTTCTTTCAGCCTTCTACGAATTTAGAGCTATTTGCCGTGTCTCCTTGGAGCCGCATCCCTCCCTCTCACAACTCCTCCCCCCCCCCCCCCCCCCCGCACTATCCAACACCTGCGCGGAGACAGGCTGAGAGATGGTGCAGTCCTCGCCCCGGGTTTCATCATCCAGGGCCCGAAGGTGGCAGTGGCCGCTCAACGGGGGCTGGTAGGAAGTGGAGCTTAGGAGTTTCGGACTTGATTGCCACTCTTACCCTTCTGAACGTCAGTTTCCTTGTCAGCAAAGCGGAGGTCTGACCCTAGCCTCTAAGGATTGTTGTGAGAATTAAAGGACCCGCACCAGGCAGGTACCAGGTGGTCAGGCTTTTCCTGACTTCATCTGTAGCACTTCCCTACCTTCATTACCTCTTTATTTCCTTGCAAGCATCTGAAATTATCTTGTTTAGATACCTCTTACCGGCTTATGGTCTATCTCCTGCATTCACCATGTAAGCTCCAGAAGGGCAGTTTTTCCTATTCATCCTATTCATAGCACCTGTAAGGGTTCCTGGCAGATAGGTAGGCACTAGTAAATATTTGTTGAAGAATGAATGCTCAGCATAGGGTAGCTTTTTTTTTTTTTTTTGGCAAAGGTATTACCAGGCAAGGCACCTTGGCACCCCCAAAGTGAGTGCAGGGCAAGAGTCGGAATGGAAGACACCAGGTCTGAGACACCAAAATCCAGAGAGCATGTGGGAGAAGTCACTTTCCCTCTCTGGACCTCAGATTCTCTATCGGCAAAGTAAATTGGATTAAATGACCCCTAAGGTCCCTTCCCCTCTTGGAAATTCTGCGTCTAGGTGTTTTCCTGCAGAAAAACAGCCCAAAGCTCCCTCACCCCAACAAACACACACACTCAATATTAGATTTATGGAAGTAGGGGGCAAGGGGCACTTAAACACAGCAGTGTAGGGGAAAAGGTACTAGAAGATCTGGGTTTGAACATAGATACATATAATCACCTCTTGGCTGACTTTGAGCATGTTACTTAGCATTTGTAAGCCTAGTTTCCCCATCTGTAAAATGGGGGGACACACTTACCTCTTGGGACTGTGAAGATAGTTCAGTGAGGTAACTCTGAAAAAGCCAAGAGTTTGGAACCTAGTGCTGTGGGTTAGTCTTACTCATCCTTGTCAAGAGAATGCCATATAGTTGGATTAAATAAATTGATTACCAATAAAGGGGGAAAGGGGATGGAGGGAGCAGCAGAAATGAAAATCTCTCTGAATATTCCTATGTTAGCAAACTGGCTTGCCCACCAAGGACGGTTACTTGGACTTCTGATCAATGGTTCCACCCCCAGCATCCACGCGGATACTGCCTCCTTCCTGGCCTCTGTCCCAGTAAGAGATTCCCCCCAGGGAGCTTGGCTTCTCTAAGGATTCCACTGCCTTCAATGTCATGTTCTCACCTGCGCTGCCCAGTTGTGGAGAAACACACCCACACACCCATCTACCTCTAAAACACATTTAACCTTGACCCGCATATGATGTAAACACAGTCCCTCACTGTTCACCCAAGGGTCAGTGCACTTCTGCTGTCTCCACCTCAGATCAGAAAGGGCAGGGGAGCTGGGAGGGTGAGTGGGCATAGAGAGATGAGCACAAATCCATTTGCAAAACTGGGAAAAACAATGCCTAGCACACAGTCCATCTACGTGGGCTCACACGTCATCATTGTAGAAAACAAATTAATGTCCCAATTGTGTCCTTTGCCACCTGCTCATGACTGCACGAGAAGAAAGCCCCCTTTCTTTCCTGTGAACCACACTTTACAATTTACAGAGCACTTTCATACTTATCACTGCATTTGAACCTGATAGACATCAATGAAGTGAAAAAGGCAGGCATTATCCTCATCTTGCAGATGAAGCTCAGAGAGATTAAGTGACTTATTCAGGTGGCACAGTCAAGTGCAGAGCACGAACTGTGATTTCTAACCCAGCGCTTCAGTCCATACATGCAGGGACCAGGCTTGTGCAGCTCTCTGGGTTTGGAAATTTGCACTGCCATTGCAATGCACTGAGCCCTAGAAAGGCTTTTGGGTGGTGGTTGTGATGGTGGTGGTGGCAATAGAGTGAACTTTGCCTTAATTTTGCCCCTATACCAGATTGGGGTGGGGCAGGAGCAGGCTTCTAAATATTAAAGATAAAACCTGATTGAAACAGTCATGAAAGTCATCCCTATGAGCTGGGTGAGAGCTCCAAATACACGACAAGTCCTTGACGATCCACACAGTTGGAGAGTCATTTGTTTGCAAGACATGGTACTAGTCGTCATTCCTCAACAAGTTTTTACTGAGCACTTCCCGTGTGCCAGGTGCTCACCTGAGCTCTGGGACTATAGTGAGTCACACAGATGGTCCTTGCCTACACAGACATACAGTTTCTTAGGAAAGGCAGACACCCATTAGATAAGCACACACACAAGCGTGTGATTGCAAACTGTGATAACCGCTGGGGAGAAAAAGGACAGTTTTATGAGTACTTATAGCCCAGAAGTCTGACTGAAGGTCTCCCAGAGGAAGTAGCCTATGAGAACTGCCCAGAGAAGCCTCGCAGGATGATAAGGGGCAGCAGTACTGATGGGTGTGGTAGACACGGGGATGTGCCCTCACTCATCAAGGGAAACCTTGCCTGAAAAAAAAAAAGGCAGGGGAGAATTTGCCTTCAATCAAGGGGTGTGGTCCGTAGCCAGCCTCCACCTGCCAGTGCCATCAGGGTCTGCCTCACTTGCACAGAACTGCCTGGCCTGAGGTTGCCATCACACCCTTACAGGAGAACCTCGGCTCAGCGACTAGGCAAGACTCAGCAAGTGCTGGAGCAGTGTTTGTTCCACGGCTTCCCCAGGAGGTTGGCTGAGGCTTTGGCAGGTCCGCTTCATGGTTTTTCTTTCTCTGCTCAATCCTGCTGCCTCCCACTTCCTCTTACAGAAGTAGATCCCTAATATCCATCTTGCACCTCACACTCCATCTCAGTGTGAGTGATGAGGCACAAAATGTCCCCACCCAGGGACCGCCAAGGAGCTCCAAGAAGGCTAGGGTGACTGCAGGGCAGACAGTGAGGGAGAGAAGCAGGGCTGGAAGACAAGGGTCAGAGGTGAGCAGTTTAGAACAGGCAGCCTAGGTCCTAAATGTGAGAATTTCAGTTTTCATCCTAAGAACAATTAGAAGCCTCTGGAGGGCTTAGGGTAGGGGAGTCACATGATCATATTCATGTTTAAAATTCTGCTGCATGGGCACCTGGGTGGCTCAGTTGGTTAAAATTCTGCTGCATGAGGATGGATTGGAGAGGGGCAGTTGAGGGTGCAGGAGGATGAACTGTGGCACCAACAAAGTCCAGTGTTGGCCTGGACCAGGGAATGGTGAGAAACGGCCGGGCTCTTCTGCATCCCCAGAATCTAGTATATCACCTGTCACACAGAAGTTCTCAGTAAATTTTTGTTGAATGAATAAATGAATGAATGAAGTAGACTCTATAAGATCTGTGCTCTCGAGGTGGTTGCAGTCCAGCAGGAGAAGGGCGGTGCATAGTAAGTATGGGAAGGGTAGCCCCCACGAGTGCAGAGTGGCCAGTTCTTGGAGTCAGTGAGGGATGTTCCCCTCAGCGGAACAGAAAGTGAGAGGGCTTTCCAAGAACAACAGATGGGCATTATGGGGCTACAGGAGGGATGGAAGATCTTCCAGAATGTCAAATCATGCTCAAGCTGGGTGCTTGGGTGACTTAGAGGAAACTCTTGATCTCTTGCTCCCAAGGACACTTGGGGAGCTGGGTGAGTTAGTGCCCTCAATAAACAAATGTCTTGGCCCAGGACAATGATTCTAAAGTATTATCTAAGGAGCCCCTGAATGTTTGCCTGAAGTGCCGATTCCAGACTTATTGGTTCTAAAACTCTAGGGGTGGGTTTGCCCAGGGATTTTCCTATAATCGGGAATTTTAATTAAAAAAAATTTTTTTTTTTTGGAGAGAGAGAGCATGAGCAGGGGGGCGGGGCAGAGGAAGAGAGAGAATCTTTTTTTTTTTTTTTAAGATTTTATTTATTTATTTGAGAGAGAGAGTAAGAGAGAGAAAGAACACAAGAGGGGGGAGCAGGAGAGGGAGAAGCAGACTCCCTGCTGAGCAGGTAGCCCGATGCGGGCCTCGATCCTGGGACTCCAGGATCATGACCTGAGCCGAAGGCAGTCGCTTAACCAACTGAGCCACCCAGGCGCCCAGGAAGAGAGAGAATCTTAATCAGGCTCCATGCTCAGCTCAGAGCTGGACATGGGGTTCCATCTCATGACCCTGAGATTGTCACCTGAGCCGAAATCAAGAGTCCAGCGCTTAACTGACTGAGCCAGCCGGGCACCCCTCCTACAATCAGGATTTTGATGTGCACCAAATTTTGAGAACCACAGGTGCAATGCCAGGCTAGGCAGTATCATAGTGGGAAAAGCATTGATAAGAGAGTTTGACTTCTGGTTCCAAATCTGTCACTAATCTGTTGTGTGACCTTGAGCCAGCGCTGTCCTCTTCTTTGGCCTTAGCCTCCTCATCTGAAAAACGACCTGCATTTCTACCTGATTTCTGGGTTACTGGCTCTAGCTTGAAGACATTCCAGCCTCCCCTTCCAGCCCAACTGACTTCCTCAGTCACAGCTGCAAAACTCTGCTCACTGAGCCTCAGTGTCCTTACCTGTCAGTGAGGTGAAGACAGTGTCTTCCTCAGAGGGTTGCTGAGAGAATTAAAATTATATATTTAAATATATATACTTATATATTTTAATTATAAATATATATTTATATATATTTAAATATATATACTTATATATTTTAATTATAAGTATATATTTATATACTTAACAGTTTTAAAATAAGCTCAGGCCAGTTTTATTACAGAAAAATTTTGCACAATTTACTTTTCACCAGTCTGTTCTGGCGTGCTTCTAATGATATTAGAGTCACCTGGGTCAATGATAGCCAGAATGCATACTCTGTAGTATTTCCCACATGTTGTGCCCAAATCAGTATTATTGCCACTTTAGTGACGGACACCAGTTTTGGCCAACATGTGCAGTATTCTATTTCAGATTTCCTCAAGACCAGGCAGTTGTTGGCGAGGATGACCAGTTTTGCTTTACCATGTCTGATCATCACAGTCTGCTTGTACCCCAGCATGTACTTTTCACTTTGCTTAATGAGTTAGAGCCTAAAGTTGATCAACTCCAGTGACTTCTTCATATTCTTTGTGGCCACCATCTTCCTGCCATAGGTGTTGGATGCCCCCCACTGAGAGCAGCCCAAGATGGCCTGGAGCTAGAAAGACTAAAATGATCCCTCTTTCTTCCTTCTTCCCTCCCCTCCCTCTTCCTCTCTCCCTCCCTCCCCTTTCTTTTCTTTCTTTCTCTTTCTTTCTTCTTTCTTTCTTTCTTTCTTTCTTTCTTTCTTTCTTTCTCTCTTTCTTTCTTTCTTTCTTTCTTTCTTTCTTTCTTTCTTTCTTTCTTTCTCTTTCTTTCTTTCTTTCTCTCTTTCTTTCACTTTCTTCAGTAGGCTCTATACCCAACATGGGACTTGAATTCACGACCCCAAGATCAAGAATTGCCTGCTCTACAGACTGAGCCAGCCAGGTGCCCCTAAAATGATATTTTTAAAGTTTCTTTTCCCTATGGATATTAGGGTAGATTAGAAAGTCTGAAAGAATAAACACTCTACTGTTAATGATAACACTCTACCACTTTGAGTGGTGGGCTTACTGGTGACTAATCTTTTTTTTTTTTTTGCTTAATGTATTATCAGTGTTTTAAAAAATAATGATAAAAAATAAAAATAAGTTTTAAAAAAAACAGAATTCCACACACTGGGTAAACTATATTCACAAAGGAATTGAAGGCAGGGACTTTAACAGTTATTTGTACACCTATGTTCATAGAAGCATTATTCACAATTGCCAAAAGGTGGAAACAATCCAACTATCCCTTGACAGATGATTGGGTAAACAAAATGTAATGGAATGTTACTCGATCTTTAAAAGGAAGGAAGTTCTGACACATGCTGCAACATAAATGAAACATAAAGACATTATGCTAAGTAGAAAGGACAGAGGAACATTACGCAGGCACAAAAGAACAATTATTGTGATTCTGCTTCTATAAAGGGCACCCAGAATAGGCAAATTTATAGAAACAGAAATTAGATTACCAAGGGCTGGGGGAAAGGTGGAATGGGAAGTTGTTTAATGGGTACAGAGTGTCAGTTTGAGATGATGAAAATGTTCTGGAGATGGATGGTGGTGATGGTTACAGAAGAATGTAAATGTGGGGCGCCTGGGGGCTCAGTTGTTAAGTGTCTGCCTTCAGCTCAGGTCATGATCCCAGGGTCCTGGGATCGATCGCCTCGTCGGACTCCCTGCTCATGATCCCAGGGTCCTGGGATCGAGCCCCGCATCGGACTCCCAGTACATGCTGGGGTACAAGCAGACTGTGATGATGAGAAACCTGCTTCTCCCTCTCCCACTCTCCCTGCTTGTGTTCCCTCTCTTGCTGTGTTTCTCTCTGTCAAATAAATAAATAAAATCTTTAAAAAAAAAAAAAAGAAGAATGTAAATGTGCTCAATTCCACTGACTGTACACTTAGAAATGCTCAAAATAGCAAAGTGTACATTATGTATATTTTACCATAATAAAAAATAATCACAAGGATTTCCTGTATATTGTAAGAAAATTATAAAAGGGAAACAATGTAAATCTTAGAATGCTTATGGCCTGTTTCAGAGATGGCCACTGAGCGTTTCTGGGAGGCATTTGGCCAGGCTTCTCCATCTCTCTCTGCCACATACCAGACAGCGCCCATCCTTGCCCTTCAGTGATTCCCTTTGGAAAGGAAGGCCTCATTTTTTTTTTTTTTTTTTTTTAAGTCAAAGGCTTGAAATTTTAGGAGAAAATTAGGGGGTATTTTGTTGAGATCCCATCTGTTCTGAGTCAATTTGTGGCAAATTATTGCCTCCCTGACAAGCAAATATTAGTTGAGTTGAGCTAATAGCCAGAACACACGTATCATCAGTAAAGCTTTCAAAATGAGGAGCAAAGTGGGTTAAAGGTAAACTTGTAAAGATACAAAGCCAAGCTAGACAAGGCAACTAACATGTTCAGCATAAGTGTAATTTACAGAGATGGAGACAGAATAAAGACATTTCACAAAAGCAGTCTTTAGAGTTCAGTATTGCACTGATAACATTTCAAAGCAGAGGCAGCATGTTGTGGTCTTAGCAACCGACTCAACGAAATCCAGGAGGTATTGGAGCATGAGCAGAGGAAAGGGTAGAGGAGCGAATGAGAAAGAGCAATTGTATAAGCTTCAGGAGCAAATACAACCCCTTTCATTCAGAGTGTGTTTGTTGTTCCACATTCCTTGATTGCTTGCTTCCTGATCCTGCAGGGATGTGAACTCTTTGACTTTACTTCTTTAGTCAAAGACATTTGGGAAAGATTTCAGAAACAGTCCAAGGGACCAACATAAAGAGAATCCTGAGCAGCAAATTCAGTGACTTTAGCCATTCAGTGCCTTAAAGCACAGACAAAATATTAAGCAATGGCTTGAATCAATATTTCCAGCTGGCTCCCTCTCTACCCTTTCCCAGATTTTTTCTTCATGAAGCCATAGAATCTTTCACCTAGAGAGGCTTGCAAAATAGTTTCAGGACCTAGGAACTTAAGAGAAAAAATATTTATGTAAGGCCTTATGCTTTGTAGCTCTCATTTATTCTTTTAGCTTTTACTTATTTATTTATTTTAGATTTTATTTATTTGTCAGAGAGAGAGAACACAAGCAGGGGGAGCGGCAGGCAGAGAGAGAAACAGGCTCCCCGCTGAGCAGGGAGCCCGATGTGGGACTCAATCCCAGGACCCTGGGATCATGATCCAAGCCGGAGGCAGACGCTTAACGACTGAGCCACCCAGGCGTCCCTATTCTTTTAGCTTTTAAATTCTAGTTCTTGTTCATTCTTCAGACCCCTCTGTGTTTTAAGAAAGGAAATGTGTTTCCTACAATCTAAAACTAATGATGTAATGTATGGTGATTAACATAACAATAAAAAATTTTTAAAAAAGAAAGGAAATGTGTTTCTTCTTTTTTTTTTAAAGATTTTATTTATTTGACAGAGAGAGAGAGACAGCGAGAGAGGGAACACAAGCAGGGGGAGTGGGAGAGGGAGAAGCAGGCTTCCCGCCGAGCAGGGAGCCCGACGCGGGGCTCCATCCCAGGACCCTGGGATCATGACCTGAGCCGAAGGCAGACGCTTAACCGACTGAGCCACCCAGGCACCCCAATGTGTTTCTTATTTTATGCCTGGGGAAACAGGCATAGATATTTACCTAGAACATTATCTGTGATTTGGGTTTAGCACCAGGGTGGCCTGGTACAAAGCTTTCTTTATTAATAAAAATATTTTTTAAAATTATAGCTAATATTTATTAAGCATTTTTAATGTGTCAGGCACTGTCCTAAGTACTTTACTGCATTGTTTCATACAAGCTCAGAACAACCCTATGACATACTTATCACTGTGATTCATTACATAGATAGGAATACTGATGTTCAAAGATATTGGGCTACTTGTGAAGATCACATAGCTAATAAGTGTCAGAGCTGAATTTGAACTTAGGACCTAAAAGGTTAAAGGTTCAGTCCCACAAAACCGCCCCCACTTTGACACTAGTCACAGGTAGAGTCCCCAAGCTATCTGCACTTCTGCCCAGACAACTACAAACTCAAGGGTCCCATGACACCTCGCTCAGGCTCAGTAATTCTCTAGAATGACTCACAGAACTCAGGAAAGCACTGTCCTTATGATTACAATTTTGTTATAAAGAATACAACTCAGGGGCTCCTGGGTGGCTCAGTCAGTTAAGTGTCTGCCTTCAGCTCAGGTCATGATCCCAGGGTCCTGGGATGGAGCCCGGGCTCCATGGGGAGTCTGCTTCTCCCTTTCCCACTCCCCCTGCTTGTGTGCTCTCTCTCTGTCAAATAAAAAAAAAAAGAAAGAAAGAAAGAAAAAGAATATAACTCAGGAGCAGCTAAATGGAAGAGATGCATAGGGCAAGCTATGGGGGATGGGAGGCAATGGCACAAAGTTTCCATGCCTTCTCTGGGTGAGCCATCCTCCCAGCAAACTGGTATGCTCACCAACCCATAATCTCTCCAAGCCTCCTTGTTTTTATCAAGGCTTCATTAGGTAGGCATGATTGCTTACATCATTGACCATTGAACTCAATCTCTAGACTCATTCAGTTCCCTGGAGTTTGCCAGGTGGGGCTGAAAGTTCCAACCCTCTAGGCAAGGGCATGGCCAGCCCTTCCCTTGAAACCATCAAGGGCTCACCTCGAGCCACCTTGTTAGTAGAAACTCAGATATGGTTAAAAGGGACTCGTTATGAATAACTAAAGACACTCCTAATACTCAGGATATTCCAAGGGTTTTTGAAGCTCTGTGCCAGGAACTGAGAATGAAGATCAAATATGTTTTGTTTTATCCTTTTATTTCACTTTTTTTCATCATTATAAGTGTCTCTTTAATCCCCATAACCTATTTCACCCACACCCACCTCCCCTTTGGTAACCATCAGTTTGTTCTCTATAGTTAAGAGCCTGTTCCTTGGTTTATCTCTCCTTTTTTTGTCTTTGCTCATTTGTTTTGTTTCTTAAATTCCACACATGAGTGAAATCATGTGGTATTTGTCTTTCTCTGACTGGCTTATTTCATTTAGCATTATACTCTCTAGCTCTATCCATGTCATTGTAAATGGCAAGATTTCATTTTTTATGGCTGAATAATATTCCATTATATATATATATACACACCACATCTTCTTTATCCATTCATCTGTCAGTGGACACTTGGGCTGCTTCCATAGTTTGGCTATTGTAAATAATGCTGCAATAAACATAGGGGTGAGGGGCGCCTGGGTGGCTCAGTTGTTAGGCATCTGCCTGCGGCTCAGGTCATGATCCCAGGGTCCTGGGATCGAGCCCCACATCGGGCTCCCTGCTCCGCGGGAAGCCTGCTTCTCCCTCTCCCACTCCCCCTGCTTGTGTTCCCTCTCTCGCTGTGTCTCTTTCTGTCAAATAATAAAATTAAAATAAATAAATAAAATAAACATAGGAGTGCATGTATCCCTTTGAATTAGTGTTTTTGTATTTTTTTGGGTAAATACCTAGTAGTTCTATTGCTGGATTATAGGGTAGTTCTATTTTTAGCTTTTTGAGCTTTCATACTGTTTTCCAGTGGCTGCACTACTTTACATTTCCACCAACAAGGGGGCTCCTTTTTTTCTCCACATTTTCACCAACACGTTGTTTTTTGCGTTTTTTATTTTAGCCATTCTGACAGGTGTGAGGTGATGTCATTGTAGTTATGGTTTGCATTTCCCCAATGATGTGTGATGTTGAGCATCTTTTCATGTGTCTATTGCCTATCTATGTATCTTCTTTGGAGAAATGTCTGTTTATGTCTTCTGCCCATTTTAAATTGGATTATTTTGGGAGGGTATTGAGTTGTATCAGTTCTTTATATATTTTGGATATAACCCTTTATCAGGTATGTTATTTGCAAATATGTTCTCCCATTCTGTATGTTGCCTTTTGATTTTGTTGGTTGTTTCCTTTGCTGTGCAGAAGCTTTTTATTTTGATTTAGTCCCACTGGTTTATTTTTGCTTTTATTTCCCTTGCCTCAGGCGACATTCTAGAAAAATGTTGCTATGGCCAATGTCAGAGAGATTACTGCCTGCGCTCTCTTCTAGGATTTTTATGGTTTCAGGTCTCACATTTAGGCCTTTAATATATTTTCAGTTTATTTTTGTGTATGGTGAGAGAAAGTGGTCCAGTTTCATTCTTTTGCATATGGCTGTCCAGTTTTCTCAACACCTGGGTTTTCTGTTCTATTCCATTGATCTATGTGTCTATTTTTATGCCAGTACCATACTGTTTTAATTACTACCAGTTTGTAATATAACTTGAAATCTGGAATTATGATACCTCCAGTTTTGTTTTTCTTTTTCAAGATTGCTTTGGTTATTTGATCTCTTTTGTGGTTCTATACATATTTTAGGATTGTTTGTTCTAGTTCTGTGAAAAATGCTATTGGTATTTTGATAGGATTGCAATACATGTGTAGATTGGTTTGGGTAGAATAGCCATTTTGACAATTTTTTTTTTTTAAAGATTTTATTTATTTATTTGACAAAGAGTGAGAGAGGGAACACAAGCAGGGGGAGTGGGAGAGGGAGAAGCAGGCTTCCCGCCAAGCAGGGAGCCCAATGCGGGGCTCGATCCCAGGACCCTGGGACCATGACCTGAGCCGAAGGCAGACGCTTAACGACTGAGCCACCCAGGCGCCCCGACATTTTGACAATATTTGTTCTTTCACCCCATAAGCATGGAATATCTTTCCATTTCTTGGCATCATCTTGAATTTCTTTCATCAGTGTTTCATAATTTTCAGAGTACAGGTCTTTCACTCTTTGGTTAAGTTTATTCCTAGATACTTTATTGTTTTTGGTACAATTGTAAATGGGATTGTTTTCTTAATTTCACTTTCTGCTGCTTCATTAGTAGTGTATAGGAATGCAACAGATTTCTGTACATGGATTTTTGTATCCTTCAACTTTACTGAATTCATTTATCAGTTCTAATAGTTTTCTGGTGGAGTCTTGGATTTTCTATATAGAGTATCATGTCATCTGCAAATAGTGAGGGTTTTACTTCTTCCTTACCAATTTGGATGTCTTTTTTTTCTTTATGTTTCCTAATGCTGTGGCTAGGACTTCTAGTATTGTGTTGAATAAAAGTGGTGAGAGTGGACATCTTTGTCTTGTTTCTGACCTTAGGGGAAAAGTTCTCAGTTTTTCACCATTGAGTAGGATGCTGGCTGTGGGTTTTTCAGATAAGGCCTTTATTATGTTGAGGTATGTTCCCTCTAGACCTATTTTGCAGAGGGTTTTTATCATGAATGGATGTTGCACCAAATATGTTCTTTATTATATCACAATAGCATATAGCTGAATCCTGTTTTTTTTTTAAAGCCATTCTGCCAGTCTATGTGGTTTTTTTTTTTTTTTTAATTCAAGTACAATTAACATACAGTGTTATATTAGTTTCAGGTCGGTCTATGACTTTTGATTGAGCATTTGGCCCATTTACAATGATAATTACTGATAAGAAAGGACTTACTATTGGCATTTTGTTATTTGTTTTCTGTTTGTCTTATAGATTATTTTTGTCCCTCACTTCCACTATTACTGCCTTTCCTTGTGTTACATCAATTTTTGTAGTGACATGGTTTGATTGCCTCCTTATTTACTTTTGTGTATGTTCTAGAGATAGTTTCTTTGTGGTTTCCATGGGGTTACATATAACAACCTAATGTTAAAACAGTCTATTTTAAATAATCTCTACACCCAATGTGGGGCTTGAACTCACAACCTTGAGATCAAGACTCGCACACTCTAACGACAGCCACCCAGGCACAGCATAAGAGTCTACTTTATTTTATTTTATTTTTTTTAAATTTTATTTATTTGAGAGAGAGAGAACGATCATGACCTGAGCCAAAGGCAGTCACTTAACCAACCGAGCCACCCAGGTGCCCCTAACAGTCTACTTTAAATGGATATCAACTAAACTTCAATCACATACAAAAACTCTACTTCTTTACAGCTCCATCTCCCCACACTTTGTTTTTATTTTTAAATTTTTATTATTTATTTATTTTAAAGATTTTATTTATTTATTTGTCAGAGAGAGAGAGAGACAGAGAGCACAAGCAGGGGGCACAGCAGAGGGAGAGGGAGAAGCAGACTCCCCGCTGAGCAGGGAGCCTGATGCGGGGCTCGATCCCAGGACCCTGGGATCATGACCTGAGCCGAAGACAGACGGTTAACCCACTGAGCCACCCAGGTGCCCCCCCACACTTTGTTTTTAATGTCAAAGTTACGTCTTTATATAGTCTGTACCCATTAACAAGGACTTATAATTATTCACAAGGAGGAACTGGAAGTAAATCTATACTTAGAGAACTAGCATCTTGGCCTTCCAGCTGCAAGGTGCTCGTTCTGGGCCCCCGCTTTTCTTTCTTGCCTCAGACTCAGGCACTCAGCTTGCTGGATTAGATGCTTAATCAGACACTGTGATCACAGGTGCACAGTTCCTCACTCTCACTGCGTCGGGACACAGAGGAAAGAAGCTCTTAGCTTTTGAAAAGTTTGGGGAAATAAAGCATAGAAAAATAATATATCTGAGAAAGAGGCAAATCCTACCAAGATTTGATGATCTTGTACTAGTCTAGAGCACCCAGGTCCCTACCATGGTCAGGGCCTCCCAGAGGTCAAGAAAGGCTCCAACCAATTCCATTATTTAAGGGTCACTTTAATTAAAGAGAAGAAAAAGCCAAAGCAGGGTACAACAATTGTGGCATCTTTTTTATTCATTTATGTATTTAGTAAAATTTTTAATACTTTTATATAAAAATGTTCAAACTCACAGAAAAGTAAGACACACATATACCCACCACTACATTCAATAACTGTTAAATTGTTGCCATGGGGCGCCTGGGTGGCTCAGTCGTTAAGCGTCTGCCTTCGGCTCAGGTCATGATCCCAGGGTCCTGGGATCAAGCCCCGCATCAGGCTCCCTGCTCCGCGGGAAGCCTGCTTCTCCCTCTCCCACTCCCCCTGCTTGTGTTCCCTCTCTCGCTGTGTCTCTCTCTGTCAAATAAATAAATAAAATCTTTAAAAAAAAAAAAAATTGTTGCCATATTTGCTTCATTTATATATACTTTGTCAAATCAAAGATGCCATTGATTGTAAGATAGCCCATTATTTTATTTAACACTAAAAAAGAGAAAACACTGCCATTAATTGTTTAAACACCACCAATTTCTTTTTTTTTAAGATTTTACTTATTTTACTTGAGAGAGAGAGCACAAGCAGGGGGAGCAGCAGAGGGAGAGGGAAAAGCAGACTCCCCACTGAGCAGAGAGCCAGACACGGGGCTTGATCCCAGGACCCTGGGATCATGACCTGAGCTGAAGGCAGCCGCTTAACTGACTGAGCCACCCAGGCACCCCGAATGCCACCAATTTTTAAGATACATTCCAATTTCAGGGATATTAAGATTTAAAAAAGTGTGTCTAAAGATTATGTGTTATATAACTCCATTATATGAAATCCTACATCAAATAAAACTAATCTGTGGTGAAGAGATCATCAGAACAGTGTTTCCCTCAGTGAGGGACTGGAGAGAGGATTGATTTGGAAGAGGCAGGAGGAAATTTTCTGGCGAAAATATTCTGTATTTTGATAGAATAGTGGCATTTATCAAAACATTTCACTGTAAGACTTAACATCTGTATATAATACATAATATTGTATGTATTATACATCAGTTAGAAATTAATGTGGCACTTGGGTGGCTCAGTCGGCTAAGCATCTGACTCTTGATTTCGCTCAGGTCATGATCTCAGGGTCGTGAGATCAAGCCCTGCTTTGGGCTCTGATCTGAGCATGGAACCTGCTTAAGATTCTCTCCCTGCCTTTCCCTCTGCTCCTCCCCACCCCACCTTCTAAAAAATAAAATTAAAAAAAAGAAGAAATTAAAATAACAAATTGTGACTTGAAATTTGATTTTTTTTGATAGAGCATTTTAAAAGTAAAAGTAAATTTCAATAAATTCTTCAGCCTGCATCTCCAAAAAATAAGAATATTCTTTTTTTTTTTAAGATTTTATTTATTTATTTGACAGAGAGAGACACTGTGAGAGCAGGATCACAAGCAGGGGGAGAGGGAGAGGGAGAAACAGGTTTCCCGCGGAGCAGGGAGCCCGATGCGGGGCTCGATCCCAGGACCCTGGGATCATGACCTGAGACGAAGGCAGACACTTAACGACTGAGCCACCCAGGCGCCCCAAAAATAAGAATATTCTACTATATAACTGCAATGCCATTATATCATACCTAAACATTTAATAATAGTTTCATAATATCATCTTTGGTTCATATTCAAATTTCTCTAAGTGTAATTGTCTAGTATTTTATGTTTGTTGCTTTTAAACTTTTTATCAGAAAATAAAACACATATACAGAAAACTGTATGAAACGTACATAGCCACCACTTATGACAAAAGATAGAAATTCGCTGGCAACCTCCGAAGCAATCCCTATGTTTCATCTCAATCACAACCAGCCTTTTTTCTTTCTTTCTTTCTTTTTTTTTAAAGATTTTATTTATTTATTTATTTGACAGAGAGATACACAGCGAGAGAGGGAACACAAGCAGGGGGAGTTGGGAGAGGGAGAAGCAGGCTTCCCGCTGAGCAGGGAGCCTGATGCGGGGCTTGATCCCAGGACCCTGGGATCATGACCTGAGCCAAAGGCAGACCCTTAACGACTGAGCCACCCAGGGACCCCACAATCAACCCTTTTTCAAAGTGACCACAATTCTGAGCAAGATTCCCTGAGTTTCAGCATGTTGGTAGCAGGTTCTTTGTTTCTGTGCCCTTTATACTCAGTTGGATACAAAATCTTTGGCTCACATTTTCTTTTCTAGATATCTTAAATATGTGACTCTATTTTCTTCCAGCATAAACAATTACTGTTGAAAGTCTAATGAAAATCTAATTTTTTTCCATTATAATTCACTTGGATTTTTGGCCTAGTTACAAAAAGGGCCAATTTTAGTCTTTTCTTTAGAATATGTCTTAGTGTTTGTCTTTCTGGGTCAATATTTTCAGTTTTAAGGTGTGCCTTTTCAAAATGTAGTTTCAAATCTTTTTTTTTTTTTTAAGGGGAGTGGAGGGGCAGAGGGAGAGGGAGAGAGAGAATCTTAAGCAAACACCATGACCAGCGTGGAGCCCAAGAGGGGCTCGATGTCATGACCCTGAGATATGACCTGAGCAGAAATCAAGACTTGGACACTTAACCAACTGAGCCACCCAGGTGCCTTATTTCAAATCTTTATTTTAGGAAAGTTTTCTTGAATTATAATTTTTAGTATATGTCATGTTGTCTCATTGGTTTTGTTTTCATTTGCAGTTACTCCTAATATAGCGTGTTATATCTTATTTACATGACTTCACTTTCTTTCAAATTCTTCTTCTTTCTTTATTCTGAATTTAAAAGCCTTTCTTTTTTCACCTTCTATTTCTTAAAAGACAATATCTGTAGTATGTATTCACTCTTGTCTTTTTCTGGTTTAGCTTTATTTCTGAAATAAATTACTTATTCTTAATTTTCCCTAAGTTTTGTCACTTAATTGCAGTATTTTTCTAGTTCTAATTATTGTTAATCTTTGATATCTTGTATCTTTTGAGATATCTTTTAGCTAGTTTTGAAATACTAGTTTATACTCTGCATCAGTTTTGTGGAAGGAAACCTGGTCAATTAGATTTATGAATCCATGTTGCTTAAACTGCTCCAGCCTCTTCAGATCTTATCAGAGACCCCTTGTACTCATCTAATATTGGAGCAAACCGTCTGTCACTTCAGCTGCTTTGTTCGAATCAGCCCACTCCGCCTTCAGTGAATACAATTTTGCTGGCCCGTCAGTTGTGCTGTTTCTTCCCTCTGCTTTCTCCTGTATAAATGTGAATATAATGTAGATCTCATAGTGGTGGTGCTGGTTGTCCTCACTCTCTTGTATTTTTGAATTTTGTGGGGATACCCTATCATCTGACCTTGTTGTTGATGTTGTCCATAGTTGTTTTTGGTTTTACCACCTAGTTATTCTGTGTTTTTTGTTTTTGTTTTTGTTTTTGTTTTTGGATGGGGTGAGGATTCAGGGAGATTAAAAAACTATGCTGCTGCTGTCTCTTTCCAGAATTGTCATGGAGGAAAAAAGAGCCAGGAGAGCTCAGGAATCAATTTATTATATTTTCATCAAGACCATGTGTCTGAACCAAAGTTGAGTGTGAGTAGGCGAAGGTGGTTCCCAAGAAGCAAGCTATCATATTTTTGAATTCTATACCAAAGGAAATAGAAGGAAAACACAACAGATGTTCACTACAGTGTTTTATAAAACATTTCATTTGAGGGGTTCCACTATTTTAAAAAAACAAGCATGATAGCTCTTCCTTGGCACTGCCCACAGAGGTGGAGGCCATCTCCTACTTGGCATCATGGCCATCCTCAGACCTCTGGTGAAGCCCAAGATCATTCGAAAGAGGACCAAGAAATTCATCCAGCACCAGCCAGACCCATATGTCAAAATTAAGCACAACTGGCAGAAACCCAGAGACATTGACAATATGGTGCACAGAAGAATCAAGGGCCAGATCTTGATGCCCAACATTGGTTATGGGAGCAACAAGAAAACAAAGCACGTGCCATCCAGTGCCTTCTGGAAGTTCCCAGTACACATCAAGGAGCTTGAAGTGCAACAAATCTTACTGTGTAGAGATTGCTCACATTGACTCCTCCAAGAACCTCAAAGCCGCTATGGAAAGAGCAGCCCACCTGGCCATCAGAGTCACCAAGCCCAATGCCAGGCTGCACAGTGAGGAAAGTGAATAGACAGTGAGCATATGTGTACGTCATATTTGTGTTAATAAAACCATAAAACTACCAAAAAAAAGTACGATAATGCAAATACATGACTTGCCCTTTTAACACTATTTTAAAGTTAACTTTTAATTACATGAATGATTTACAAATACATTCCTTTATAAGAGATTAACACATACATAAGGCTAAAGTCCTCTTTGACCACCTCACAGCCCAAATCCCCTGGCTATTTTTTGATGCCTGGCTGACTTTGCCTCATCTTCAACAGACTTCTGATCCACAACCTTCTGCCCTGCTGGGAGCATTTAAAGTCATTTTAACATTAACTAAAGTTAAATGTGATTATGAAAGTGAATCCATTAATAGCCATTTGGGGAGGATTATCTGTGCTGTTGTCCATTCATACAAAAGTGTGAATCTTGAGAATTTAAGAAATTTGGCTCTTTCTCTGTTCTTTAGCCTGGTGAGGGCCTTGAGTCATGGTTTCATCTTATCAGTAATCTTACTGTTTCACTACAGTAACTAGCGGGCTTTTTCGCTCTGCTATCACAAGGTTTGTTGAAATCGTTTTGATTATAATACATTATGATTCAAGTTGCAAAAAAACCCTACTCATATTGGCTTTTATAAGGGATACACTGGTTCATGGAACCAAACAGTGTGGAGGTATTTGGCACTTCAAGAGTTGCTGGATTCAGGGCTCCAATCAGATCATGGCAATATGCCTTACCCAACTTCAGGGGCCCTCATTATATTGCATGGCATGAGCCCAACACTATGTACTCTTGGCAATGCCCTGGTAGTCTTGTGTTGGGGGGGTTCTTCTCTTTGCTCTATATTCTCTGTTTGTTGACTCCCTCTTAGGGGCCTCCCTTCATAGCAGTAAAAGTGCTGTAGTAGCTCCTCTCTCCACATCCTCCCCTCACCAGTAGCAGGAGAGAACAAGAGGACTACCTTCTCCCAGAAGCCCCAGGAAAAGTCCCATCATGATTCACTGGCTCTGACTGAATCACGGGCCCAGCCCTGAGCCAATAACTAAGGTCAGGGGAACATTGATGTGCTGATTGGCTCATGCCTGGTCAAGGTTGGCAGGTTCTTCAGAACTTTGTGAGTGGCGGTGGGGGCGGGGAGTAGCTGGGACCAGGCATGGTTAACAGAGTGGGGCTGTGACAAGGAATAGCTCCATCTGGCTTAGATGGCACCCCCTCTTACAAGGCAGCATATTATCATAGTTGAGAGTGTCAACTATGGAGCCTAATGACCTTGGTTCCAATATTGGCATAACCATTTAAGGGCCATGCGACCTTAGGGCTATGTGACCTTAGGCAAGTCACCAAACCTCTTTGGGCCAAAGCTTCCTCATCTGAAAAGTGGGGGATGATAGCAAGATCCCCCCTAAGATTGTTGTGACATAAACTTGATTATATATGCATGAAACACTTAGAACAGAGACTGGCATGGGATAAGATCTAAAGTCTTTGCCATTATTGAGAGAGATTTAATGATCCTGAGGACAAAGTAGAGGAAATGTTCCTCATAGTAAGTATTGAATAAAGGGTAGGGTTCCTTTGACCAAAGGCTATGAGATAAAGTGATGGGAAGTGATCCCTTTCATTAGCTCATCCATCTAAGAATGGAAAGAAGAGCTTCCAGGGTCCATGCATGTGCGTGACGGGTGTGGTTTGCACCGAGGTGATCTGGGGATGAGGGCATAGCTGTAGAATGCCGTTAAGGACAACCCGTTGTGAGATTTGATTCACAAACATTGTTCTAGAACTTTAGACTCTGATTCATGATTTAGCTGCCAGCCTTGGGAGCAGCAACCACTTCGGTTTGTGATGCAACACGCTGATTTATAAACCATTTATAGCTCTCCTCCACACTTAACACAGCCATTCCACAAATGACTCAGGTTGCAACCAGAGGGGAAACTGGGGACTGTGACTGAGCTTTCTCTATAACAGAGTGTAAATTGTCCTTTTGAATAGTGCTTTTTTCATAAATCCCAGGTCTCAAACATGGTAATTAAGAGAAGCCTGAAAAACAAAAGAGGCTTGTGTTCCTGGCCCTCTTTTCAAACCCCAAATGTTGAATTTTCTGTGCCTGTGTCTTGGCCTGGCATCTGATTCCCCCCAACAGCCTCCTCCCACCCTTTTCTTAGTAACAATCTCAGATCCTGGCAGCAAATGGCATGTGAAGCTGGGCACATTTTTATTCTACACACACGGCGTTATATAAATCTTCCTGCTTTAAAGTAATTTCTTTTGCCCTTTATCTCTTTTGTGTGCCTTTAGGAGTCTGCTTGGATTCTTAATGGGCCATTATCCTTGGCTGGCTTTGCTCTTGCTTTTAAGCAAAACATATTGATTCCAATGACTTTCATCCCGGTATTCACACATTTACTGAGGGCCTACTATGTGGCCTTTGCCTTGCCGGTTGCTGATGTAATCAGAGAGCTTCTCCCTATCCTTTTAAGCTAGTTTTTTAAAAGTCCAAAAAATTCTACTTCATTTTTTTTTTCCAAAAAAATTCTACTTTAGACACTGCCCCCTTTTCTTTTCTTTCTTTCATTCTTTTTTTTACTATTAAAGGCATAGTTTTAGCTAAAGGCCTAATTCTTATATAGTTATCCCTATTCTAGGCAGTTAATGAAATGAGACTGAGGCCATCAGTTCTCCAAGGAAAATTTCAGGCTATGTTATATTTCCATGTTTCCTAACATGATTCTGAGGGCATCCTCCTCCTCTCATTCATCTTGCTTATTTTTCTCATTTTTCTAAAGTTAAGTCTACCTCATAGCTTTTTAGGAAAACTTTCCTGGATCCTTCTGATTTATATATTCCTCCCCTTGGCTCCCTTGAGTCTGCCATTCTTGGAGAAAGCATTGCAGTTTGATAGTAAGCACTGATTTAACTGTCTGTCTCCCTCACTAGTGTAGAAGCCAGGCAGAGACCATGTCTGATTGGACTTACTATCCCCAGTGTCTTACAGGTAAGTATCAAGTGAACGAATGAGCACATACTTACTGAGTACCTACTGTACCAGTCACTGTACTGTACTAGGCTTTTGGGACACCAAAATCTTGTTTCTTTAAAGATTATAATCTGGTGGAAAGATACACACTAGGTTAATAATTGCATGTCACTATACAATCTTGAACGAAGGAAAACAACAGGATGTTAGGAGGCTGTGTGGTAGGAGGACACAGGGTGGATAAACAGGACTTTTGCCTGGGTGGAAGTGTAGAGGGAAAGGTGGAAGGGCTTTTTGGCAGGAGACTTGGAGGTGTACTGAATGAGTCAGTAGATATGTGAGTGAGTGGGGGAGAGGGGAAAGAGGACTAGCCGGCTTGGTTATCATGGGCATCTGTTGACATGGCTTGTCCTGTGTCCTTCTGCAGGTAATAGTGCCCTGAGTTTTCTTCTTGGGAATCTAAGCCTTCTTCATTTCCATCCTGATCTATGCCTTTTTCTAGTAATGGGCATTTGACTAGTGATCGTGTGATTAGTCTAGGGATGAATATGGACCTAAGTCAAGTCTGGGAGTCTCAGCAAAACTATGAAGAAAGACAAGTATTTATTTCACTTAGGAGTTTGTGTTCAAAAGAAAGGGGAAAAGATAGATGGAGACAAATAGATTCCTGATGATTTTTTTTCAGCACCTGGATCCAGCCATGCCTAAAACTCAGGTGGATATAGTTGTGTCTAAATTCACATATGTAGGGCGCCTGGGTGGCTCAGTCCTTAAGCGTCTGCCTTCGGCTCAGGTCATGGTCCCAGGGTCCTGGAATCGAGCCCCACATCGGGCTCCCTGCTCTGCGGAGAGCCTGCTTCTCCCTCTCCCGCTCCCCCTGCTTGTGTTCCCTCTCTCGCTGTGTCTCTCTCTGTCAAATAAATAAATAAAATCTTTAAAAAAATAATAATAAAATAAATTCACATATGTATAGGGGTGCCTTGGTGGCTCAGTCAGTTGAGTGTCCGACTCTTGATTTCGGCTCAGGTCATGATCTCAGGGTCGTGAGATCAAGCCTTGTGTCAACGGGGCAGTGTGCCTGAGATTCCCTCTCCCTCTGCCTCTTCCCCTCTCATGCTCTCTTTCTCTCTCTCTCTCAAATAAATAAATAAAATAAATAAATTCACATATGTATGGCTCTCAAAGCTGTTGGCTAAACAATTCTCCCATCTTTTAAGTAAAAAGGCTTATAGCCAAATGGGCTTGAGCTCATTTTCACAGGGCCTTGGTCACTTGCAACTAAAAGTGTCTTTATTAATACAATGATTTTAACTAATATTTTGCTAAAGCCAAAGGGTGGGGGCACCTAGGAGGCTCGGTTGGTTGAGCATCTGACGCTTGGTTGTGGCTCAGGTCATGATCTCAGGGTTGTGGAATCGAGCCCTGCATCAGGGTCCGTGCTCAGTGCGGAGTCTCCTTGAGATTCTCTTCCTCTCCCTCTGCCCCTTACTCCCCAGAGCGTGTTCTTGTGCTCTCTTGCTTTAAAAATAAATAAATCTTTTTTTTTTATTTATTTATCTGACAGAAGAGAGAGAGACAGGAGAGAGGGAACACAAGTAGGGGGAGTGGGAGAGGGAGAAGCAGGCTTCCCGCTGAGCAGGGAGCCCGATGCGGGGCTCGATCCTAGGACCCTGGGATCATGACCTGAGCCGAAGGCAGCCGCTTAACCGACTGAGCCACCCAGGCGCCCCGAAAATAAATAAATCTTAAAAAAATAGTTATAATAAAGCCAAAGTGGGTGGGGGAGGCCAGCCGAAGCAATTGTGGAGGTCAGTTAGCCAGGAGGGGCAGCCTAAACACACTCGTATTTCCTGTACTGAGCCTTTATATTCTACAGCCTCGTCCCCAGAGATCCAGAGCCTTGGGTCTGCATGGGGGTTTGAGTGTCTAGTAACAGAGCACTGAGGGAGGGCTGGTAAAGGGAGAGACAAACAGAAACCTTCCCAAGCTCCGGCAGGGCAGGGAGGCCCAGGTCCCCGAGGTGCTGGAAAAGCACAAACTGCCTCGGTGTCTGTCGGAGGAATGAGTAACAACCTTGATTGAAGAGAGAGTGCTGGCAGGCAAACTGGTTTTTGCTGGACCTGCAGAGCCAGGCAAGCTGGGAAGGTCCATGGCCTCCGTGAGCAACAGCACTGGTGGGTCACGGCTGCCATCTAGCGCCCGAAGTCACCTTTTGCAAGTTGTTTACTGGTTATTTCCAGCTGGAAGGCTTTTGAGGGCCAACTGGAAGGAGGAGGTCATTATTACCTCTGTCTTTACGTCAGGAAGAACTTCAAGATCAGATTTTCAATATTATCTCTAATTTAGCTTATTATAGATGCAGTCCCGAAGCCTAATTGATTAGCTAGGGGAAAAGGGCAATCATTCCACAATGTTAAACTTCCATCCCATTTCAAACCTCTAGGGTACTATGAATTTTATAGATAGACTAGATAGATAGATGATAGACAGGTAACTAAAAAAATAAATCCTGTAATGGTCGTATTAATGATTCAGGGTTCTGGAAAGAAACAGGTCGCACACTCCAAAGCAGTAACTGGGCAGAGTTTAATGAAAGGGCTACTTACAGAGCAGTGGGAAGGAGCCCAGGGAAGCAATCAAGGCCTGGGGAAGCATGCTAAAGTCAGTGGTAGTAGGAAGCAGCTACAACCCATAGGCCTGATGGAGCAAAAATAGGGAGAGGACCCAGTAGGAGCTGTTCTGTGGAAGAGGCCACGTGACAGGTGCTGTGGTGCCAGCTGCTGGTTCTTGGTTGGGTTCTTGTAAAGCACGCTAAGAAGAGGATTCACGTGTGGGTCATTTATTAAGGAAGTACTCCCAGGGCAGATCGGGAGTGAAGTGGGAGAAGGAGGGTAGTGTAGGTGAGAAAGCCAGGCAAGGTGTGATCCCAGGCAAAGTCCTGTGGAGGGTTGCTTTGGCCTGATGCTGCACAGGAGCTCTGGAGGGTAGGTTATGTTTCAGAAGGTCTGCCTAGAAGCAGAGAGCTTTAGCATTGAAACTCTCGACCTGCCAGTCACCATTCAGGTGGGAGGCAAGGAGAGGAAGCATGGGAGTAACCTAGGCCCTGGACCTTCTGAATGTTCAGGAAGGGTGAAGGGCTAACTCTGAGGCTCTGAGAACACTGCCTGAGCACAGCTGTGGGTCCTGAGTGTTAGACGAGCACACTGAAAGTTCAAAGGGATCCAAAGGGATCTTGGTGAAGCAAGGACATCTGCCTCACGTGGGGATGGGAGCCAGGGAGATAAGGAGGAAGATGGTGAGATGGTTTTGAAGTGCAATGGGTTTGTTTAAGGCAGAAGATAATGCATGTGAAAGATAAAGGGGGAGCCTCAAGGCACAATCAGATCTGACATTCTCAGCCAATCCAAAGGGAGCTCTGGAGCAAAAACTGACCACGAGAGGAGTCATGCGCTGGGCAGAAATGACCAGGCCCTAGTACCCCTTGCCATGTCCAGCTGTTGGCTAGTAGTTGACGAGGAAGGGCATGGATCCCGAAGGTGATACAACTGGAGGCTGTCAGCTAATGGTGCTCCTTGCAGCTGAATAGCAACTTCTTTTTTTTTTAAGATTTTATTTATTTGCGAGAGAGAATGAGAGAGAGAGAGCATGGGGTGGGGGGAGGGTCACAGGGAGAAGCAGACTCCCCCTGAGCAGGGAGCCCAATGCAGGACTCGATCCCGGGACTCCAGGATCATGACCTGAGCTGAAGGCAGTTGCTTAACTAACTGAGCCACCCACGCGCCCCAGCAACTTCTTTTAGAAGGGGGATCCAAATAGAGCACCTCCATAGCGGCCACACTTAATAAATGTAGCATATTTGGTCGCCTCAGCCATCTCCCTAACACCAAGAAGGAAGAGCCTGCTTGCAAAGAGTATAGGAACAAGGGTCAGAGAGAGAAATGTGGCCCTGGTGGTTCACATGAGCACATAGATCCAGCTGTGCCTGAGGCCCATCATATGTTTGCCTTTTTTTGGTTACGTGAACTAATACTCTTTGCTTAAGCCATTTTAAGTTTGAGCTTTCTGTTTCAGCAAAAGAAGATTCCTGATTAATACACTCCCTGAGCTTCACTTTACTTAACTGTAAAATGAGGTTCATGATACACCTTGCAGCGTTTGAGAAGGAAGAGGGACAATTAATGTAAAGCATAGGCACAGAGCAGATGCCCAATAAATAGTATTTAATATTATGAGAGGAAAAAGCAAAGGTGGCAAAGCAAGGAATGGACATCTCTGGAGGCCCCTCTGTGTCCAGGGCAGGCAAGTGGGCTGAGTTCAGGGCTCAGCAAAGGCTGGTACCTGGCTTGGACTGTCCAGAGGTATCCAGCTGTAAAGAAGGACAGGCCTCGGGGCGCCTGGGTGGCTCAGTCGTTAAGCGTCTGCCTTCGGCTCAGGTCATGATCCCAGGGTCCTGGGATCGAGCCCCACATCGGGCTCTCTGCTCAGCGGGAAGCCTGCTTCTCCCTCTCCACTCCCCCTGCCTTGTGTTCCTTCTCTCGCTGTGTCTCTCTGTCAAATAAATAAAATCTTAAAAAAAAAAGAAGGACAGGCCTCTTGAGCCACTGTGAGCCTGTGGATTTCTGCAATGAGTGCTCCCCAGCCCAGTGCATTATTGTCCATGTAGGAGGAAAAAAAAGTCTTCTTTCTGGCCAAAGATGAGGAATTCTCATCCTCTTTTTCTTTGCCTGGACAGTTCTTTGAATTTATATTTGTTATTGTTGTTTGCAAACTCTTTGTAAAAGTTTATAACAAAATAAAAAGAATAAACACGACTACATTTGCAGCATTGTGATAATTCCAAAGCTTTTGGGGAAAAAAAAACAAAGCAAAACAAGAAAGAACAAAGACTTCTAATTTATAACTCAAGAGCTATTTTCAGGTTTCTGAGAGAAATGGGAAATTTTATATTTTAAAAATCTGCTGAGCTTCCCACTGCTCTTCTTCTGTTCTCCCACCAAAAATGTAAAAGCTTTAAAAGACTCATTGGGAGAGACTCTGTGTTCTGAATGCTAAAGCAATGACAGGAATAGAGGTGGGGGCTGCTGCATCTCAATTCTCCTTCTCTCCCTGAGCTCACGTCCTAATTATTACAGAGAACAAAGAGTGGCTTTGAATAGCCATTCTGGTTCATCAAGTACTTAATAGCTATTATTAAAGAAGCTCCTGCCTGGTCTAATTGCTTATTGTGAGACCGGAGCACCTACAGCCACTTTAGTAGCATGCATAAAAGACCTTGAGCAAAAATGGAGAATCAAAAGCCAGTGGAAAACATACTCCTCTGTCACCTGTCATGGTTCTTTCTGTTTTCAAGTCAAGAATAGACTAGATGATCTCAACTGATTTTTCTCATTTTTCTTAGGGTTGGTGGGACCCAAAAAGCCCATCTTTATGTCACTTCCCTTGTAACAATAAAGAGAATGGCCTGGCAGAATTAATTATTGCTTCCTTTGGGTACCTGTGGTAGCCAGCATCCAGGATGACCTCCGTGATCCCTGCTTCCTGGGATACCTGCCCTTAATTAGTACCATCCTACCCTGAAAAAAGGCTGACCTGTGTAACCAACAGGATATTGCAGAAATGACAGAGTATAACTTCTGAAATTAGGCCATAAAAGACATTGTGGACTCCTTCTTGTTCTCTCTTGGATCACCTGCTCTGTAGAAGTCCAGCTGCCATGTCATAAGGACACTCAAGCAGTCCTATTTAAAGGCCCCCATGGTGAGGAATGGGGCCCCCCTGCCATCAGCCAGTATGATAGTTTTAAAAGGTATCCACAGATTCTTTGATACACCTCCCTTCAAGAAATGAAGCTTAATTCCTTTCTTGAATTGAATGTGGACTGGACTTGTTGACTCACTTCTGTTTGTTTGTGTTTTTTTTAAGATTATTTATTTATTTATTTATTTGTCAGAGAGAGAGCGCGAGCAAGCACAAGCAGGGGGAGCGGCAGACAGAGTAAGAAGCAGGCTCCCCACTGAGCAATGAGCCCAATATGGGACTCGATCCCAGGACCCTGGGATCACGATCTGAGCCGAAGGCAGACGCTTAATGACTGAGCCATGCAGGCATCCCTGTTGACTCACTTCTAATGAGCAGAATATAGCAGAACATGATGGTTTGTGATTTCTGAGACTTAGTCTGAAAGGAATCAAAACTTTACCCTTGCTGGCTCTCTTAGATCACTTGATCTGGAGGGAATCCCCTGACATGTTATGAGGACACTCAGACATTCCTGTGGATAGATCCATGAGGCAGTGGACTAGGACTTCCTGTCAACAGCTATGTGCATGAGTCATCCTGGAAGCATATCCTCTAGCTCTAGTCAAGGCTTCAGGTGGCTGAGTTCTAGCTGACAGTTTGATTGCAACCTCATCATGAGAGATTCTGTGCCAGAACTACCCAGTTAACTGCTCCTAAATTGATAATCATTTTTAAATTTAGTCTTAAACAATATCTGCAGTTTAATATTATCAGCTAAATTAGAAGATGAAAATTTATTATTTTTCACCCTAAAATGACAGAAGCTTTCTTGTTTTTGGTTTTGTTTTTGTCAAGAAAAGCCAAAATTAATAATCAAGAGCTAGGACTGTAGTGTATTATTTGTGGAGGTTTACTGACTAATGAAACAATAAAACTGTTAAAACACAAATGACATTTACATACAGAACACAAAGAAGGGACACCTGGCTGGCTCAGTCAGTAGAGCATGCAACTCTTGATCTTGGGGTCATGAGTTCTAGCCCCACACTGGGGGTAGAGATTACTAAAATAAAGAAACAAATAAACATTAAAAAACCCATAAAGAAATAAGTTCAAGATCAAAATAATCTTTTTAAAAATCAACAAGTCATAATTGTATTAGTTTCTAGTGTACAACATAATGATTTGTATATGCATATATTGCTAAATGATCACAATAAGTCTACTTAACATCTGTCACCATACAGTTACAAAATCTTTTTTTCTTTTCAAAATAATATTTTTAAAGAAAGATTATTGGATTAAAGAGACAACAGAAAAATAGTGCAACACTTTGGAAAGCAGTTTGACAATTCCTTAAAATGTTAAACATAGGAGAGGTTTTAAGATAGCAGCCTAGGAAGATCCTGACCTAACCTCCTCCCACGGACACAACAAATCTACAACTACATTCAGAATAATTGCCTCTAAAGAGAACCTAGAACCTGGATGAAAAGAACCTCCACAACAAGGAATGTCATTGAGATGGACAGAAGAGGCAGAGATGTGGTCATGCTAAGGAAAAAACTATATACCAGGTGCAGTGCTCCACTGTCAGAAGGGAACTCAAATGTATTAGAACTTTTCCCTGAGGAGTGAGAGATGCAAGCTCCAAATCAGGCAACCCAAACAAATCTTACACAGTAGAGATGAGCTGGCAAAAAAACTGTCTTTGAAAACTAACAGGGAGGGGCGCCTGGGTGGCTCAGTCGTTGGGCGTCTGCCTTCAGCTCGGGTCATGGTCCCGGAGTCCTGGGATGGAGCCCCGCATCGGGCTCCCTGCTCTGCGGGAAGCCTGCTTCTCCCTCTCCCACCGCCTCTGCTTGTGTTCCCTCTCTCGCTGTGTCTCTCTCTGTCAAATAAATAAATAAAATCTTAAAAAAAAAAAAAAAAGAAAACTAACAGGGAATACTACAAGGAAAACTATAGACCTGTAGGGAAATCCACTCTCGGAGGGCTTGTGATCTAGAAACTAGTGCAAAAGCATCAGATGGGAAAGTGCACAGATCCTAGGTGAAGGAGACCCACTTACGAATCAGAGAACCTTCTGGAAAGGCAGGAGGCAGTTGGGTCTCTCTCCAGGGACTGAAACTGGCAGCAGCCTTTTTTGAAACTCATTCTGCAGTGCTCATCCCAGCAGTGGTGGGTGCCATTTCGGAATCTCCCTCTAGATTGCTAATGCCAAGGGGCATGACCTGCTGAAAGCCTCACCTAACCCTGCTGGGGTTGGCTGGGCCTCACAACTGACAGAATGATAACTCTGCCCGCCAGTGGACCTGCAGCAGTCAAAGCTGGTCTTCATGGCCAGCTGAGACAGGGGCCATACCCCCCACAAGTGTGCCCACAACAACTGTGGCTCTGCCATATGAGGAGGGTGCATGCAGCCCACAAAGGGGACACAGCTGGAGCACCTGGCTTTTGTGGCCAGGGATGGCACCTCTGGGCTCCACAGAACATCTCTAATATAAGGCCACTTCTTCAAGACTGGGATACATAGCTTTACCACCTAATACACAGAAACAAACACACAAAGTTAGGCAAAATGAGGAAAGAGAGGAAAATGTTCTAAATGAAAGACCCAGACAAAACCTCAGAATAAAACTAAATGAAATGAAGATAAGCAATCTACCTGATAAAGAGTTTAAAGTAATGGTCATAAAAATGCTTACCAAACTCAAGAGAGGAACGAACACAGTGAAAACTTCAATAAAGATAGAAAATATAAGAAAGTACCTTAAATGATGCAGAAGAACAAATCAGGGATCTGGAATATAGGGTAGTGCAATTCACCCAAACTGAACAACAGAAAGAAAAAAGAACTTTCAAAAATGGGGATAGTTTGGGGTGTCTGGGTGGCTCAGTCAGTTAAGCATCTGCCTTCAGCTCAGATCATGATCTTGGGGTCCTGGGATCAAATCCCACATCGGGCTCCCTGCTCAGGGGGAGTCTGCTTCTCCCTCTCCCTCTGCCTCTCCCCCTGCTTGTGCTCTTTCTCTCTCTCTCTGTCAAATAAATAAAAAAAAAAAAAACCCAAAGGCTGTAACAAGAGACAAGGAATGGCATTATACAAAGATAAAGGGATCAAACCAACAAGAAGAGATAACACTTATAAATATTTATGCACCTAAAATAGGAGCACCTAAATAAATAAAGCATATATAAATTAACAGACATAGAGAAACTGACAGTAATACAATAACAGTAGGGAACTTTAAAACCCCACTTATATCAATGGATGGATCATCCAGACATAAGATTAATGAAGAAACATTAACCTTGAACAACACATTAGAACAGACGGACTTAATATCTATATATCTATATCTACCTATTTATATATAGAGAGATAGAGACAGAGAGAGAGAGAGAAGGAGAGAGACAGAGAACATTCCATCTAGGAACAGTATAGTACACATTATTCTCAAGTGCATGTGGGACACTCTCCAAGATAAATCACATATTAGGCAACAAAACAAGTATCAATAAATTTAAGAAGATTAAAGTCATATCAAACATCCTTTTCAACCACAATGTATAAAACCAGAAATCAACTACAAGAAGAAAAGTGGAAAAAACACAAACATGGAGTCTAAACAACATGCTTCCAAACAACCAATGAGTCAATGAAGAAATCAACAAGGAAATATTGAGGCAAATGGGAATGAGAAAACAACACTCTAAAATCTATGGGATACAGCAAAAAATTCCTTGTAAGAAGAAATTACGTAGCAATAAAGGCCCCCCCCCTCAAGAAACAAGAAAAATCTCAAATAAACAATCTAATCTTACATCTAAAGGAGCTAGAAAAAGAAGAACAAATAAAGACCAAAGTTAACAGAGGGAAGGAAGTAAAGATCAGTACAGAAAAAAATGAAATGGGGGCCTTAAAAAAAATAATAGAAAAGATTAATGAGGGGTGCCTGGGTGGCTCAGTTGTTGGGCATCTGCCTTCGGCTCGGGTCGTGATCCCAGGGCAGGGTCCTGGGATCAAGCCCTGTGTTGGGCTCCCTGCTTGGAAGGAAGCCTGCTTCTCCCTCTGACCCTCCCCCCCCATGCTCTCTCTCTCTCTCTCATTCTCGCTCTCTCTCTCTCAAATAAATAAATAAAAACTCACCCTCTCTCTCTCTAAAATAAATAAATCTCCCTCTCCCTCTCTCTCTCTCTAAAATAATCTTTAAAAAGAAAGAAGAAAAGAGAGAGCCCAAATAAATAAAATTAGAAATGAAAGAGAAGTTACAACCAATACCACAAAAATACAAAGGATCATAGAGACTACTATGAACAGTTATATGCCAACAAATTGGACAACCTAGAAAAATTGGATAAATTCCTAGAAATATACAATTTACTAAGATTGAATCAGGAAGGTAGAAAATTCAGGGATGCCTGGGTGGCTCAGTCAGTTGAGCATCTGCCTTCAGCTCAGGTCATGATCCCAGGGTCCTGGGATCGAGTCCCGTGTCAGGCTCCTTGCTCAGGGGGAAGCCGGCTTCTCCCTCTGCCTGCTGCCCCCCTACTCCCGCTTGTGTTCTCTCTCTCTGACAAATAAATAAATAAAATCTTTTAAAAAAAGATAGAAAATTCAGACATAATGATTACTAATAATGAAAATGAATCAGTAATCAAAAAACTCCCTGAAACAAGAGTCCAGGACCAGACTGCTTCACAAGGGAATTTTAGCAAACATTTAAAGAACAGTTTATACTTTTCTTCTCAAACTATTTCAAAAAATTGAAGAGGAAGGAATGCCTCCAATCTCATTCTATGAGGCCAGCATTACCCTGACACCTAAACCAGAAAAAAACACCAATCAATCAATAAAATTACAGGCCAATACTCCTGATGAACATACACGCAAAAATTTCTCAACAAAATACTAGCAAACAAAATGTAACAATATCTTAAAAAGATCACATACCACGATCAAGTGGGATTTGTTGCAGGAATGCAAGAATGGTTCAACATCCAAAACTCAATCAAGGAGATACACAACATTAATAAAACAAAGGATAAAAGTCATATGACCATCTCAACAGATGCAGAAAAAGCATTTGGCAAAATTCAACATCTATTTATGATAAAAACTCTCAAAAAAGTGAGTATAGAAGAAATGCACCTCAACATAATAAAGTCCACATATGACAAATCCACAGCTGACATCATACTCAAAAGTGAAAAGTTGAAGGTGCTTCCTCTACAATCAGGAAGATTAGGATGCTCGCTCTTGCCACTTTTATTCCATGTAGTATTGGAAGTCCTAGCTACAGCAATTAGATAAGAAAAAGAATAAAAGGCATCTAGAAGACCAGTGGGAACCCCTGCCTGCACCATGTTGCCTGACCAGAGAGTTTGGCAGGGCCTCAGTTCTAGTGGAAGTAGTATGAGGTCTCATTTAACAAACAGACCAGAGCACACCTAGTTAAAACTCGCCACATTCTAGCCAAGGACCAAACGCTGCCCACTGCAGGCAAGGACAGCCTCTGCAGACAACTGGCCTGAAGGATAGAGCAGCCAAAACACAACAGCAGAGTGCATGAAGCACACACCAGCCACACTCCCTGAAGGGCCAGGCCCTCGACACTATATGACCTCTTCTTCATAAAGCCATTACTTTTAGGAGCAGGTAATACAACAGGCTTTCTAACACAGAGAAGAAGGCAGAGACTTAGACAAAATGCCAAGACAGAGGAATTCATCTCAAATGAAAAAATAAGATAAGGCCACGGCCAGATCTGAATGAAACAGAAGTAACATGCCTGATGGAGAATTTAAAGCAACAATCATAAGGATACTCACTGGGCTTGAGAAAAGAATGGAAAACATCAGGGAGACCCTTACCACAGAGATAAAAGAGTTAAAAAAGAATCAGCCAGGGGGGTGGGGGGATGGGTTAGCCTGGTGATGGGTATTAAGGAGGGCATGTTCTGCATGGAGCACGGGGTGTTATATGCAAACAATGAATCATGGAACACTACATCAGAAACTAATGATGTAATGTACGGTGATTAACATAACATAAAAAAAAAATCAGCCAGAAATGAAGAAGGCAATAATTGAGATTGGAAACAGGCTTGATGCAATGAACAAAAGGCTGGAAGAAGCAGAGGAATAAATAAGTGATATAGAAGACAAAATAATGAGAAAAAATGAAGCTGAACAAAAGAGAAAAAGAATTACGGAACACAAGAATAGACTTAGGGAACTCAGTGACTCCTTCAAATGTTGTAACATTCATGTGCCAGAATAAGAAGAGAGAGAAAAGGCAGCAGAAAATTTATTTGAGGAAATAATAGCTGAAAACTTCCCTAATTTGGGGGAAGGAAACAGACATCCAGATCAAGGAAGAACAGAGAACTTCCATCAAAATCAACAAAAGCAAGCCAACCACAAGACATATTGTTATTAAAGTTGCAAAATATAGTGATAAAGAAAAAATCTCAAAAGCAGCAAGACAAAAGAAGCCCTTAACTTACAAGAGAAAACTGATAAGGCTAGCTGGAGATTTCTCAACAGAAACTTGGCAAGCCAGAATAAGGGCGTGGTATGATATGAATGAGAAAACTCTGTAGCCAAGAATACTCTATCTAGCACGGCTATAATTCAGAATAGAAGAAGAGATAAAGAGTTCCTCAGACAAACACTAAAGGAGTTTGTGACCACTAAACCAGCCCCACAAGAAATATTAAAGGGGACTCTTTGAGTGGAAAGGAGAGACCAAAAGTGATAAAGACAAGAAAGGATCAGAGAAAATCTCCAGAAACAGGGGCGCCTGGGTGGCTCAGTTGGTTAAGCGACTGCCTTCGGCTCAGGACATGATCCTGGAGTCCCGGGATCGAGTCCCACAACAGGCTCCCTGCTCAGCAGGGAGTCTGCTTCTCCCTCTGACCCTCCTCCCTCTCATGCTCTCTGTCTCTCATTGTCTCTCTCGCAAATAAATAAAATCTTAAAAAAAAAAAAAGAAAAGAAAATCTCCAGAAACAATGACAAAACAAGTAATAAAATGGCACTAAATACATATTTATCAGTAATTACTTTGAATGTAAATGGGCTAAACTCTCCATTCAAAAGACATACGGTGTCAGAATGGATTAAAAAAAACAAGACCCATCTATATGCTGCCTAAAAGAGACTCATTTTAGACCTAAAGACACCTGCAGATTGAAAGTGAGGAAATGGAGAAACATTAATCATGCAAATGGATGTCAAAAGAAAGCCAGAGTAGCAATACTTATATCGGACAAACTGGACTTTAAAACAAAGATTGTAACGAGATGATAATAAAGGGGACAATCTGACAAGAAGATCTAACAATTGTAAATATTTATGCACCCAACATGGGAGCACCCAAATATATAAAACAATTATAACAAACATAAAGGAACTGATTGGTGATAATACAATAATAGTAGGGGACTTTAACACCCCACTACATCAATGGACAGATCATCCAAACAGAAAACCAACAAGAAAACAATGGCTTTGAATGACACACTGGACCAGATGGACTTAACAGATATATGCAAAACATTTCATCCTAAAACAGCAGAATATACATTCTTTTCAAGTGCATATGGAACATTCTCCAGAATCGATCCCATATTAGGTCACAAATCAGGCCTCAACAAATATGAAAAGATTGAGATCATACCATGTATCTTTTCTGACCACAACACTATGAAACTTGAAGTCAGCCACAAGAAAAAATTTAGAAAGACCACAAATACATGGAGGTTAAACAACATGCTACTAAACAATGAGTGGGTCAACCAGGAAATCAAAGAAGAAATGAAAAAAACAAACAAACAGGGAAACAAATGAAAATGAAAACACAATGGTCCAAACCCCTGGGATGCAACAAAAGCAGTTCTAAGAGGGAAGTATATAGCAATATAGGCTTATGTTAAGAAGCAAGAAAACTCTCAAACAACTTAACCTTACACCTAAAGGATCTAGAAAAAGAACAACAAATGAAGCCTAAAGCCACATCATATATCATTAGGGAAATGCAAATTAAACCAATGAAATTCTACTATACATCTGTTAGAATAGCTAATTTCCATAACACTGATAACACCAAATGCTGGTGAGAATGTACAGCAACAGGAACTCTTATTCATTGCTGGTGGGACTGCAAAATGGTACAGTCACTTTGGAAAGCAATTTGGCAGTTTCTTTTTTTTTTTAAGAGATTTTATTTATTTATTTGAGAAAGAGGGAGAGAGGGAGAGAGAGCAAGCATACAAGTGGGGGGGGGGCAGAGGGAGAGGGAGAAGCAGATTCCTCACTGAGCAGGGAGCCTGATGTGGGGCTTGATCCCAGGACCCTAGGATCATGACCTGAGCCAAAGGCAGGTGCTTATCTAACTGAGCCACCCAGGCACCCCAGTTTGGCAGTTTCTTACAAAACTAAACACACGATCCATTAATTATGCCATTAACATTTATCCAAGTGACTTAAGAATTTATGTCCATACAAAAACCTGTATGTGGATGTCTATATCAGCTTAATTCATAATTGCCAAAACTTGGAAGCAGGTAAGATGTCCTTCAATGGGTGAATGGTGAATAAACTGTGGTTTATTCAGATGATGGAATATTCCATCCATCCAGATGATGGAATATTATCTAGCACTAAAAAGAAATGAGCTATCAAGCCCTGAAAAGACACAGAGAAAACTTTAACACAAACTTTAATGCATATTACTTAGTGAAAGAAGCCAATCTGAGAAATCTACACACTGTATGATTACAACTACATGACTTTCTGGAAAAGGCAAAACTAAGGAGACAGTAAAAACATCAGTGGGTGCTGAGGGTTAAGGGTGAGGAGGGAAGAATGGAACATGAATGATTTTTAGGGCAGTGAAACTATGCTGTGTGATACTATAATGGTGGATATAAATCATTACATATTATTCCAGTCCATAGAATGTACAATACCAGGAATGAACCATAATATAAGCTAGGAACTTTGGGTGACAATGATGTGTCAATGTGTGCTCACTGATTATAATAAATATATTATTCTGTTGCCAGATTTTGACAGTGGGGAAGGCTCTGTGTATGTGCGGGCAGAATATGTGTGGGAAATCTGTGTACCTTCTGCTTAATTTTTCTGTGAACCTAAAATTGCTCTATTTAAAAAAAAGAAATTGTACTCTCTAAATCCTGTAACTAAAAAATCAATGTTAGCTATAACAGAAAGTAACTCTTCCCTTCTTTCTTTCCATTCTTCTTACCTTCCCTTCTTCCTTCCATCCTTCAATCCTTCCTGCCTTCCTTCTGTCCTTTCTTCCTTTCTTTCTTCTTGAACAGTTCAGTCCAAAACCATTAGGTGAGTCCAAGCAAGCTAAGTCCGTGTGGGTTGTGGAACAGCCTGGTGAGAGGTTGCACAAATAAGGGTAGGAAGACATCCTTGCAGCATGAGGTAGAATGTCAGAGTATGCAAATGGGGGTGGGAGCAGTTGTGCTGAAGGCCCAGTGCAAGGTGTTGAAGTCTAAGAAGAATAAAGAATGTATCCATACGTGGGGTTGGGGCAATAATAGGAAGGTCCATGGGCTATTGGGTCTCAAGCGGGATGAAGAGGGCAACTATGGTAACGCAGTGTGGAGTGCTGCAGATCCAGCTGGGTAAAGAGGGCATCCATAAGGTGAGGTGGCAGGAGCCAGCAGAGGGTTCAGGTTTAAGAAGGGTAAGGAGAGCAACTGTGTGTGTTGGGGTGATAGCAGCAGCAGCTGGTATGGGGTGTTAAGACCCTGAGCAGGGTGAGAAACACACATGCAATGGGGATGGAGGTAGTATGAGTCAGGGCGAGATGTCAAAGCCCAAGTAGGGTGAGAAGGTCATATGGCCAGAGGAAAACACACCGTATGATCTCACATATATGTGGAATCTTAAACAAACAAACAAATAAACTTATAAAAACAAAGAATTAACTGGTGATTACCAATGGCGGGGGGGTACGGGAGGAGAGAAATGAGTGAAGGAGATCAAAAGGTACAAACTTGAAGTTGTAAGATAAGTAAGTTCTGGAGATGTAATATATAGCATGTTGACTACAGTTAACAACATTGTATCATATATTTGAAAGTTCTTAAGAAAGTAGATTTTAAAAGTTTTCATCACAAGAAAAAAATGTAAGTATGTGGGGTGATAGATACTAATTAAACTTATTGTGGTAATCATTTCACAATGTATACATATAGCAAATCATTATGTTGTACACCTTAAACTTATACAATGTTATATGTCAAGTACATTTTAATAAAACTGGAAAAAATCCACAAAAAATTTCCCCTCTTTCCTCCCCTGAGACCCTGGTAACTACTATTTGCTTTCTGTGTCTATAAATTTGGCTAATCTAGGTACCTCATACAAGTGGAATTACACAATATTTGTCCTTTTGTGTCTGTCTTATTTCACTAAGCCTGGTTTTTAAGATCCATCCTGCTGTAGCATATATCAAAATTTCATTCCTTTTTCATAAAAAGATTCAGCCATGCTGAATAATATTCTATTATCTATATATATCACATTTTGCTTAGCCACCCTTTCATGAATGTATATTTGGATTGTTTCCACCTTTTGACTATTGTGACAAATGGTGCTATGGAAATTGGTATAAAAATATCTGTTTGACAGTACAGAGGTTCCTCAAAAAGTCAAAAATAGAACTACCTTACAATCCAGCAATTGCACTACTAGGTATTTACCCAAAGGAAAAAAATATACAGATTCAAAGGGGTACATGCACCCCGATGTTCATAGCAGCATTATCAACAATACCAAACTATGGAAAAAGCCCAAATGTCTGTGGACCGATGAATGGATAAAGAAGATGTGGTATATATACACAATGGAATATTACTCAGCCATCAAAAAGAATAAACTCTTGGGGCGCCTGGGTGGCTCAGTCAGTTAAGCGGCTGCCTTAGGCTCGGGTCATGATCCTGGGGTCCTGGGATCGAGCCCCACGTCCAGCTCCCTGCTCGGCGGGGAGCCTGCTTCTCCCTCTCCCTCTGCCTGCCACTCTGCCTGCTTGTGCTCTCTCTCTCTGTCAAATAAATAAATAAAATCTTAAAAAAAAAAAAAGAATAAACTCTTGTCATTTACAAGGACATGCATAGAGCTAAAGTATATTATGCTAAGCAAAATAAGTCAGTCAGAGAAAGACAAACATCATATGAGTTCACTCATATGTGGAATTTAAGAAACAATAAGGATGAACATATGGGAAGGGGAAAAAAGAGAGAGAGGAGAAACAAACCATAAAGGACTCTTAAAGATAGAGAACAAACTGAGGGTTGATTGAAGGGGATGGGCTAGATGGGTGATGGAGGGCACTTGTCATGTTAGGCACTGGGAATTGTATGCAAGTGATGAATCACTGAATTCTACTCCTGAAACCAATACTGCAATGTATGTTAACTAACTAGAATTTGAATAAAAATTTGAAGAAAAAAAATAAAGTCACTTAGTATAAAAAGTTGGAAGAAAAAGAGTAAAAATCCCCATATAAAAAAAAAATCTGAGTCTGTTCTTCAAATTCTTTTGTGTCCATACCCAGATATGAAATTGTTGCATCAGATGGTAATGCTATGTTGAAGGTTTTAAGGAAGCTCTATACTGCTTTTCACAGCAGCTGCACCATTTTACATTCCCAGCTGCAATGCACAAGAGTTCCAATTTCTCCCATCCACACCAACACTTGCTGTTGTGTTTTTATCATGAAAGGGTGCTGATTTTTGTTAACATGCTTTTTCTGCCTCAATCAAAATGGTCATGTGGTTTCCCCCCTTCTTTCTATTAATCTGGTACATTCCATTTTCCCAGCTTTATTGAGATATAATTGACAACTCAAATTGTATATATTTACCATGTATAATGTGTTGATTTGATATACATATACTTTGTGAAATGATTACCACACTCAGATTAATTAACATATACATCATGTTACATAGTTATATTACCTTTTGTTTTAGAGGTGAGAATGCTTACTCTCTTAGCAAATTTCAAGTATACAAGACAGTATTATTAACTATACTCATCATGATGTATGTACATCAGATCCACAAAAGTTATTCATCCTACAACTGAAAGCTTGTACACTTTGACCAGCATCTTCCCACTTTCCCTATTCCCCAGCCCTGGTAACTGCCATTCTACTCTCTGTTTCTATGAGTTAGACCTTTCTATGGTTTTGTTTTGTTTTTTAGATTCCACATATAAGTGAGATCATACAGTATTTGTGTTTACCTGTCTGGCTTATTTCACCAAGCATTACGTTTTCTAGCCTCATGCATATCATCGCACATAGCAGGATTTCCTTTTTTCTCATGACTGAATAATATTCACATGAGGCTTACATAAAACATCTTATAGTTGTAACAGTGTATTCTAAGCTGATAACTTCGATTGCATACAAAAACTACCCTTTTACTCCCTCTATTTTGTTTTTGATGTCACATCTGTTTTTTATATTGTATATCTGTTGACAAACTATTGTAGCAATAGTTATTTAATGCTTTGTCTTTTAACCTTTGCATTAGAGTTAAGTGATTTATACAACACTACAGTATGAGTATTCTGTAATTTACTGTATTCTTACCTTTACCAATATGTTTTATTTTTTCATAGGTTTTCATGTCAGTAGTTAGCATCCTTTCATTTCAGCTTGAGGAACTCCTTTATGGCAGATCTAGTGATGATTAACTTCCTCAGACTTTTTTGTCAGGGAAATTCTTTATCTCTCCTTCACTTCTGAACGACAGCTTTCCTGAGTAAAGTATTTTGGTTTTTTTCTTGCAGCACTTTGATTTTTCATCTTACTCTGTCCTGGCCTGCAAGGTTTGTGCCGAGAATGACACCAATAGCCTTATGGAGTTTACCTTGTAAGTGAGATTTTTTTTTCTTTTAATATTTTCTCTTTGATTTGAGACTGTTTTATTATGTATTTGTAGAAGATATCTTTGGGTTGAATCTGTTTGGGGACTGATGAGCTTCATAAACTTGGCTGCCTATATCTCTTTCCAGATACGGGATGTTCTCAGGCGTTCTTTCTTTCTTTTTTTTTAAAAGATTTTTACTTATTTATTTGTCAGAGGGAGAGTGCACAAGCAGGCGGAGCGGCAGGCAGAGGGAGAAGCAGGCTCCCCACTGAGCAGGGAGCCGGATGCGGACCTCGATTCCAGGACCCTGGGATCATGACCTGAGCCCAAGGCAGCCACTTAATTGAGCCACCCAGGCGTCCCCTCAGTCATTATTCCTTTAAATAAGTTTTCTGCCCCTTTCTTGCTCTCTTTTCCTTCTGGTATTCCCAAAAATGCAGAAATTGTTTCAGTTGATGATATTTCATAATCCATGTAGTCTTTCTTCACTCTTTTTCATTCTTTTTGTTGTTTTTGATCTCTGAATACATAATTTTAAGTGATTTGTCTTTGAGTTGAGATTCTTTTTTTTATCAAGTCAGTTGTTGATGTTCGTTATTGCAATTTTCATTTCATTCATTGTGTTCTTCAGCTCCAGAATTTCTGTTTAGTTCTTTTTTTGTGATTTCTGTCTCTCTGTTAAACGTCCCATTTTGTTCACGTGTTGTTTTTCTGAATTTATTGAATTGTTTTTCTTTGTTTCTCTGTAGGTTACTGAGCTTCCTTAAAGCAACTATTTTGAATTTTGTCTTATTCAAATCATAGATCTCCATTTCTTTTGGATTAGTTACTGAAAAATTATTGTGTTCTTTTGGTGGTTTCATATTTCCTTGATTTTTCATGTTCCTTGAAGTGTTGGATTACTGTCTTGGCATTTGAAGAAATGGCAACGTCCTCTAGTCTTTACTGTTTGGCTTTGGGAGAGAAATAATTTCTGTCAGCCTGTCTAGGGATTCTGAGATTTCCTATGGGTATGCCTGCTCCACACTTCTTGTTCCCTTTATGTGTGTGTGAGTGTGTGTGTGTGTGATTCTTAAGATTATATGCCTTCTTTTTGCAAAGCTAGACCTACTGCTAACTGACAGCTTCAGCTTTACTTTCCCCAGGATAGTGGTAAATGTTCGTTTGTTTGCTTTTTCACAATCTTGCAGCATTGGGCCAGTTTTCCGTGTATGTCCATGAACCCTCTGCCAATGCTTGCACTTGCCACTCTCATGGGCACACACAGGGAACTGACCACAAGGTGTGTGTGGGGGGGGAGGGGCAGGTTATGTGGATGAGATGTAGAGAGCATTAGGGATGCCTGTGGGCTAGTTGGGGGAATCTGCAGGCAAGACCTCTAGAGTGGTTTGTGGTGGCCTTTGTAATGAAGTCCATAAAGCAGTTAAGTACGTTCCACGTCTCTGTGATGCATTCTAAGTCCTGCCTGCTATGCTCCTATTCTCTCCTCACCCTCAGGTGTGCAGCTTACCTCAGTATTCCAGATGGGGTAAGAAAAAGGTGGGCCTCTTTGGCAGTGTCTCACATAGCTGGGGAAGCTGGGCACTCACTCACACGCTCTCACTTTCTGCTGTGGGAGAAATTGCAGGCCAACATGCTCCTCTTGGTACTAAGCTGTGCCACCCTGTGGGAACGGAGACACAGATAACGTAAAACTATTCCTCTTACTTTCTTCAATGCAATGGATTTCTTCAAATCCAATCTCGGATTTTTTTTTTCTTTCTTCAAGGATGTGCTAGAACTTCTCCACTGGACTGTCGGACTCCCACAACGGATACTCTCATTCACCAGTGTTGTCAAAATCAGGGTTTTTTGAGGGGAAGATGTTAGAAAACTACTACTCCTATAGTTTATTACATTTTTGTATGTAGAACCATCCCTGCACTCTGGGAATAAATCTCACTTGGTCATGATGTATAAACTTTTTCTTTTTTTTTGGAAACATGTTATCATATTAGAACAGCATGGGTTTTTTTTTTTTTTTTTTTGATCTATAAATCTTTTAATACGTGCTGAATTTAGTTTGCTAGTATTTGGTGGGTGATATTTGGATCTTACTATTTTAATGGAAGGAAGGAATGCAACATATGGAAGAACAAAAATTTAACTTAGAAAAATTGGAGGAACAGAGATTTTACATGTTGTTATTTTCATATTTTAAAAACATCAATAAGACTTCACATTGCACTCCTGTGAAAAATATAATTAAATATTTTACAAATATGATAGAACAGTTCGAATTGTACTTTCCCTCAAAAGAAGATTGCTGAATAGGAAAATAATGATCTAGAACCCATTTCTTTTATTGAAAGATATTTAAAATTTTAATTATTACTGTATGGGATAAACTGTTGGACCTAGCCACTTATGAGGTTTGAATATGAATTTTGAAAATACATCATCAGTTCATTTTGGGTAAAGGTCAAGAATGAACCGTAAATTTACTGAAGTTGCTTTAAAATCTATTCTTCCATTTCCATTAACATACCTCCATGAGATAGTTTTCCTACCATGAGAACTTAGAACTAGTTTAGACATAAATTTTCCTGTTAAGTAGAGCTTTTATCAATCCAACCTACTTTAGATAAATGACCAAACAAGAAACAATATCATTTGTCACACTGAAAGCTTTAAATATTTATATTCAATGTATTCATTCAAAGTGTGCTTACAGGCATTTAATAAGAGAATAGAATTTCACTCATATCTTTGCTTTAGTTACAATTGTAGAACAAAAATTTAGTGTAATATCCATTCGCTGTAATAAATGCTAATTGGTAGTTTTTCTCTAAGCAAAGTGTACAATTTCTTAAATTACTTTCTCTCTGTTCTGATTGTTTATTGAAATGTAATTTTATGTCTGTTGAATTTCACATTTAAAAAATGAAATAGCGTTTTGTACAATTTTTTCCACTTTAATCTACGTGTAATTTATTTTTAATCTTAATTTAGTTAAGTATGAGTGACCGATGGATTAAAAGAAAACTGGTCCTTCATCGTGGACAGTAAGTAGCACTGGTCTAAATACCTAAAGTGTGCTCTTCGAGAGCAGACTGCATTTAATTCAAATTTGCCTGACAGTGGGCCTTAGACAATTATTAATTAAATAAATGAATGAATTTTCAATACTCGACCTTAGGCCCACACCCTTAATCAGATGTCTGTTACAGTCCCTCAATGATTACAGTTGCAGACATCTTTATTCTTATTTATTTTTTTAAAGATTTTATTTATTTATTTGAGAGAGAGTGAGAGAGTGCACGAGAGGGGGTAAGGTCAGAGGGAGAAGCAGACTCCCCACCGAGCAGGGAGTCCGATGCGGGCCTCGATGCCGGGACTCCAGGATCATGACCTGAGCCGAAGGCAGTCGCTTAACCAACTGAGCCACCCAAGCGCCCTACGGTTGCAGACATTTTTAAAAAAGTGTATTAAATACCAGGACCTGCGTAAGCTCTTTCCCTTTCGCCTCTTTCACTCACGTTCTCCTTCCTCCCCGGGAGAGGGCGTGCCCAGCACCACGACCCGCCCTATCTGTGCATTCGTTGGCCAAACCGGACGCCCGTTACTGCCGAGTCCCGCCCAAACCACGCCCCCACGCAGTCCACAGGGCCGAGAGAAGGCGTGGCTATTGTGCCGCTGGACGATTCAGACGGTCTCCTCTCGTGAGAATCGGGACGTGCCCGAGGACCCGCTTGGTGCAGGTGGGAGCGCGCTCCGGCGCGAGAGGCCCGTGGTCGCTGCGGGCGCACGCCCTGCCCCTCCCCGTCTCCGGCACGCAGGCTCCGGATTAAGCCTCCGTCTGACCAGCGCCGGCCGGGCGGATGGAGGCTGGGCCGCCGAGGTACGAGGGGAGGAGCCGGAGCTGCCGCCGCCGCTGTTGCTGCTGCTGTAGGTGAGCATGTCTGCAACTCGAGCCAAGAAAGTGAAGATGGCCACCAAATCGTGCCCCGAGTGCGACCAACAGGTGGGCGCCGGGGGCCGGCGGGCCGGGTGCGCGGGCGGGCGGACGGGCGGCCGTTGCCGGCGGCCGTTGGCTGTGGAGAGGCCGCCTCGCCGGGTGGTCTGGCCCTTGGGCTCGGTGGCCACGGTGGGAGCCCGGTGGGAGGCCGGGCTGAGCCGAGGGGATGCCAGGGAGACTCCCGGGGTCGCAGTCCGGCCGGTGCCCACCTGGCGGCGTTAGCCGGGCGACTGTGTGTGTCCTGCGGCCCGTGGCGCTGGAGGGAGGCGTGGGTTTGTCTGGAGCGGTCGGGGCGCCCTGTCCGAAGCCTCCGAGAGTCGCCCGGCCGGCTCTGGGTGACAGCGGCGGGAGTGTGGGGGCAGTGGCCTAAGTGGACGAGCACGGCCCCTTCAGCCCCCTTCTGCCCCGACGAGAATGCCCAATGTGCCCGACTCCGAGTCCAGGCTCCTGGCTCCTGGCTGCGAAAGCCGTTCCTGCCACGCAGGGCTGCTTTGTTCCCATCAGATGTATACTGTGACAAAAAGGGCCGCAGCGATTATGACATTTTCCTTTTAGATGTCAATAAATTGGTGATCTTAATACGTCTTTTAATACTTTATGTAACCCAAATAATCATTACTTTGTTCTAAATTTTTGATGGAACACCGCTGAAAAGCCCTACTTTTCTAAGCACTCCCCTCTTAAAATGGTATGTATTTGTCTAAGTTTTTAAAAAGGTGAGTTTGCCTTTCCTACCTGTGTGTGGTTTCTTGAATTTTTAATATCAGCTTTATAAACTAATTTCGTGAGGTCATTCAATGGCTTTGTGACCACCAGTGGTCTAGGGTTCAGCTAGCCATTCAGGCCTACCCTGGGCCCAGATACAAACACTGCATGTAATCAGAACAGCATCAGAATTGTGGTCAGTAAGGATCCTCACAGCATACTAGGGGCCTTCTCTGCCTCCCCAGATGACAGCTCAGATGTGAAAACAAAACGGTGGAGTGGTTGCAAGACTTAACCATGGCTTAGAAATTTCATGTTTCTTAGCCCAGGAGTAAGGCCTTTGCTTCCAAGGTTTTGCAGGGAATGGCATGATTATATTTTTTGTACTTAGGGAAGCCTAAAACTGTGGCTTCTCACCTCATGCCTTCCAGTCCAGATGCCAATTACGGGCCATTTTTACCATAAGCAATATTGTCTAATAATATTATTTGATTAGGCTGCCAGGGTCAGAGTGCTAGACTTAACCAAAGGTCTTTTTTTCCTCAGGAAGGACTTTTGTTAACCCTTTACTAACATGTCATAATCCCTTGAAAAAAAAAATTTTGTTTTAAAGATTTTATTTATTTATTTGACAGAGACAGAGATAGCAAGAGCAGGAACACAGCAGGGGGAGTGGCAGAGGGAGAAGCAGGCTTCCCGCCGAGCAGGGAGCCTGATGTGGGGCTCGATCCCAGGACCCCGGGATCATGACCTGAGCTGAAGGCAGACGCTTAACCGACTGAGCCACCCAGGCACCCCCCCCCCACCCTTGAAAATTTTTTAACTGTTTACTTGGTCTATAAAATTTGGTTGTTATTAACTAGAAAAAGTAGAATTCATTTGAAACTCCTTCAATTAAAACCATCTGTAAGACATCTTTTATGCCATAATACAGTGTCTATCTTTTCAAAATAATTACCTCATTTTACTTTCCCTCCCTTAGTTAAGAGAAATTTACTGCCTCCTCTAAATATTTCACTCAGCAGTGTGTGTAGTTTTCATTGTACAGATTTTGTACAGATTTTGTAAATTTATCCCTATGAATTCAATTTTTTGGGTGCTATTGTGAGTGGAATTGTTTTTCGTTTTATCAATGTTCTTTATGTATAGAAATACAATTGATTTTTTTTCATTGTGGTAAAAATAAAATTCACCATTTAAACCATGTTAAAGGATCTATTTCAGTGGCATTAATATATTTACAGTGTTTACAACCATCACAACTATCTAATTCCAGAACATTTTTATCACTCTGAAGTGACACCTTGTTTCCAATAAGCAGTCACTCTCAGTGCCACCCTCCTTCCAGCCCCTAGCAACCACTAATTTGCTTTCTGTCTCAGCCTTCATAGAATTGAATGGAGTTCAGGCCTTGCTCTGAATTAGGCTTTGGCTTAAGGGAATGTTGTGGCTTGTTTGATCTTTTTTTATCCAGACCACTAAAACTTTCTGCATATCAACTATAAGGCTGTTTCACTTTCTTATCATTCGTGTGTTCACTGGAGTAGCACTATTTCTTTCAAGAAATTTTCCTTTGCATTTATGTTTGGCTCAAGAGGCCTAACTTTCGGCCTTCCTTGGCTTTTGACATGCCTTTTGTACTGAGCTTAATCATTTCTAGCTTTGGATTTAAAATGAGAGATGTGTGCCTTTTCCTTCAACTTGAATACTTAAAGGCCATTGTAGGGTTATTAAGTGGCCTAATTTCAATATTGCTGTGTCTTAGGGTACAGGGAGGCCTGAGGAGAGGGAGATAGATAGGGGAATGGCCAATTGGTAGAGCATTCAGAACACACACATTTATTAAGTTTGCTGTCTTGTATGGGTATGGTTTCATGGCACTCCAAAACAATTAAAATGGTAACATCAAAGATCACTGATCACAGATCGCCATGACAAAGATAATAATGAAAAAGTTTGAAATATTTCAAAAATTAACACAATATGACAAAGACACGAAGTGAGCAAATGCTGTTGGAAAAATGGTGCTGACTACTGGGTATTTACCCCAAAGACACAGATGTAGTGAAAAGAAGGGCCATATGCACCCCAATGTTCATAGCAGCGATGTCCGCAATAGCCAAACTGTGGAAAGAGCTGAGATGCCCTTCAACAGATGAATGGATAAAGAAGATGTGGTCCATATATACAATGGAATATTACTCAGCCATCAGAAAGGATGAATACCTAACTTTTGCATCAACATAGATGGGAATGGAGGAGATTATGCTCAGTGAAATAAGTCAAGCAGAGAAAGTCAGTTATCATATGGTTTCACTTATTTGTGGAACCTAAGGAATAGCATGGAGGACTTAGGAGAAGGAAGGGAAATATGAAGGGGGGGGAATCGGAGGGGGAGACGAACCATGAGAGACTATGGACTCTGAGAAACAAACTGAGGGTTTTAGAGGGGAGGAGGTTGGGGGGATGGGTTAGCCTGGTGATGGGTATTAAGGAGGGCACGTATTATGTATTATATGGAGCACTGGGTGTTATACACAAACAAGGAATCATGGAATACTACATCAAAAACTAATGATATACTGTATGGTGACCAACATAACATAATAATAAAAAAAATTGTATCATAACAACAACAACAACAACAAAAAGGAAAAATGGTGCTGATAGACTTCCTCCATGCAGGGTTGCCACTAACCTTCAATATGTAAAACCCAGAGTATCTGTGAAGCACAATAAAGCAAAGTAATAAAATAAGGTATGTCTGTAATTAAGTCTTCTCTCTTTTTTTTTGTCTCTAGCAAAAGGCTTGTCAATTTTTAAAAATTTTTATTTATTTATTTATTCATGAGACACAGAGAGAGAGAGAGGCAGAGGGAGAAGCAGGCTCCTTGCGGAGCAGGGAGCCAGATGCGAGACTTGATCCCAGGACCCTGGGATCGTGACCTGAGCCGAAGGCAGACGCTTAACTGACTGAGCCACCCAGGTGCCCAAGGCTTGTCAATTTTGTTCATCTTTTTTTTTTTTTTAATTTTTAATTTTGTTTTATTTTTATTTTTTTAAAGATTTTATTTATTTGACAGAGACACAGTGAGAGAGGGAACACAAGCAGGGGGAGTGGGAGTGGGAGAAGCAGGCTCCCCGCTGAGCAGGGAGCCCGATGCGGGGCTCAATCCCAGGACCCTGGGACCATGACCTGAGCCGAAGGCAGACGCTTAACGACTGAGCCACCCAGGCGCCCCTTTTTTAATTTTTTAAATTTTATTTATTTATTTGACAGAGAGACACAGCGAGAGAGGGAACACAAGCATGGGGAGTGGGAGAGGGAGAGGCAGGCTTCCCAGCGAGCAGGGAGCCCAATGCGGGGCTCCATCCCAGGACCCCAGGATCACAACCTGAGCTAAAGGCAGACACTTAACCGACTGAGCCACCCAGGCGCCCCAATTTTGTTCATCTTTTTTAAAGAAACCAACTTTCGTTTCATTGATTTTCTTTATTGGTTCTCTTTTCTCTATTTTATCTCTAATCTTTATTATTTCCCTCTTTATGTTGGTGTGGGTTTAGTTTGCTCTTCTTTTTCTAGTTCTTTTTTTTTTTTTTAAGATTTTATTTATTTATTTGAGAGAGAGAAGGAGAGAGAGAGAGAGAGAGCACATGAGAGGGGGGAGGGTCAGAGGGAGAAGCAGACTCCCTGCTGAGCAGGGAGCCCGATGTGGGACTCGATCCCGGTACTCCAGGATCATGACCTGAGCTGAAGGCAGTCGCTCAACCAACTGAGCCACCCAGGCGCCCCCTAGTTCTTTAAGTTATAAAGTTAGATTGTTGATTTGAGATCTTCTTTCTTAATGTAAGCTTTTACAGGTCTATAACTTTCCTCCTTAGCATTGCTTTCACTGTGTCCTATGAGTTTTGGTAGGTTGTATTTTTGTTCTCATTCATCTCTAAGTATTTTCTAATTTTCCTTATGATTTCTTTTTTTTTTTTTTTTTTTTTAAGATTTTATTTATTTATTTGACAGGAGAGAGACAGTGAGTGAGGGAATACGAGCAGGGGGAGTGGAAGAGGGAGAAGCAGGCTTCCCGGCGAGCAGGGACCCCAATGCGGGGCTCAATCCCAGGACCCTGGGATCATGACCTGAGCCGAAGGCAGACGCTTAACGACTGAGCCACCCATGTGCCCCTTATGATTTCTTTTTTAATCCATTGGTTATTTCAGAGTATGTTGTTTAATTTCTAAAATTTTTTGAATTTTCTAGTTTTCCTTTCTGTTGTTGGTTTCTTTTTTTTTTTTTTTTTAAAGATTTTATTTATTTATTTATTTATTTATTTATTTCAGAGAGACAGAGATAGCGAGAGCAGGAACACAAGCAGCAGAGTGGGAGAGGGAGAAGCAGGCTTCCCGCCGAGCAGGGAGCCCGATGTGGGACTCGATCCCAGGACCCTGGGATCATGACCTGAGCCGAAGGCAGACGCTTAACGACTGAGCCACCCAGGCGCCCTGTTGTTGGTTTCTAACTTTGTCATGTTGTGGTTGGAAAAGTTACTTTGATATCTGTCTTAAAAAATGAACTTGGGGCACCTGGGTGGCACAGTCGGTTAAGCATCCGACTCTTGGTTTTGGCTCAGGTCATGATCTCAGGGTCGTGAGATTGAGCTCCATGTCAGGCTCTGCGCTCAGCGTCGGGCTCTGTGCTCAGCGTAGAGTCTGCTTAGGTTTCTCTCTCTCTCTCCCTCTTCCTCTGCCCTTTCCCCTTGCTCTCTTTCTTTCTCTCAAATAAGTAATTCTTTAAAAAAAATGAACTTCAATTCTTACCTGTGCCATATACAAATAATATTTCAAGATGGATTATAGGCCTACATGAAAAATTTTAAACTATGAAACTTCCAGAAAATACAAAAAAAATCTTTGTGAACTTAGGCAATTGTTTGGTGTTATAACACCAAAAGCATGGCCCATAAAAGAAAAAAATGATAAATTGGACCTAATCAAAATTAAAACTTCTGTTCTTTGAAAATCACTGTTTAGAAAAAGGAAAGAAGACACAAACAAATAACCTTTGCAAAGCATATATGTACTAGAGGACTTGTATCCAGAATATATAAAGGGCTCTTAAAGGTTAATAATAAGAAAACAAACAACTCAGTTAAAAAATAGGCAAAAATTTGAATAGACACTTCACCAGAGTAGACTTACAGACAACACATAAGCTTATAGAAAAATGCTCAACATCATTAGTTATTAGGGATATGCATATTACCATAGTGAGACCCTACTAGAATAAAGTTAAAAAGAACATACCAAATATTGATGAGGATGTGGAGGGACATTTCTTTGGGAAATAGTTCGGCAGTTTTCTCAAAAAGTTAAACCTACCATATGATCCAGCCATTTCCACTTTTAGCTATTCAAGAGGAAAGAATGTGTGTGTATATATATATACGAAGACTTCTGCATGAAAGTTCATAGTAGCTTTATTTGTAATAGCTAAAACTAGAAAACAGTCAACATGTACAGATGAAGTGTGATGTATCTTCACATGGAATAATATTCAGCAATAAAAGGAAAGAACTTGTTATATGCAAAAACATGGACAAATCTCAAAATAATTATGCTAAATGAAAGAAGCTAAACAAAGAGCATGTACTTACGATTCCATTTACATAAAACTCTAGAAAATTCAAACTGATCTGTAGTGACAGAAAGCTGATCAGTAGTTGCTTGGGGATATTGAGGGGGACACTAAGGAGAGGTAGGTGGGTAATTACAAAGGTGTATGAGGAAACTTAGGGATGATGGATATATTCACTATCTTGATGCAAATCTACCTTCAAGTAACTTATTGCTTAGTTGAAGAGACCACATAAACACTTCAGAAATTTAATAAATAGTGAAATAGTAATATATTTTTTTCCTTTTTTCCCCCTCCAGGTTCCTGTTGCATGTAAATCTTGTCCTTGTGGTTATGTATTTATTAATAGGAAACTTCTAAAAGTAAAACACTCAGAGAAATCATCACCTTTTACAGGTAATTGAGAGAGTTTACCACCTTTCTGTTTTTTTATGGTTTCCATTATATAAAGTTAAAATTAATTTTTTGTGAGTTAAATTTTTTTTTGCTGATGAATTGTAATACTAAAATCTATTGAAGTGTGTCTTTGGTTTTTACTGGGTACAATAAGTCATTTATGTTGATCTTTATCCAATTTAAATGTTAACTCCTTTACTGATAAATTTTGTAACAAATTTTAAGGAGAAATTTTAATTAGAAAATGTTAATTGGAAGAAAGGGAACCTCGATTTTAGTATTATAATTTTTTTAAGTACCAGTTATTTTTTTTGATTCATTGATTTAGACTATCTAAAAAATTGCCCACTTCAATTTTGTTTGAGTTTCTAGCTTTATTCCTATTTTTTCCTATGATAAAATCACATGTTGTAACAGTAGTCAACCCAAAATGGTAGTAGTTTTATTACAAACAATTACTGAGGGCCTAACATATGCCAGGTACTATGTATCTTGGGCATACAGCAATAAATCTACTTCCAAGACAGGTTCAGTACTGTCGTAGTGGTTGAAGACACATGCATAGGAATACACATATGGGATATACAGGGAAAATAGCAGCTGGTAATAAGTGCTGGGTAGGAAATTAAAATAGGATACTGTCCTATAGGTTAACTGGAAGGCTACTTTTGATTGAGTGGTCCAGGGAATGCGTCTCTGAGGAGGAGATATTTTATAAGTTATGAATGGATGAAGGGGCTAGACATACGAAAACCAGGGAAAGTAAATTCTAGGCACAGGGAATTTGAAGAGTACTTTTTTTTAACTTGAAGAAGTATATATCTTAGCATTAAAGCTAGTATCTTATTTAAATGGGGAAATGCTACAGGCATTTCCATTCATATTAGGAACAAGGCAAGCATCCTCTCTATCTTCACTACTATTCAGCATTATGTTAGAGGTAAATTAGCCAAGGCAATTAGATAAGAGAAATCAGTAAGAGGCATAAAAATGGGTAAAGAACAAGTAGAACAATATCTCTTTGCAGATCACGTATAGCTGGACTCCAGAGAATTAATAATAAAACTAACTTGTACAGTAAAAGAATTGAGTGAAGTATCGGGATTTAAAATTAACATACAAAAATCATCTTTCATATATAGAAATAGCTTATACTGAACATAATGTTAGAGAAAAGCCCATTTACAATAGTAACATGGAGGGTTAAATGTTTAGGAATAAATTTAATAAGGATGGCCTAAAACCTATACAAGGAAAATTTTAAACACTCCTAAAAGACACTAAAGCAGATGTAAGCAAATGGTAAAGCATCCCTTGTTCTTGAATAGGATGATTCAACATCATAAAGATGTTAATCCTCCCAAGTTAATTTGTAAAATCAATGCAATTTTAATAAAAATCCTAACAGGTTGTTATAATAGAGTCAGACAAGCTGATTTTAAGGTTCATATGGAAAAATAAACATGCAAAAATAGACGGAAAAGTTGTCAATTGACTTTTAGTGAAGGTCTAAGGAAATTAAATGGGAAAGAATAGTCTTTCCAACAAATGGTATTGGGATGCCATGCTGGATATGCAAAAGAATGAAGTTGGGACCCTATCTCATGCCATACATAAAAATTAATTCAAAATATGGGGTGCTTGCGTGACTCAGTTGGTTAAGCATCCGTCTTGATTTCGGGTCAGGTCATGATATCAGGGTTGTGGGATCAAGCCCCGTGTTGGGCTCAACATGGAGTCTGCTTCTTCCTCTTCCTCTGCTCCTCCCCTGGCTCATGCACTCTCTCTCTCTATATATCTCTAAGATAAATTTTTTTAAAATCTTAAAAAAATTAATTCAAAATAGATCATAAACCTAAGTGTAAGAGCTAATAAAACTATAAAACTCCTAGAGGAAAGCGTAACAGTAAATCTTAGTTACCTTGGGTTAGGCAATGTTTTCTTAAATATGACACCCAAAGCTCAAATGACATAAATAAATAAGTAAATAAATAAATAGGGCTATATCAAAATTTAAAACTTTTTTTTCTTGCTGCAGATGATATCAAGACAACTCACAGAATGGGAAAAATATTTGCAAATCACATATCTGTTAAGGGACTTGTATCCCTAATATATAAAGAACTCTTACTCCTCAATGATAAAAAGAGAAATAACCCAATTTAAAAATTGGGCAGAGGATTTGAATGGAATTTGTCCAAAGAAGGTATGCAAATGACCAGTAAGTACACCAAAAGATGTTCAACGTTATTAGTCATTAGGGAAGTGCAGATCAAAATAATGAGATACTACTTCACACCACTAAGATGCAATAATAAGAGAAAATAACAAGTATTGGTGAAGAAGTGGAAAAGTTGAAACCCTCATATGCTGCTATTAGGAGTGTAAAATGGTGCAGACACTTTCAAAACAATCTGCCAGTTCCTCAAATGATTAAATATAGAATTATAATATCCATAATTCTACTCTAGGTATAAATTCAAGACAGTTGAACACAGAAGTGGACACAAAAACTTATACATGAATGTTATTAGCAGCATTATTCTAATACCTAAAAAGTGGAAACAGTCCTGATATCCATCAACTGATGATAATATTATTTGACAGTAAAAAGAAAGGAAGTATTGATATATGCTACAAAATAAATGACTCTTGAAAATGTGCTATGTGCAAGAAGCCAGTCACAAAAGATCACATACTTTATGATTCCAATTATAGAAAATGTCCACATAGGCAAATTTATAGATAATAAATAGATTAATGGTTTAGATAATAAATAGATTAATGGAAAGGGATGGGGGGAGAGTGGGAAACAATTGTTAATGGGTACAGAGTTTCTTTTGTAGAAAAATGTCCTAAAACTGGATTCACAATCCTGTGAGTGTACTAAAACCCACCAAATTGTACGTTTTAAATGGGTAAATTGTATGGGATGTGAATTATATCTCAATAAAACTGATTGTATTTTATTTATTTTTAAAGATTTATTTATTTATTTTAGAGAGAGAACATGAGCAGGAGGGGCAGAGGGAGAGGGAGAGAGAATCTCAAGCATATTCCACACTGATCACGGAGCCCGACTTGGGGTTTGATCTCAGGACCCTGAGATCATGACCTGAGCCGAAACCAAGAGTTGGATGCTTAACCAACTGTGCCACCCGGGTGCCCCAATAAAACTGATTTTAGAAATAGCCAGGAAAATACTGAAAAAGAGAAACTATCAGGTTGGATAGCCCTACCAGTCATTAAAATATATTAGAAAGCCTCTGGGGTGCCTGGCTGGTTCAGTCGGTAGAGCATGCAACTTTTGATTTCAGGGTTGTGAGTTCAAGCCCCACATTGTATGTGGAACCTACTTAATTAAAAAAATAAAAAAAGTATATATATATATATATATATATATATATATATATATGATAAAACCTCTATAATTAAAACACTGTGGCATTGGCAGGGACAAATAGACCAGTGGAAAAGAATAAAAAGTGCAGAATTAGACCCAAATTCATATGGAGAGTTAATATATGACAAAGGTGGTATTTCAGATCACTAGGGTAAAGTTAGACCTTTTTTTAATTGTAAAATATATATAAATAACATTTATCATTTTAACCATTTGTAAGTGTACAATTCAGTGGCATTAAAAACATTCACAATACTGTGTCTCCATCACTGGTATTTTACTTAAAACTTTATCATCCCCAACATAAACCCTGTACCCATTAAGCAATCTCTTCCTCCCCACCCCTGCCCTGCCCCCAAACACCTCCCCCCAATCCCTGGCAATCATTCCTTCGTATCTCTGTAAATGTGCCTATTCCAGGCACCTCATATATAGGTGGGACCATACAGTATTTGTCCTGTGTCTGGCTTACTTTATTAAGCATAATGTTTTCAAGGTCTACTCATATTGTAGCATATATCAAAATTTCATTACTTTTTATGTCTGAATAATTACCATTTTATGTGTATGCCACATTTTTTAATCCATTCATCTGCTAATGGGCAACAACTAGGGTTGTTGTAATGAACATTGGTGTATAGATATTTGTTCAGACCCCTGGTGTCAGTTCTTTTGGATATATACCTAGGAGTAGAATTGCTGGGTCATATGATAGTTCTGTGTTTAACCTTTTGAGGAAATGACAAACTGTTTTCCATAATGGTTGTGCTGTTTTACATTCCCACAAGCAATGCACAGGGGTTCCAATTTCTCATATTCCTACCAAAATTTGTTAGATTTTCCTTTTTTTTTTTTTTCCCAGAGAGAAAGTGTGTAAGCAGGGGTTGGAGGAGGTGGGGAGGGGCAGAGAGAGAGAATCTTAAGCAGGCTCCATGCTCAGCAAGGAGCCTGTCACAGGGGTCCGTCTCATGACCCTGAGATCATGACCTGAGCCAAAAATCAAGAGTCAGATGCTTAACAGACTGAGCCACCCAGGTGCCCCCGATTTTTTTTTTTTATTGCCACCCTCGTAGGTGTAAACTGTTATCTTACTTGACATGCATTTCCCTAAAGACTAACAGTGTTAAGCATCTTTTCATGGGCTTATTGGCCATTTGTATATCTTCTCTGGAGAAATGTCTATTCAACTCCTTTGCCCATTTTTAATTGTGTTGTTTTGGTTGGTTGTTAAGCTGTAGAAGCTCTTTATATATTTTCAGTATTAATCCCTTGTCAGAAGTATGATTTGCAAGTATTTTTTTGCCATTCTGTCGGTTGTCCTTTCACTTTTTTTTTTAAAGCTTTTATTTATTTGTCAGAGAGCACAAGCAGGGGAACGGCAGGCAGAGGCAGAGGGAGAAACAGGCTCCCCACTGAGCAGAGAGCCTGATATGGGACTCGATCCCAGGACCCTGGGATTATGACCTGAGCCGAAGGCAGACGCTTAACCGGGCTGAGCCACCCAGGAGTCCCTTTCCTTTCACTTTCTTGATAGTGTCCTTTAATGCACAAATTTCTTAATTTTGATGAGGTCCAACTGATCTATTTTTTCTTTGATTTTTATTGTTAATTGTGTTAACATACAAAAATATGAAATTTGCCATCTTAGCCAATTTCAATTTTAGTATATGTGCTGCCGAAGCGAGCACCATCTTAGCCAATTTCAAATATATAGTTCAGTAGTGTTAAGTAGTTTCACATCTTTGCTATCAATCTCCAGAACTTTTTTGTCTCCCGAAACAAACTCTATAGCCTTAAACAACTCCCATTCCTTCCTTCCCGCTGGCCCCTGTTAACCTCTATTCTACATTCTGTCTCTAAGAATAGGACTATTCTAGGTATGTCATTTAAGTGGAATCATACAGTATTTGTCTTTTTGTGACCAGGTTATTTCACTTAGCATCATGTCTTCACGGTTCATGTATGTTGTAACGTGTCAGAATTTCTTTTCAAGGCTGAATAATATTCTGTTGTATGTAATTACTATGTTTTGTTTATGCATTTATTGGTTGATGGACACTTGGGTTGTTTCTACCTTTTGGCCTCTTGTGAATAATGATGCTATGAATGTGGGTGTATAAATACCTCTTTGAGACTCTGTTTTTAGATCTTTTGGATATATTCTCAGAAGTAGAATTATTGGATCATATGGTAATTCTATTTTTAATTTTTTTGAGAAACTAACATAATTGTTTTCCATAGAGGCTTGCACCAATTGTGCCCAAGGGTTCCAATTTCTCTTTATCTTTGCTAATACTTGTTTTCTCTCGTTAGTAGCTATCCTAATGGGTGTGAGTTGATAATCTCACTGTGGTTTTGATTTGCATTTCCCTAATGATTAATGATGTTGAGCATCTTTTCAAATCCTTGTTGTCTTTGTGTATATTTTTGCTGGAGAAACAGTTATATAAGTCCTTTGCTCATTTTAAAATCAGGCTATTTGTATTTTTTTGTTGAGTTGTAGGAGTTCTTTATATGTTCTGGATATTTACCCCTTATCAGATAATGTGATTTGCAAATATTCCGTTCTGTAGGTTGCCTTTTCACTATTGATTGTATCTTTTGCACAGAAGTTTTAAATTTTGATGTAGTCCAGTTTACCTGTTTTTTTTTTTTTTTACTTTTGTTGTTATATTCATTAAATTGTTGCCAAATCCCAATGCCATCAAGATTTTCCTCAATGTTCTCTTTAAGACTTTTGTAATTTTAGTTTTTACATTTAGGTCTCTGATCCATTTTTTTTTTTTTAAGATTTTATTGATTTATTTGACAGAGAGAGACACAGCGAGAGAGGGAACACAAGCAGGGGGAGTAGAAGAGGGAGAAGCCGGCTTCCTGCAGAGCAGGGAGCCCGATGCGGGGCTTGATCCCAGGACCCTGGGACCATGACCTGAGCCGAAGGCAGACGCTTAACGACTGAGCCACCCAGGCGCCCCTCTGATCCATTTTTGAATTAATTTTTGTATATGGTATAGGTTATGGTCCAACTTCACACTGCGTGCAGATACACGGTTTTCTCAGTACCATTTGTTGAGAAACCATGCTTTCCCATAATGGTCTTGACACCCTTGTCAAAAATCAGTTGACCATATGTGTGAGGGTTTATTTCTGGGCTTTCTATTCCATTGGTCTTGTTTGTTCTTATGCCCATACCATATTGTTTTAATTATTGTGGCTTTGTAGTAAGTTTCAAAGTTAGGAAGTGTGAGTTCTCCAACTTTATTCTTTTTCAAGATTATTTTGCAAATTAAAATAATACCTATCAATGGCAAAAATTTAAAAATATGACAGTGTACTTTGTTGGTGAAGCTGTGGAGAAATGGGCACTCTTGTACATTGCTGGTGAGAATGTGAGTTGTTATAGCCCTTCCAAAGGGAAATTTGGCGCTACTTAAAAATACTACATATGTATTTATTTACTTTTTGACCCAGCAAGACCATTTCTGGGACTCTACTGTTAAGATACACCTCCAACAATATAAAAATACATACATCACTACAGCAATGTAATGCAGTGTAACTGGAAAATATTGGAAACTGTCTAAATGCCCATACATAGCAAAGTGATTAAAATGTGGTAAATCCATTCAGTGAAGTAATGGAGCTGTAAAAAAAAAAAAAAGAGTGGTCTGTATCAACTGATATGGAGTGTTTCTGAGATAATATACTGTTAAATGACAAAAGTAAAGCACAGGAGTAGCTATAGTATATGGTCTTTTGTGTAAGAAAGCGATATAAGACAGTACACGTGTATCTGCTTATTTTTGTAGAATCAATACTGGAAGGATAAACTGGAAACTAAAGTGATTATTGGTAACCTATAGGGGGAAGGTGGGAAATGGGTGCAAAAAAGTGAGGATATTGGAACTGGGTATCAGGAATGAGGAAGGAATGACATTAGAGGGGATGGGGAAGAAAAGAACTTTATTCCAAGTTGTTTTGGAAAATAACATCTTGACTGTACTGTTATGGTAAAGATAAAAAGAACTGACCAGGTTATTTTGGTAAAGATATGGTAAAGATAAAAAGAACTGCACATTAATGCTGTAATATAGCATTTGTAATATAGTCAGTAAATATATTTGTCACAGGGGCATAGATTTACAATTCTGAAACTGCCTTATGTATGTACTCAAATTGAACAAATAGGTGAATATGTTTGGACAACAAAAACTGGATTTCTCACAAATAAAGAAAGGAGAAGGCTAAAATGAACTCTGGTGGGTTGGTTTTGGAGTCTGAGATATCAGTATGTGTATCGGGTTACTTTGCATATGTTTCCTAGCTGTGTCTACTGAGAGTGACTAAAAGGTATGATACCCCAGCAGTAATGAACAAACCTAGGATCCAGTTTTTTATTTCCGATTCTCCTTGGAGAAGTGGTTGATTCCAGGACTGAGACAGAAAATACTAAAGGTGCCTGGAACACCTTGATGTGTGCCAGGTAACAAAGTGCTTAAAAAAAAAGATGGGGGGTGGCGTCTGGGTGGCGCAGTCGGTTAAGCGTCTGCCTTCAGCTCAGGTCATGATCCCAGTGTCCTGGGATCAGGCCCCACATCGGGCTCCCTGCTCTGTGGGAAGCCTGCTTCTCCCTTTCCCACTCCCCCTGCTTGTGTTCCCTCTCTCGCTGTGGCTGTCTCTGTCAAATAAATAAATTTAAAAAAAAAAAATCTTAAAAAAAAAAAAAGATGGGGGATAGTGTTTGAAAGAACATGGGAGCCAAACTAAAAGAGTTCTAATGGCCAAAGCTGGAGCAATTTGAGCAAAAGAAATAATGAAATCATTAGATTATAATCCATAGAATAATAAAGTAAATATCCATGAGTCCATACTGATAGAGACATAAAAAGGGGAAATGAACAGTTCTCACTTATAGTAGAATTCCAGTTAATAACTGTGGAAGGATGGATGGATTGAGGGAAGTAGAAAATAAGCATTAGCTAAACACAGTAATAATTGTTGCAGACAACATCCACCAATTGATTGTAAAATTAGTGAGTGAAAATTTGAGGAGAAGTAAAATTTTTAAAGATTCAAAGTATGTCCCCCAAGATCTTCATTAATCACAAAGGGAAATATAGTAACTTTACTGGGATGAAACCTGCCAAAATTTATCTTAATCAGTGGTCAAGGTGCACATCACAATAATAAAACATATTCACATCTTGAGACCCATGATAGAGAAAGGATACATCATTTCTTTGTATTCTTGCCAGAAATGTATAACCTTAGTCCAATCATCAGAAAACATCACCCAAACCCAAATGAGATATATTTGACAAGGTAAAGCAATCGGTACTCTAAGAGTCAAGGACATGAAAAATAGGGAAGACCAAGGCATTGTCAGAGATTGGAGGAATCTAAGGAGATGTGACGACTAAATATAATGTGGGAGTTTTTTTCTTTGACAATGGCCTGTTCTTGCCAAATGAAATCTGTTTTCTTTGTTTTCTCTTTGAATATTAAAGGCATGTTTTAAAATATCTTATTTTGTCTTAAAATGTCTCTGTTTCAGATTGTTCCATTATTTGTATGTAGTTCTGAGATATGAATTCTATTCACGTGTCCCTTTACCACTGTGCTTTTTTTTTTTTTTTTTTTTTTTTTTTTGAGTGTTTCCCACTTTTTTGCACTTGGGAAATTCTCTTTTGCTTTTGGATTTAGCTCTGTATTAAAACAAGTTTTGTTTTTCGGTTATATCTCAACTAGCATGTTGGAAGTGGAAGAGGTGACTTCTTGCATTAATTAAATCTACTATATTGATGGGAAACCTCTCCCCTATTCCTATTCCATTTACAAACAATAGGGTAATTACATTCAGTGTATTAAGGGCTAAAATAAAGCTACTCACTTTCCTACTATTTATCTTACAGTTGCAGTATATGTTTTTGTTTGTTTTTTGGTAACAGTATATTATAGTTAAGGTCAGAATTTTTTTCTGCTTTCGTAATAGAAGATTATCAACTTATTTGAAATAATTTAGAACTCAAATGATGGTAGAAAGGAATAGAAACCTTTTCCCTTTCCACTTTACTATCTTGGAAGCATAGGGGAGGAAGAAGGCAGACAAGTTACTATTGGAGGAATATATACTTATAAGGGGCTGGAATTAAATTTAGCTGCTGAAAAGAAAAACTTCCCCCTTCCTACCCCAAGGTTCCTCCCAAACATTGTCCAGATTTGAATTCTGCTGAATTAATCCCTCCCTCTCTCTCTCTTTCTCCCTCTCCTTTTTAACCCTTTGGTAGGTTTAGGGCACATGTATGTAATGTTGTTTTAAAAAGTCCACTGAGCAGTGGACCCTAGGGCCATTTAGAATACGTGACTGCCAGGGGAAAATGGAAGACAGTTCTTTAATATACCTGAAATATTATTTTTATTCATTTATACCAAAATTAACTATGAAGCCCAAGAAGGTGAAATAGGCAAAAGAAGAAAAATTCCATAGTAAATAAGGATTTAGAAAACATAAAGAACTTGTGAAGTAGCAGTCATTCAGATCATGTGAAATAGGGAAGAGGAAGACCTACAAATACTTCTGTCAGAAAACATCAGAAGCAAGTATTTATCAACCCATTATGGGAGCATTTTTTTCCAAGCATTAAATTGATCTGAGATCTTAATTTGATAGTACTGAAAAAATTGTGTGGCAGGCATTGAGTTTGTAGATTTAAAAGCACAACTCATATTTTAGTTCAAAAGTATTTCTTTTATGGTAATGCTTATAAAATCACTGGAAATTGTATTCCTGCTGTAAAGTCATCGCCTGATATAAACTGATGGCAGCAGAACACAGTGATAAAAACATGTATCCTCCAGACTTGACCATGATTGATAAAGTTGATATCAGGTCTATTTTCAGTTGTGTTGTTTAGTATTCATAATGATACTGTGGTCTTCAGTTTCCTTTGATGGTTGAATTTTTATTATTTATTTCTTCCACAGAAGTGAACAGTACCATATCTTTGAAAGATTTGAGAATACTATTTTTATATGAATTTAAACTAGGACATAGTGCAGCCACAGCAAGTAGAAACATCAATTCTGTCTTTGGAAAAGGCTCTGTTAGTGAAAGGACTATCCGGTGGTGGTTTGAAAAATTTCGTTCTGGGGATCTGAGTCTGAAAAATGAGCCTCGAGGGAGACCCAAATCTGTTTTAAATGAAGATCAGTTGAGAGCCATGGTGGAAGCTAACCCCAAAACAGCAATTCGAGGCCTTGCAGCAGACTTAGGAGTTTCTGCTACAACAATTTCTCGACACCTGGCTGCAATAGGAAAGGTGAAAAAGTTGGACAAGTGGGTAGGTAACACCAACTGATGGATAATCATAAACTGAGATGTTTAGAGATGTGCTTATTCCTGAAGATTTGAAAGAGCAGAGACCTATTTTGGAGAATATCGTAAGCTTTGACAAAAAATGAAAGTGGTCTGGACAATGGTTGGATGTTGAAGAAGTTCCCAAACGTGTTAAAACCATCATTGCAACCAAAAAGAAGGTTCTGGTAACTGTATGGTGGTCTGCAAAGAGAGTATTTCATTACTTTTAACTCAGGCAAAACAGTAGCATCTTATTGTCAAGAAGTTGAAATTATGTATCAAAAATGGATCTAAAAGCACTCTGCATTGGTTAGCAGACATGGATGGACATACACTTTTCCATGACAACATTTGATCACTGAAATCCCAGACCACCATAGGGAATGACTGCATTGGGCCAAGAACTTTTGCCATATCCATCACACTCATCTGACCTTTTTTCAACAGATTACCACTCTGTCATCATTTGGAACTCTAAGAAACAGAACATTCTCTAATAGAGAACAGTAATTGAAGGATCTGAATAAATTTTAACAATGCTGAATTTTATAAATATATAGTATTTGGAGAAATTTATCATTGGGGGAAAGCAGTTAATGCTAACAGTGCATATTTTGGTTGAATAAAACTTTTCTTTTCCTGAAAATTACAACATTTTCATTTTTATATAAAGGCAGTTTCATATGGCTCAACCTAATACCTTCCCAGATCCTGGCAGAACATGAAGACTGAAAGATACGTAATGTACTGGAAAACTACAAGCTGCCCCTGAGTTTTGGGCTTCTTCATTGGAGGAATGTGGAACAACCCAGAGTGTAGGTATGTGTGAAAGATGCTTAGGACTCAGCCATGCAAAAATCCAGGTAAAGAGGGTTTTAGGGAGATGAGCAACCTCATCAAAAGCTCTCAGGCTCTCAGAAAATATTTTTTGAATAAAGAAATCATGTTTCTAACACAAAAGCCATGCACATGGTAGACATGCATGGCACGGTGGTGCTTTTGAGTGATGATACTTATTCTGTCACACAAAGCCAGTCCCTTCTTTCATGTGTTTTCCACTCTGATTCTTTATTTTAAGAAAAATGTAAGTGGCCTATCAGATCATAATTAATGGCCTCTTTATGATTGTGTAGCTAGATTGCAGTTACTCCTTCTGGCATCCAGGAATTAAGTTGGGGTAAAGATACTGGGATGGTCCTCTTCCTGCCTCTCTCCCTCCTGGTGATCTGCTGTGTCTAATCTGTGAAGGAGAATTAAGGAATCCTAAAAGCTAAGAGGTGAGAGAAGGACATCTGGAATGGATCTTACCTGGAGAGAGACAGAGGGAAGGAGGGAAGGCGAAGAATGGAGGGAAAGATGGAATGGAAATCCCCTAAAGTAGAATTTGACTATGAGCCAAAGATTTAAAGACCGTGGGATGCATTACTGCAAATTAAAAAAAAAAAAAAAAAAAAAGGTCCCTTCCTTTGAGTAGAAGCAGCCCAGTACTATGACACAAGATTTGTAAGCAGAGTGGGCGCCTGGGTGGCTCAGTTGGTTTAGCGACTGCCTTCGGGTCAGGTCATGATCCTGGAGTCCCTGGATCGAGTTCCGCATCGGGCTCCCTGCTTGGCAGGGAGTCTGCTTCTCCCTCGGACCCTCCCCCCTCTCATGTGCTCGCTCTCTCTCATTCTCTCTCTCTCAAATAAATAATAAATAAAATCTTAAAAAAAAAAAAAAAAAAAAAGATTTGTAAGCAGAGTGTCTTTCAGTTCTAATTTACTCCCCTGGCTGGGTGCCCTGGTCTGGAGTCACCTGCTCATTTTACTGCTCCATCCTTGGGTTGTCAAGGAATCTATTCAGTGTTTTTGTGGACTCCTGCTTACTCTCAAGAATGAAGCCTGAGATTTAGGGTATAGGATGAAGAATGAAGCCTGAGATTTAGATAGGGTAACAAGGCTAAAACCAGAAGTGTGGGAAGGACTTTATATGAAAGGCAGCAAGCACAAGGGTGAAGTCAAATGGTCACAGAGGACCAATGTGAAATAAAGTGGTATTGTATAGTTACTTAGTCTGGGTAGTAGTTGCTTTATGGCCATCCATCCTTCCCTCAATTCTCAGACCCCTTGTCAGACTTCCAGAGCTGGATGCTGGACTTTGGTCTAAAACAGCAGATCTGTTCAGCCCAAATGAGTGGTTTCTTCCAAAAAGAACCAGTGAAATGTGATGAGACGGGAAACGAGCAGTTATAGGATGTTGAGTTATCCTATCAATCATCCTTACCACCTCCAACAAGGGGTGTAGATTTGAGAAGCAGAAATGGACCCTGTAGTTCTTGTGAGCAAGCACATGGATTGAGTTGTGCCTGTACTACTATTAGTGTATTTTGGTTATGTGAGATAGTAAATACCCTTTTTGCTTAAGCCATTTTGGAGAGCTAGGCTTTCCATTTTGGCAAAAGAAAGATTCCTGACTGATAGATACCATCCCTGAGTCTTACTTTACTTAACTATGAAATGAAGTTCATGATACTACCTTGCAGGGTTTGGGGAGGAAGAGGGACAGTTAATGTAAAGCACAGGCACAGAGTAGATGCCCAATAGATATGATTTAATACCATGAAAAGTAGGAGCAAACAAGGCAAAGTAAGGTGTGTGGGATACCTCTGGAGGCCCCTCTGTGTCCAGGGCAGGCCAGTTGAGCTGAGTTCAGTGCTCAGTGAAGGCTGGTGCCTGGCTTGGACTGTCTAGAGGTTTGCAGCTGTAAAAGAGGGCTGACTTCTTCAGTCATTGTGAGCCTATGGCTTTTCTGCAGTAAGTGCTCCCTGACCCAGGGCATTATTGGCCCCATAGGAACAAAAGAAAAGCTCTCTTTCAGGACAAAGAGAGGCTTTTCTTTCTTTGTCTTTACTTTGGCTTTTTTTTTTTTTTTTAAGATTTTATTTTTAAGTAATTTCTACACCCAATGTGGGGTTTGAACTCACAGCCCCGAGATCAAGAGTTGCACACTTCCACGGACTGAGCCAGCCAGGCGCCCCATGGCAGTTATTTGTATCTTTTTTAAAATCATTCCTTTTTGAAAATATGGAATATAAATGTCAACAGACTCAACATGGAATGATGACATTTTCATCATGATGATGATCATCTTTCCATTACGTTGGAAAAGTAGGAATTGTAGCTTTTTTTTTTTTTTAATTATAGTTCAGTTTTTATTTATTTATTTGAGAGAGAGAGAGAGAGAATGAGAGAGAGAGAGCATGGTGGGGGAGGGTCAGAGGGAGAAGCAGACTCCCCGCCAAGCAGGGAGCCTGATGCAGGACTTGATCCAGGGACTCCAGGATCATGACCTGAGCCGAAGGCAGTCGCTTAACCAACTGAGCCACCCAGGCGCCCGGAACTGTAGCTTTAAATTTGTAAGTATTTAGGAGCTATATTGGATTTTCAAGAAAAATGATAAATTTTATACACACCAAGCATCTGCCAAGCATCCTAGTACTCTTACTCTCCTTTCCCAGAAAAGAAAACAAAGCTTTAAAAAGCTCCTTGGTTGAGTATCAAAAGAAAGAAAGGAGTGGAGGTAGAGGTTGCTACATCTCATCTCCCCACCATGTCCCTGAGGTAGCTTGGGTCCTGATTACAAAAGGGAGTAAGAAGTGGCTTTGAGGGGCGCCTGGGTGGCTCAGTCAGTAAAGCATGCAACTCTTGATCTTGGAGTAATGAGTTAGAGCCCCATGTTGGGGGTAGAGTTTACTTAAAAACAAACAAAAAACAAAAGTGGCTTTGAATTTTGGTTTATTATGTACATAATAGCTGTTATTGAAGCTCCTGCCTTGGTCTAATTGCTTACAGTGAGACTAGAGCACGTACAGCCACTTTTTTGTTTGTTTGTTTGTTTTTCATGCCTTATGGTATTAAAAGTACAATTGATTGCACACTGAAATATGCAGGGACCTCTGGATAAATCAACTAGTTAGCAAATTCAATATTTTCAGACAGGGCAATTTTTTTTAAATTATGTTAGTCACCATACAGTACATCATTAGTTTTTGATGTAGTGTTCCATGATTCATTGTTTGCGTATAATACCCAGTGCTCCGTGCAGTACGTGCCCTCCTTAATACCCATCACCGGGCTAACCCATCCCCCACCCCCTCCCCTCTAGAACCCTCAGTTTGTTTTTCAGAGTCCATAGTCTCTCATGGTTCGTCTCCCCCTCTGATTTCCCCCCCTTCATATTTCCCTTCCTTCTCCTTATGTCCTCCATGCTATTCCTTAGGTTCCACAAATAAGTGAAACCATATGATAATTGACTTTCTCTGCTTGACTTATTTGACTTAGTATAATTTCTTCCAGTCCCATCCATGTTGATGCAAATGGTGGGTATTCATCCTTTCTGATGGCTGAGTAATATCCCATTGTATATATGGACCACATCTTCTTTATCCATTCATCTGTGGAAGGGCATCTCGGCTCTTTCCACAGTTTGGCTATTGTGGACATCGCTGCTATGAACATTGGGGTGCATGTGGCCCTTCTTTTCACTACATCTGTGTCTTTGGGGTAAATACCCAGGAGTGCAATTGCTGGGTCATAGGGAGCTCTATTTTTAATTTTTTGAGGAACCTCCACACTGTTTTCCAAAGTGGCTGTACCAACTTGCATTCCCAACAGTGTAAGAGGGTTCCTCTTTCTCCACAACCTCTCCAACATTTGTTGTTTCTTGCCTACCTACAGCCACTTTAACAGTATGCATGAAAGATCTTGGGTGAAGTTAGAGAAAGCATCAAAAGCCAATGGAAAGTGGACTCTTCCAGGACCTGTCAGTATGTTGGACTCTCTATTCCTCTTTCTGTTGGTGCTTTGGCCACAGTAGCCTCCTTTCACTTCCTTTGACCTCAGATAATTTGTTTGTGCTGCTACTGCTCTTCACGTCGTTACCTCTACCTGTCACACACATTTCCTCCAGGACATCTTAACCTGATTACCCCACCCCACCATCGGTCAGGTCCCCTTGTCGTGGCCTTAGGACCCCAGTATGGTTCCTTCATAATTGTGATCACATGTGTTTGTGTGATAGTATGTGTTTGTCATCTTCTCTGCTAGATTATAAAATTCACAACAGCAGGGACTTTTTGCTCACAAGATCATACCTGCATTGAGAGCACAAGGTCCAGCACATGGTAGATACCTAGTAAATGTTTGTTAAATGAATAAGTGTTAGGGCCAGTCTCATCCACTTTGTAGAAAACCCTTGTTTTGGTATCAGTGTAAGTAAGGAATATGTTGACAGCAAATAATTGAAAACCTAATGAACAGTGGCTTAAATAAGTAGGTTTTGGGGGCTCCTGGGTGGCTCAGTCCTTAAGTGTCTGCCTTCGGCTCAGGTCATGATCCCAGGGTCCTGGGATTGAGCCCCGCATCGGGCTCCTTGCTCCGCGGGAAGCCTGCTTCTCCCTCTCCCACTCCCCCGCTTGTGTTCCTGCTCTCACTATCTCTCTGTCAAATAAATAAATAAAATCTTAAAAAAAAAAGTAGGTTTTGTTTACTGTAACTTACGAAAATTTTCAAACATACAAAATACCTGAATTTTACAGTGAACACCTGTATGCCAACCACCTAGATTGTACCATTGACATTTTACTATACTTTATCACTTAGCTACTCATGTAGCTATCCTTTTTTTTTTTTTTTTTAATGCATTTCAATGTAAAGTAGCAGGCATTAGCACATTTCACCCTAAATACTTCAGCATACCTATCATTACCTGGAGTTCAATATTCGCTTAAGGTTCTTGTTCTTGTAAATTTAAATTCGATAAAATGCCCAAATCTTAATTGTACTATTCAGTATGTTTTGATAAATGCAGACATTTATGTAACATAAACCCCTATGAAGGTACAGAAAGTTCTCTCATACCTTTTCATTTTATCCCCACTCTTATCCCCTAGAGGCAAACACTGCTCTGATTTTTTTGTACCATGGAATAGTTATGCCTGTTCTAGAACTACACATAAATACAGTATGTGCTCTTTTGTGTAAGGCTTCTTTTACTAAGCATAGTGTTTTTGAAATTAATCCATTTTGTTGCATGTATCAATATTTCATTCCTTTTAAAAGCTGATTAGTTTTCCATGAAATGAATATAACAATTTATCTATTTACCTTTGTGGGTTCTTTTTTTTTTCACAGTTTGAGCCTATTATAAATAAAACTTATATTATTGCACAAGTCTTTCTGTGGACATTTGTTTTCATTTCTCTTGGATGAATACCTAAGATTGGAAATACCGGGTCATAGGCTATGTGTATATTTAGTTTTCCTAGACCTTTTTCCGAAGTGATTACACCATTTTTTACTGCCCCTCCCCCCCCCAACATTTGATGTTATTCTTCTTACCTATTCTGGTGGGGGTGGAGCTGTGTCTTATTTTGAACTATTTTCCCTCTTTCACATTTTAAGGAATCTAGGGAGACAGGCCATGCCTGGGGTAGGTACTTAACAATGCAGTCAGGGACCCAGGCACTTTATAGCTTTTTGTTCATCCTTAGTGGATTGATCATAGTTCCATGCATGGCATCTGGGGTAGGCAGTCCTGCCTCTTGGTATTCCTGCCCTTGTGTAATCTCCTCTCATTGATTGTGGGCTGGACTTAGTGACTAGCTTTTTTTTTTTTTTTTTAAGATTTATTTATTTGAGAGTGCGTGCACGCATATGCCCCCAGGGTGGGGGCAGAGGGAGAGGGAGAGAAATCCTCAAGCAGACTCCCTGCAGAGCATGGAGCCTGGATCCGGGGCTCGATCCCAGAACCTTGAGGTCATGACCTGGGTCAAAATAAAAAACTGGATGCTCAACTGCCTGAGACATCCAGGCACCCCTAGCTTTTAATAGAATATAGCAGAAGTAAGGGGATGCCACTTCTCAGATTGTTATAAAAAGAATGTGGCTTTTTTCATGCGCATTCTTTCTCATTCTTTTTTCTCAGGAAAGCCAAATCGCCATATTATGAGGCAGCTCACAATTGCCATGTTGTGAAGAGACCACGTGGATGTGATGAGGGACAATGGGGCCTGCCAACAATCAAAACAGTGAGCTTAGAAAAAGATCTCCCCCTAGTTGAGCATTCAGATGAGACTGCAGAACCACACCTGGATTCCTGACCCACAGAAAACAAGATAATAAATGTTTGTTGTTTTAAACCATCAAGTTTTGGGGTAATTTGTTACATAACAATAGATAACTAAAACGACACCTCATTATCGCATATCATAAGATGGCTTCTGTACCTTCAGAGTCTCATGTTCATGCTCCACATACAGTAAGAAAAAGTGTGAAAGGCAAAGGACAAAGAGGTTTTTCACATCAATCTGTTCATTTTTATCAAGAACTCAGAACCTTTAAAAAAATCCCACTCAGCAGACTGGTTTATATCTTATTGGCCAGAGATAACACCACATGATCACTCTTAGCTAGAAGGCAGCTAGAGAGAAGGGGGGACCTAGATGGAGTTTGCATCAGCCAACTCTCAGTCTCTGGCACATAAACCATTTCAGAAACCCCATAAAATTTTTAAAGACCACTTCCTTAACACTACTCCAGCCAAGTGGCCTTTTGAGGAAATTTTGAAAAAGGACCTATTCAAATGAAAATTTCAGAAAACTCCTCAGGGCCTGGATTGCAGGCTTAGATTTCTCATTTGTGCCCCACACCATTCTGGGAAAGCTGCAGCGCTATCTTCCACTGTTACTTCTATGCCTCCAGCCCTTTGCAATAGAAACTTGAGAGTCATCTGGAAATATCCCTGATCACTCCCTGCCCCAGCAAAATGGCTCCTCAAGTTCTGCTAATACTACAGCCTTCATACTTTTTTAATCCCTCCCCTCTCCTTTACTGACCTTTTTTTTTTTTTTATAAGATTTCATTATTTGAGAGAGAGCGCGCATGTGCGCACAGTGTGTGGGCAGAGCAGAGGGAGAGGGAGAAGCAGCCTCCCCACTGAGCAGGACGTCCTGGGGCTCTATCCCAGGACCCTGGGGTCATGACCTGAGCCGAAGGCAGATGCTTAACCGACTGAGCCACCCTGGTGTCCCATTGCCCTCAGGATGAAGCTTTAACTTCTTCCCGTGGTAGCAAAGACCCTGCATAACAGGCTGGCCCACTTCCCCAGCCTTAACTCTTTGATCTGGACTTGGTGTTCCCACAACACCAAATTGCTGACCTCTCCTGCCTTTGCTTACACTGTCCCATCTGCCTGGTAGGGCTTCACTTTTGATTGAGAACGCCACTTGACATCCTTAGGGATTCAGCTTTGGTGACAACTTTTCCAGAAAGTTTTCTAGGACTACTAACTCCTTCAACAGTGGGCCTGCTGGCTTCCTCAGTAGCTCAGTAGTTGTGTTCAAATCCTTTTCCCTTAATGGGGGAAAAGGACATACTAGGTTGACCTAGTAGAAAAATCAAATAAAACAATAGGATATGGAATGAAAAATAAGTCTCCCTCCTATTCCTGTCCCCCAGTTCCTTTTCTCCAGTTTCTTAATGCATATGCAAGTATATTTTTTCATATTATTTTTGCACAATCTTAAGGTGTTTTGTGCCTTGTTTTTCCAATTAACACTATTTTGGAGATCATTGTATCACTTCACATAGATCTATCTCATTCTTTAAAGAGATGCAGGAATATCTTGTATGCATATCTTAATTTGCTCAAGCAATTTGTTGTCGGACATCTGGGTTATTTCTGATTTTGCTCTGACAAGTAGTGCCGCAAAGTCCAACATCTTTGCACAAATAGATTTGAGTACAGGTGGAAAATATATTTTCCACAGTTTCTTAGGGGCAGAATTGCTAGATTATAAGGCTAGGTCAAAGGCCAAGAGGATTGTAAATTTTGATATAAAGCTCTAAATAGTCAGCCGATTTATTCTTCCCATCAACAACCCAGCTCTGCTGTATTCGAGTTAGGCCATCTACCATACTAGTCTGGGTATGTTTTGAGGGCGGGCATTTCCTAGTATTCACATTTGTCTGGCAGAATTGGCCTTCAATAAATATTTGACTTAATGTTGAATTTTATGTCTAAGTGCCGAGTCCAGGGCTGGCATATAGCAGACTCAGCAGGTATCTATTACAATTCCTCAATAATTAGAGTTGCTAACATTTACTGAAGTGTATTAAATGCCAGGACCTGCGTAAGCGCTTTCCCTTTCGCCTCTTTCACTCACGTTCTCCTTCCTCCCGGGGAGAGGGCGTGCCCAGCACCACGTCCCGCCCTATCTGTGCATTCGTTGGCCAAACCGGACGCCCGTTACTGCCGAGTCCCGCCCAAACCACGCCCCCACGCAGTCCGCAGGGCCGAGAGAAGGCGTGGCTATTGTGCCGCTGGACGATTCAGACGGTCTCCTCTCGTGAGAATCGGGACGTGCCCGAGGACCGGCTTGGTGCGTGTGGGAGCGCGCTCCGCGGTCCCGCGGAGCTGGCGCGAGAGGCTCGTGGCCGCTGCGGGCGCACGCCCTGCCCCGCCCCCTCTCCGGCACGCAGGCTCCGCTCGAGCTCGCGCACGCGCGCGCGCTCCCGTTCAAGCTTCGGTCTGGCCAGCGGCGATCGGGCGGGTGGAGGCTGGGCCGCTGAGGTACAAGGGGAGGAGCCGCAGCCGCCGCCGTCGCCGTCGCCGCAGCCCCCGCCGTCGCCACCGCCGCCGCCGCTGCTGCTGCTGTAGATGAGCATGTCTGCAACTCGAGCCAAGAAAGTGAAGATGGCCACCAAATCGTGCCCCGAGTGCGACCAACAGGTGGGCGCCGGGGGCCGGCGGGCCGGGTGCGCGGGCGGGCGGACGGGCGGCCGTTGCCGGCGGCCGTTGGCTGTGGAGAGGCCGCCTCGCCGGGTGGTCTGGCCCTTGGGCTCGGTGGCCACAGTGGGAGCCCGGTGGGAGGCCGGGCTGAGCCGAGGGGATGCCAGGGAGACTCCCGGGGTCGCAGTCCGGCCGGTGCCCACCTGGCGGCGTTAGCCGGGCGACTGTGTGTGTCCTGCGGCCCGTGGCGCTGGAGGGAGGCGTGGGTTTGTCTGGAGCGGTCGGGGCGCCCTGTCCGAAGCCTCCGATAGTCGCCCGGCCGGCTCTGGGTGACAGCGGCGGGAGTGTGGGGGCAGTGACCTAAGTGGACGAGCACGGCCCCTTCAGCCTCCTTCTGCCCCGACGAGAATGCCCAATGTGCCCGACTCCGAGTCCAGGCTCCTGGCTCCTGGCTGCGAAAGCCGCTCCTGCCACGCAGGGCTGCTTTGTTCCCATCAGATGTATACTGTGATCCCCCAAAACTGTTCCCACCTGGGGGGGACGCTTAAATGTGACTAAAGGGGCCGCAATGCAATGGTTTCAAGTTTAGGCGAATTTGGACATTTTTCCTCCTAAATATATTTCTTATATTTTTGACGGAAATAATCGTGAATCTTTACATTGTTTTTTTTTGTGGAACATTATTGAATAACGCCCCCATTGAAGCCCTTTCCTTCTGGGCGCTCCTCACCTCCCCCACTCGCCGCCGTATCCGCTGTTAAAAATTTGGCGTTTCTGCTTCATGATCTTTTTAAAAAATTTATATGTAGTTTCATGAATTTTACATGACTTCTTTCTACACAAAATTAATAGTGTCATAGCTGTAATTTTAAAAATCTCATTTTACTGTTTCTTAGTTTTATGCATGCCTCATTCTTTACTGGAATAATAGACGTTCCTTACAATCTATTGAGTTAAAACTCTCAATTAAAACCATCCGAAGGCCCTTTTTTCATGTCAGTGTGCAGATCTGGGTGTGATTTTTCTCTTTTCTACTGAGAGAATTTTTTCAAAATGACTACCTCTCTCCTCCCCTTTCCTTAAAAAAATTTTTTTTCTTTAAATCAGGAGTAATTTGAAATGGCTGGAGACTTTTTTAAAAATAACATGCTGATGTCAGTGCATTCTTTAAGAGCAGTCTTGTACCTTGATCAAATCTTGTAAAAGAAAATGTTACATGTTTTATTCAGTATCTTTCATGGGCCTGTGGTAGAAATGCAAGGAAGGAAGATTGTGTAAGGAGAATTATAGCTTTATTGATATTATGAGTTTATTGAGTATGCAGTATAAAAAGAATTTAGTCATGTTTCCCGAAGTAGAGTTAAACTTCCCTTCTTACCATTTGACTAAGTTTACCGCTTAAACTAAATTTGTTAAATTCTGACAAAATTGGACTTTGTGATTTAAGTCTCTTTGCAGGAGATTATATCAATATTTAAATCATTTCCATTTGTTCCAATTAACTGTGCTGAAGTATAAGGTTTACATGTTATGCTGTATGCATTCCAGTTTCTGTAGGGCACAAGTTATTGCAAATCTTGACCTTGTTTTATTTGGCATAAAGTAATCTTTTGGGAAAAGTAACCTGTTTTTAATATCCTGGTTAAAGAAAAAGGGAAGGACAATAAACTTGTTAGGAGTCCCTGTAATTGTTCAACAAAATGTGATCAGCATTTTATTTGGAAACATACATTAATCTTGTTATACACACACAACACGTCCTCCCTTCCCCCCCAGCTGCCATAACAAGATACCATAGGTTAAGTGGCTCAAACAATAGCAATTTATCTTCTCACAGTTCTGGAGGCTCAAAGTCTGAGATCTGGCAGAGAGAGAGAGCTTTCTGGTTCCCTTATAAGGCCACTAATCCCATCATGAGGGCCCCACCCCTGTGACTTTAAACCTCATTATCTAACCTCCAAATACTTTCAGATTGGGGGTTAGGGCTTAAACATATGCATGGGGGGGTGTGTGACAGTTCAGTCCATAGCAAGCTACTACATAATTTAGAATGTTTTGTTCTTTATTGTAAATATTTAAGAGAATATAATATACATAAGGACTAATTAAAACTTTTGGTGATTCTTAAAATTGATTTATCTTTTACTAAAAGTAACTGGTTTGAAGGAAATAAAAGATTAATTTTAGCTTTCTAATTATTGGAGAGTACAAGCTTCTTATAGTTATAAATGAGAAAAAAATTATAATCCAGAAAGCCATTTTTTAAACATCATTAGATTATTGTTATTCTGAGTTGTTTGATGAATATTAAAATAGAATTTAGGTATAGTTTATAAACATAAAAGGATATGTAAAATCTTTAGTTTGAGATTGCACCACTTAAATAGATTTACATATATTCTTTGTCTGTGTGTGTAGGTTTAAAAACAGGTACAGAGATCAGCAAACAAGAAAGACCTAGATTTTCAGTTGTTTTATAACATCTCCTTTACATGTCTCCATTGAAAATACCGTTCTGAAACATCTCAACCACAATACTTTTCATTTTCGAGAGGTTTCACATCCAGTAGCTCAAATTACTGAACCATTTTGTATGTAGTAATATTCAAGATTCTTGTTGGTTGTCTGGTATCTTTTGTGTATGTTTCTGTTTCTGCCTTAATTTTTTTAAATAGAGCGGCTTTTTTTTTTTCTATTTATAGGAAATTTTATGTGTTATGTAGCAAACATGTCTACTGTAGGTCACTTTGATTCTCTTAGCAGCAAGAATGTAAATGAGTTCTCTATAATGTGGTTATTTTGAACTTTTAAAAAATCAGTGAAACAGTGTAAGACCAGGATCTTGTTTCTTGCACTTTTTTTTTAACCCTTTTTTTTTAACTTTTTACTTGTTTTTAGCTGTTTTACTTGTAAACATAAAAACGACCTGAATGTACTTGTCAAGGGAGAAATTGATGAACAATAAGTCATCAATAAACAAAACTTTTTTTTTCCCCTGTTTTAAAACCCTGAGAGTATAGTGTTAGAACTTTCGTTAGTGTCATCTTTGGCATTACAACTGAAATTTGAAGGAAATGTAGGGTTTTTTGTTTTAAAACCAAATTACACTGTAAAGAGATTAATATTACTGAAGCCCACCCTATTTAATAATTCTTTTTCTAGGATTTGGGTTGTGGTGGTGGTTAGTTGTATTTTTTTTCAGGGTTGGGGTTGGGAGAAGGAACTTTCCATTTTAAAAGGGACTTTAGGGTGACTTAGCTCAGGCACATAAATGTTTCTTGATCATAAAACACTCTCTAAGGAGTGAAAATCAGCTTATCAATTAGTGTTTGTGCATTCTTTCATCCCAAAGCCATATGTACATGTCTCAGATACCTCAAGTGCAGCCCTCTGTTTAGACTATGCGTTATGTATTTTTCTTGTATATAAGACAGAGACCTAAATTTAAATTTGTTCAGTTTTAGTAGCTGGAAGAAAATGCTTGTGGAATAGCAAAGGATCTTTTGAATAAGAGCATCATGTTTCTGTGTTTTTTGGATAACATTAATTTAAAACAATTTATATTACAGTGAATGTCCTTAATGATGTGTGTAAGTATAAAGGAAATGAGTCAGTACCTTTGAGTTTAGTTTCTATGAAGATGTGAAATTTTAAAAATGGCAAACACCTATTTTGGGTGCATTTTACAGTATTAAAAAATGTAACATTTCATTTTCTGTCCTGGCATGAAAGAATCTCATCACATTCTTAATAAAGCATGCTATTTGACCTATTGGAGTTTGATTATTTTTTTAAGATTCATTGTTATTTTTCTTAAATGCAAACTAGAGATCCTTTGTTCAGTGTTTTTATGCAAAGAAAAAATTCTGCCAAAATATTAATTAAGCTTAATTAGATCAAGTATTTATATTTCAGACTGTGAAGCATTCTTTACATACATGGATAAAAAGTTTTATTTTTTAATTTTTATTTATTTTAGAGAGAGAGTGCACTCAGTGGGGGGAGGGGTAAAGAGAGAGGGAGAGAGATTCTTCAAGCAGACTCCCCACTGATCATGGAGCCCTATGCAGGGCTCGATTCCAGGACCCCGAGATCATGACCTGAGCCAAAATGAAGAGTCAGCCACTTAACGGACTGAGGCACCCAGGCATCCCTGGATAAAAAGCTTTATAATTGTAACTAAACTTTTACACAAGCAGAACAATGGGCAAATGGAATTTATCTTACAAAGTGAATTGCAATTTTCTGACCATAAAATATTCTGTGAGTACTTTTTGTTGAGATTAATTTCTGGTTTTTGGTGAACATGTCTTGATTTCAAGGATCATTAAAGTTAGTGAAAAAAAGTTAATATGAGTGAAATGATTGCGAAGAAATCAAAACATTTTAAAAATGATTTTTAGGGGTGCCTGGGTGGCTCAGTCCGTTAAGCGGCTGCCTTCGGCTCAGGTCATGATCCCAGGGTCCTGGGATCGAGCCCCACATCCGGCTCCCTGCTCAGCGGAGAGCCTGCTTCTCCCTCTCCCTCTGCCTGCCACTCTGCCTACTTGTGCTCTCTATCTCTCTGTCAAATAAATAAATAAAATCTTTTAAAATGATTTTTAATAACATTTGGCTTTTGAAAAATTATAGACTTGAAATAGAGAAAGGAGCTACTTGTAATTCACACATTTAGAAACAGAAGTTTGAAGAGCTTAAGTGTTTTATCCAATGTCCTTCCTGGAGCTGAGACTAAAAGATCCTAGATCTTGACTCCTCCTATATTCTCTTTTGTTTTGTGCTATACTTTTGCCCCACAGAGTAGTTGTTGTAAACTATTCTTTTTTTGTCAGTGGTAATTGGCATCTTGCCCTCTCCTATTAGAACCAGACTCATTTTCAGTACTTTCCCTTTAAAAGAATGTTTTTAAAGAAAGTATAGTTGGCATACAATGTTATGTTAGTTTCAGGTGTACAGCATAGTGTTTTGACAACCCTATATAGGTTATGCTATGCTCACGATAAATGGAGCTACCATCTGTCACCATACAAGGCTATTCCAGTACCACTGACTGTATTCCCTGTGCTGTACCTTTCAACCCAGTGACTCACTCATTCTATAATTAGGAACCTATACCTCCCACTCCCCTTCATCCATTTTACCTATTCCCCTATCCCCTACCCAACCCCCCCCCCAAGGGGCCATCAGTTTGTTCTCTGTATTTATGGGTCTGTTTCTGCTTTTGTTTGTTCATTAGTTTTGTTTTTTAGATTTCACTTATAAGTGAAATCATATGATATTTGTCTTTTTCTGACTTACTTCACTTAACGTAATATTTTCTAGATCCATCCATGTTGTCGCAACTGGCAAAATCTCATTCTTTTTTATGTCTGAGTAATATTCTGGTGTGTGTATGTGTGTGTGTGTGTGTATCACATCTTCATCCATTTATCTATGGATGGACACTTGGGTTGCTTCCATATTTTGGCCATTAATAAATAATGTTGCAATAAACCTGAAGTGCATATATCTTTTCAAATTAGTGTTTTTGTTCTCTTTGGGAAAATAGTGGAAGTATTTTCCCCTTTTGAAATGTCTGGCACATCTACCTTTTCTCCATTTCCATTCTCACTATTCCAGTTGGGTCCTCATTCTTATGCTGGGGTTACTTTAATTACTTCCCAACCACGCTCCCTTTTCCAGTTGGTGCTAATAAACTGCCATCAAACAGATATTTTAGGAAATACTACCTTTTTTCCACATATTTTCCCCTGTTCTGATTCTGTTACGGTTTTCTGTTGGTCACTTCCATCAGTACATGTTTATCCTGCATTTTCTATGTACATGGTATTGTAAAGCATTCGGAGAATGTGAAGATGTATAGGACACAATACCAGTCTCAATTTGTTGTAAGGAGGTGGGGTTTAAATAAATCTATGATTCCTACTTTGGTAATTTATCATTCAGTTCAGGAGACTACATAAACACTGAGAAGTTTAGTAGAAAAATAGTAATAATACACTTTTTCTTATTTTTGTACAGGTTCCTGTTGCATGTAAATCGTGTCCTTGTGGTTATATATTTATTAGCAGAAAACTTTTAAATGCAAAACACCCAGAGAAATCACCACCTTCTACAGGTAATTGTGAGAGTTTACCACATATTTAGCTTTTTGATATAGAAATGTAAAATTAATTTTTGTGAATATATTATTTACATCTTGAAGTTAAAAATTAGAACCTATTGAAGTATGCCTTTGGTTTTTATTAGCTGTTGGAAATCAGCTTATGACATTAGTTTGCTCTTCATTCCATTTAAATGTTAACTGCCTTATAATGCTGATAAATCTTGTAGCAAATTTTCTATTTTTTATTATTGAAGGATGGAGAGCCATTGAAGGGTTTTAAGCAAGGGAGTGATCTGATCTGATTTCTAAAAATAAAAAAGTAATTTAATTAAGGTATAACTGACATTCAATAAATTGCACATATTTAAAGTGTACAGTTTGATACGTTTTATCCTATGATTACACTAGTCACCACAATCAAGATAATGAATAATGTTCATCATTCCCAAAAGTTTTCTAGTTCCCCTTTGTTACTCTGTCCTTGCTAACCAGATAACCACTGATGTGCTGTCATTACTTCTAGAACTTTATATATAAATAGAATAAAATATATATAAATAGAATCATACAGTATATACTCTTTTTTTTGCCTGGCTTCTTTCATTGAGCATAATTTAAGATTCAGCCATATCATTGTGTATATCAGTAAGAATTAATTCCTTTTTACTGCTTAGTAGTGCTCTTTATATGGATAAACCGCAATTTATTTACCCATTCACTGGTTGATGGACATTTGGTTTTATCCTCCTCAGTGCTAGTAAAATTTATAATGACTTAAAATATTTTTTTGGACTAGTGACTGGAAAAATATAACTTGATTTTGAGGTGAATATAATTTTTAGATATATTGGTTATTTTTTATAATTCTCTGATTTAGAATATCTAAAAAATAATTTTTTTGGAATTTTACTTGCCCATTAATGTAGACAAATTGGATTTATTCAATGGATTGAATTTTGAAATTCAAAAAGATGAAATTTTGTTGTTTATCCTTAGATAAAATCAGAATAGTGATGATCTCCAAATAAGTAGATTGATTACAAATAAATTTTGAGTACCTGCTGTATGCTAGGCACTGTTCTAAGCCTTGGGCATAATGAATGAATCTACTGTTAAGGCAGTTCACTGCTGTTATGGAGCTTACATTCTTGTGGGCATGAGATAGACAATGAGCAAATAAACAGCTTGTGATAAATGCATTGTAGGAAATTAAAATAGATTGCCGTCCTAGCATGTGTCTGGAAGGCTACTTTTGATTGGGTGATTGGAGAAGGCCTCTCTGAGAAGGACATTTAAAGTGAGGCTGAATTGAAACAAGGGGCTAGCCATGATAAGATCAAGGAGAAGAACATTCTTGACAGATGAAATAGCAAATGCAAAAATTTTAGGGCTGGAAAAAGTTTGGTATATTTTAGGAACAAAAAGGCCTATGTGGTTGCAGTGTAGACAGTAAGAGCAGGATAGTGTGGGAGATGAGGCCACAGGGATAGGCAGAGGCCAGATTGTGTAGGGCTTTGTAAACCAGAATAAGAAGTTTTGGATTTTCTTCTTAAAATATGAGGACAAACTATTCCTAGGATGTAGGATGGAGTGAGGAAAAGGTAGCATGCTCTGATTTGTCTGTTAGAAATTCCATTTTGGCTGCTGTCTAGAGAATAGTTGGTTGGGAATACAAGATAGAAGCGGGCTATTGCAGTATGTTAACTGAGTGAGAATGCTGAGTTAGTGCTTAGGTTATAGTAGCAAGTGATTCAGGAATTATTTATATTTATGTCTGTGAGAGGTCTCTTTATCTTAGGTCTATATAGAAGTGGCAAGAAAGTTATTTAATTCCATTTCTGCCTTTGTTTGAGTTTGTTCCCTTTCATCATGAGAATAAAGACTTTGCTGGATAACTATATAGGAATCAGAGAGCTTGTTAAAAATGGGTTTCTGGGTCTTATTCCCTAAGCATTTGATTCAGGTATGAGAACCCGGGAATGATCATTCAGTAGGTATCTGGGGTGGCGTGTCAACTCAGTTCCGGGTCTCCAAAATAAGTAAGACATGGTCGTGCCCTTAGCAGGACAAGTGTGTTTATTTTTTTTATTCAACAAATATTTTCAAGCGCCTTCTATATACCAGTGGTTCAGGTGAGAAATGAGGTAAAGAAGATACCCAACAAGGACAGAGAGAAGGGACAGATGCTGCAAGTATTAAGGAGTCAGAATCACTTGAACCAGAGGGAAGAATTTTACAATTACTGTCAATGACTTGGAGTACTGGTTAGAAAGGGAATATAAAAAGGAAGACAAGTTTTGAGGGAAAGATGAAGAATTAAGTTTTGGGTGTGGTTATGAAATATCATCCATGTGGATTTTTTTTTCCCAGTTGGACATATAGTCTGAAGCTTAGGCTATAGCCTCAACTGGTGGTAAATCTTTTGAGCCATCAGTGAATAGATGGTAGTTGATCTTATAGAAATGGATGAGCTTGTGCCCAGAGGGTTGGTAGGGTAGGAAGAGGAAGTTCAGTGACTGAACTCTGGCAAACTCCAGTCTTAAAGGGTGGAGGTTATTAGGGAGGGAGTTTAGGTCAACTGAGAAGATGTACATGTACATGTCAGCTATAGGAGAACAACCAATGGAGAGTGGTGTTACGTAAGTCATAGTGATGAGTAAGAAGCAGTTCATTATTATTTTACATTTGGAATTTCCTAAGGTCTTTTGTTTATTGAGAGCGGTCTTGTGACCTTGAAGTAAAGATGAGACATTAAAGCCTAGAAATTCCCTGGAGGAGGAAGAGGAACCAGCAAAAGAAACAGAAAAGTTTAAAAGGATGGAGGAACATCAGGAGTAGACTGTGCCATAGAAACTAAAGGAGGAAAAGGTTTTAAGGAGAAAGGGTTAAGAGTATTCAAAGCCTAGAGAACAATTTGGTATAGTCAGACATGGGGGTTGGAAACCTTGGCTTCAGATTCAGTTAGAGAGTTTTGTCACTCTCTAACAAGTTAATTAACCTCTGTGAGCGGCTGCTATTGAGTATAAGATAGGCTTATAGTATAAACCTTAGATAGAGGATTGAAGTGCAGATGAAGTGCACGTGAATGTGGCTAATGTAAACAGAGTTTAGTATGTTATAGGTACTCAGATATTCATTTCTACAATTAAATTTCTTAAAAGTAAAGATTTGCCTTGGATAGTTCGTAGTATGTGGGAGATTGAGTACATAATTTTTAAAATCTCTATAGCTTATCAAGTACTTGAACATTGTCAGTGGGATCCAGAACATTTCAGTTTTAATTAGAGAATTTATACACAGAAAATGAAAATGGATAATATATATCTGGAAAGATAATGAACTTCGTTAATAATCAGGGAAATGCAGTTTAATTAAAATACCATTCTTTTTACCCACATTCTGACAAAAATGTAAAGGATTTCCAAGAGCTTTTATGAGTATGGCAGAATCCAAAGTCTCATACTAGTGGTGAGGTTGTAAATCAGCACAGCTTTTTTGCAAGAACAGCCTGACAGTAGTTGTTAAAGTTTTAAATGCACATAACCTAGAATCTAGACTTCTTATCAGTAGGTATGTATCCTAAAGATACAATTGTTTTTAATACACAGTGAAATATTTATTAGGATTTATAAGCAACACTGTTTATAATAGCAGAAAACTAAGCCAAATATCATCAGTAGGGAAATGGTTAAGTAGGGTACATCTTTTAGGGAACAACAGTATGTGCTAATTAGAATGATGCAGATTTTTATGTACTGACATGGAAAAATCTGTAAAACAAAGTTAATTTAAGGAAAAGTATAAAACAATACTTGCATGAATTCATTTTTGTTTTACAAAATTTTTTTCTTGTAATGAGAACTTTTAAAATTTACTCTTAGCAACTTTCAAATATGCAATACAGTATTATTAACTATAGTCACCATGCTGTATGTTACACGATCATGACTTATTAATATTATAATTAGAAGTTTGTACTTTTGGACCCCCTTCACCCACTTCACCTCCTCCTCCCCCTCTAACTCTCACCTCTGGCAACCACCAATCTGTTCTCTGTTATTTATGAGCTCTGGTTTGTTTTTTAAGATTCCACATACAAATGAGATCATATGGTATTTAATCTTTTTCTGTCTGACATATCACTTAGCATAATGCCCTGAAGGTCCATTCATGTTGTCAGAAATGGCAAGATTTCAGTTTTATGGCTGAATAAAACTCCACATTACCTTTATCCATTCATCCATCAGTGGACATTTAAGTTGTTTCCATATCTTGGCTATTGTAAATAATGCTGCAGTGAACATGGGGTGCATATATCTTTTGGAGCTAGTGTTTTCATTTTCTTTGGATAAATGCCCAGAATTAGAATTGCTGTATCATGTGGTCGTTCTGTTTTCCATTTGCTTTTAAGACCCCACAAAATTATTTCTACATGTAATGCATAGACGGATAGATCACTAAATAACGAGGAAGGAATCAAGGAAGACTTTTACTTATGTAATTAAACATTTAAAACAAGAAAGAGCCATCTGTAAAGTTCAAATTGAACTTATTTTAAAAGTGAAATCAAAGCTATAAAAGATAATTTTAAATTTCAGTGGGTTGAAATTTAGTAACTTTGTGACATGTGACATGTAGGAGGAAAATAATCTGTCAAGTCAGATTTATCTAAGCTTGAATTGCTCAAAACTCACATTTTTCAAATATATTATCTGTGTATCTTCATAACACAGTAGAAATAGGGAGGTAGGACACTAGACCTGTATAGAATTTTGTCTAGCTGAAAATACATTTAAATAAACAAAATTTATTATGGAAATCAAAGGATTTTTTAAAAGCTTTTTAGTTTTGATGAGGGGCAGAGATGAATGTTACAAATAAATCTGTGTTAAGAAATGCTCAGTGTTTTGTAGGAGTGCATAGAACCTCAAGGCAATTAATAATTCTTTGACAACTTCCCAAATGAGTTAGGTGTTGTTTCTTTTACTCTATTTGGGGGGCCAGTATTAAATGGAGATAAATTTTAAAAAATTAACTGTCTTGTTCTTGTAGGATTTCATTTCTAAATTGAATGATAGCCTAAGAGTTTAAAAAATAGTCTTGAGATTAAGTCCTAAACTGTCAATTTGAAGCAATTTCTTTATTTTTATTTTTTTTAAAGATTTTATTTATTTATTTGAGAGAGAGAATGCGATAGAGCATGAGAAGGGGGAGGGTCAGAGGGAGAAGCAGACTCCCTGCTGAGCAGGGAGCCCGATGCGGGACTCGATCCCAGGACTCCAGGATCATGACCTGAGCTGAAGGCAGTGGCTTAACCAACTGAGCCACCCAGGCACCCTGAAGCAATTTCTTTAAAAAGAGATTGAAGAAGGGGCTCCTGGCTGGCTCAGTTGGTGGAGTGCGGGACTTTTGTTCTTGGGGTTGTAAGTTTGAGCCCCACATTGTGTGTAGAGACTACTTAAAAATAAAATCTTTAAAAAAATAAAATTAAAAAGGGATTAAAGGAAATATTGTATTTGGTAAAATTGAGAGTATCTGTACTGTAGACCAAACCTTGAGCACTATTCAAATACTTGATCAGTCACCAAATTCTGACAGAAACAGTTTTTGGTGAGAACAAACTGCTTTGTTCAGATGTTTAAATTTGTTTTTTCTTTTTCTTTCTTTCTTTCTTTTAAAGTATTTATCTATCTATCTCTCTATTTATTTATTTGAGAGAGAGTGGGGGGAGGAGCAAAGCAGATTCCCCTGCTGAGCACGGAGCCCACCACAGGGTTCAGTCTCACCATCCTGAGATCATGACCTGAGCCGAAATCAAGAGTTGGACGTTTAGCCAACTCAGCCACCCAGGCACCCCTAAATTTGTTTTTTCTGATGGCTATTCCAGGTGTTTTGTGACATCAAGGATGCCATTTCGCATTTAATAATTATGGATATACCTTTTTCCTTTAAAAATTTTAATTATAAAAAACTATAAAGAGTAAACAAATTCTAAATGACGTACTAGTTCATAAAAGACTTCTCTGAAGGTAAGAAAAAAGATACAAAACAGTAAGAAATTGGAATAGCTTTTTAGTATTTAATTGTATGTTTCTCAGTGGGTATGAGTTTCTGGGTTTTTTTTTAAGATTTTATTTATTTGTTTGACAGAGAGAGAGAGAGAGAGTGAGAGCAGGAACACAAGCAGGGGGGAGTGGGAGAGAGAGAAGCAGGCTTCCCGCCGAGCAGGGAGCCCGATGCGGGGCTCCATCCCAGGACCCTGGGATCATGACCCGAGCCGAAGGCAGACGCTTAACGACTGAGCCACCCAGGCGCCCCTGGGTATGAGCTTTAGATTAAGTTTAGTCAGATAAATAACAACCTCCTCATTTTTAATTAGGGGAAGGAAAAAAACAAAAAATTTAAACCTAAACTTACTTTTCAAATTATTGTCTAAGGTAAGTTAGCAGGCAAAGGCTGATAAATAAGCCAAGAAGTCTATAAATGACATACTCACTTTTAGTTAAGAGAAAAAAGTGAAATGATTATTGCCAGTTGTCAGTACTTTTTATAAACTCAGTGATTGAACATTAATTTAGTAGGAAGTGGTCCTCAATTCTGAATTACTTGACAGTGAAGGTTTGGTTTTGTTATTTCAGAAAACACTGTTTCTTACCTGCTAATCACTTAAAATTGCTCTACATTCATATATGGGACATGGCTTTAGGTTTTTATTTTGCCTTTGGTGGAAGAATGCGTACCTTTATTTACCTCTGCCTGTACTTTTAAGTTCTTGCTCATACACTTTGTATAATGATGAGTATATTCATTTTTAAGACTTTTTTGTAGAATCTTCTGACTTCTTCTAATTAAGACTGACTGATCTTAGGTCTGCTGCATAGTTGTCATACTAAGATTTCTTTCTTTTTTTTTTTTTTTAAAGATTTTATTTATTTGTCAGAGAGAGAGCACAAGCAGGGGGAGTGGGAGAGGGAGAAGCAGGCTCCCTGCTGAGCAAGGAGCCCGATGCGGGACTCGATCCCAGGACCCTGGGATCATGACCTGAGCTGAAGGCAGACACTTAACTGACTGAGCCACCCAGGCGTCCCTAAGATTTCTTTCCTTTGTACTCTTAGGATAATCCCATTTTTCTTCAGTATCATTTTTTTTTTTTAACTCATGTATTTTTATTTCTAAAATAAATTTTCCAGAAAGTTGTTTCAGACCTGGAAAAATTTTTTTCATAGAAGCTATGTGGTGGTACATTTCCTGTTTTCCATTGTGTGAAAGGCCTTTACTGTGTACTCACATTTATTTTTTTATTTTTATTTTTATATATTTATTTATTTTTAAATGTTTTATTTATTTATTTGTCAGAGAGAGAGCACAAGCAGAGAGAGCTGCAGGCAGAGGCAGAGGGAGAAGCAGGCTCCCCGCTGAGCAGGGAGCCCGATGCGGGGCTTGATCGCAGGACCCTGGGATCATGACCTGAGCCGAAGGCAGACGCCCAACTGACTGAGCCACCCAGGCGCCCCTGTTTTTTTATTTTTAAAGATTTATTTATTTATTTTTGAGTGTGTGTGTGCACACATGCAAGTGGGGGGAGGGGCAGAGGTGGAGGGAGAGAAACAATCCAAAGCCGACTCCCGGCTGAGGATGGAACCCATCCTGGGGCTTGATCTCACAACCCTGAGATCATGACCTGAGCCGAAACCAAGAGTAGGACGCTTGGCTAAGTCACCTAGGAGTCCTGTACTCACATTTAAATGTCATTCTCATTCTTCCTTTCCATCTGAGGGCTCAAATCTTCAGTTTAGAGCAGTTTTTACCTATTATTTCTTTTTTCCCTACTGTCTTTTTCTCTTCCTCTTGGTATACTGATTGCATACTTGTTGGATGATATTACCATCCACAGAGACTGACACTGGATTGGACAAATAGTTTGTGGGTTTTTTTTTTTTTTTCACTATGTAGTGAAGAAAGATGAAGTTGGCAGTACAGGACTAGTGATTCAATGGTATCATCAAGGACCTAGGTTGGTCTCTTTCTTCTGTCCTGAGATTTGGCTTTCATCCTCATTGTTACAAGGTAGCTATTGTACCTCCAGGAATCTCTTAAGCATTCCAAGAGGAAGAAGAGGGAAGGGCAAAGGGGCAAAGGGACATGCCAACTATGCTTACCCCCTTAAAAAAAAAAATCGTGCTGGAAACCTTACCCAATTCCACCTATTTGTCATTGGCCAGAACAAAAGTCCATGGCCACTTCATCTGCAGGAGGGTCTTTGAATGTATATATTTTAGCTGGGCCCAGTTCCCTCTTGATTAGAACATCCTGTTCTTTTTTTTTTTTTTTAATGATTTATTTTTTTATTTGAGAGAGCGAGAATGAGAGAGAGAGAGAGAGTACACGAGAGGGGGGAGGGTTTTAGAGGGAGAAGCAGGCTCCTCGCCGAGCAGGGAGCCCGATGCGAGACTCGATCCTGGGACTCCAGGATCATGACCTGAGCTGAAGGCAGTCGCTTAACCAACTGAGCCACCCAGGCGCCTCTAGAATATCCTGTTCTTAATGAAGAAGGGAGAATGAATATTGGGTACATAATTAGTAATTACATCATGGATGAGTATTGGATTTCTTGGATCTTTCTTTCATTTCTCTTCACTTACTGTCACCTATTCTCTCTCTTTTTTTTTTTTTTTTGGGGTGTTCCAGGAAATTTCATTGATTTCCTTTTCTAGAGCTATAATTCTGTCTTTCAGAGGTGTCCATTATTTAGCTTGTCTTTTGCACTTTAATTTTGAGCAGTTCATCTTGTTTTCTAATTTCTTCTTTTTTTCATTGAATCTTTTTTCATATTTTTGTGGTATGTTACACATAACATAAAATCAGTATTTTAATCATTTTAACAGTTTTATTTATTTATTTGAGAGAAAGACTATGATCAGGGGGTAGGGGCAGAGGGAGAGGGAGAAGCAGACTCCCTGCTGAGCAGGGAGCTGGATGCTGGACTTGATCCCAGGACGCTGGGATCATGCCCTGAGCCGAAGGCAGATGTTTAACTGACTGAGTCACCCAGGCGCCCTGTATTTTAATCATTTTAAATGTACACTTTGGTGGCATTAAGTACATTCATATTGTGTACTTAACGATTATTCTTCAGGACTGTTTTCATCTTCCCAAACTGAAATGCTATACCCATTAAACAATAACTCTCCGTTCCTCTTCCCTACTGCCCCAAGGCAACCAGTATTCTTTTTTCTGTACCTGTGAATTTGACTAGTGTAGTTACTTCCTATTTGGAATCATACTACATTTATTTTTTGTGTCTGACTTGTTTCCTTTAGCATAATGTCTTTAGACTTCATGTTGTAGCTCGTGTCAGAATTGCCTTTCTGACTAATATTTCATTGTACGTATATACCACATTTTGTTCATTCATGCATTGATGGACAGTTGAGCTGCTTTTACCTTTTGGCTATTGTGAATAATGCAGCTATGAACATGGTTGTTCAAATATCTATTCGATTACCTGCTTTCATTTCTTTTGTATATATGCCCAGAAGTGGAATTGCTGGATCCTATGGTATTTCTATGTATATGATAATGCCATATCATTTTCCATAGCAGCTGCACCATTTTAAGTTAGCAGCAGCAGTGCCCAGAGTTTCCAGTTTCTCCACATCCTCATCAACACTTTTGATAAGAGCCATTCTAATCAGTATGAAGTGATAACATGTGGTTTTGATTTGCATTTCTCTAATGATTAGTGATGTTGAACATCTTTTCATTTGCCTGTCTTCTTTGGATAAATGTCTACTCAAGTTCTTTGCTCATTTTTGAATTGGGTTGTTATTGAGTTGTAGAAGTTCTTTTTATTCTGGATATTAATCCCTTATTTGATAAATGTTTATAAATATTTTTTCCCCATTCCATGAATTGCCTTTTTTTACTCTGTTGATACTGTCCTTTGATGCACAAAAGTTTTTAATTTCGTTGAAATCCAAGTTGTCTATTTTTTCTTTTGTTGCCTATATTTTCAGTGTCATATCCAAGAAATCATTGCCAAGTCCAGTGTTATGAAGCTTTTCCCTTCTTTTTGTTCTAAGCATTTTATAGTTTTAGCTGTAATATTTAGGTATTCCATCCATTTTGAATTAATTTTTGCATATGGTATAAACTAAGGGTCCAGTTACATTTTTTTTGTATGTGGATATCCAGTTTTCCCAATACAACTTGTTGAAAATATTATCTTTTTCTCCTTGAATCATCTTGGCATTGTTTTTGAAAATCATTTGAACTGTATATTCAGGGATTTATTTCTGGGCTCTCTATTTTATTCTCTTGGTCTATATATCTGTCGTATGGCAGTACCACACTTTTTTGATTACTGTAGCTTTGTAGTGAGTTTTGGAATCAGGAAGTGTAAGACTTCTGGCATTGTTTTTCAAGATTCTTTTGGTTATTTCACATTGCTTAAGAGTCCATATGAATTTTAGGATTGAGCTTTCTATTTTTGCAAAAGAATCTTATTCTTAATGGTATAAAGTACAATCAGATGTCTCGAAGGTATGCATTAGAATGTTTTAAGATTATCTTGTTTCTTTTTTTTTTTTTTTTTTTTTTAAGATTTATTTATTTGAGAGAGAAAGAGAGAGAGACAGGGCAGGGGAGGAACAGAGGGAGATGGACAAGCAGACTCCACACTGAGCATGGAGCCTAATGTGGGGCTGGATCCCATGACCCTGAGATCATGACCCAAGCTGAAACCAAGTGTCAGACAGGACACTTAGCCGAATGAGCCACCCAGGCGCCCCTATTTCTTTCATGTTTCTTGAACTACCTTTGTTCCTCCTGTTTTAACTTATTTCTTCTCTATTATACTTTTAATTTTCCTTAAATTGCTGGTAATCCTTAATTGCCTATTGATACTCATAAATGGTTTGATTTATCAGTGTAGATAACTTGCATGACTATCCTACACTGTTTTATTTATTTATTTTTTTTTAAAAGGTTTTATTTATTTTTTGACAGAGAGAGAGACAGTGAGAGAGGGAACACAAGCAGGGGGAGTGGGAAGAGGGAGAAGCAGGCTTCCCGCGGAGCAGGAAGCCCGATGTGGGGCTCGATCCCAGGACCCTGGGATCATGACCCGAGGTGAAGGCAGACACTCAACGACTGAGCCACCCAGGCGCCCCATATCCTACACTGTTTTAAAGGTCTATTTTGACTATAGATCTCTTTAGTTTACAGTTGGGAGGAGCTTATTGGTAGATTACATGAGTTGGGAGACATTGTTGAATTCCATCATGGCTAAAATAAGGAAAGCTTCATCCTGGGAGAGAATGTGAAATTCCTTATATTATTTCATTTTTATGAGGAGCTGCCATTTGTTTGTGTTTTCTAGTTTTTGGAGGTTCATAGTTCTTTGGAACATTGCTTGGTTCCTGAGAGCTTTACTTCCTTATGTCATTTGCTCTGCAGTAGTCCTGTAAGTATTCTGATGATCACTCTGTGGCCTGCTCTCCCTTATTTGTACTTTTTGTTCTGTCCTGGGAGTATTTTGGGGAAGAACAGCTCTCCCTTCTATAGGAGCCATCTTTTGTTTCTGTTTTGGATTGTAGTGTCTTCTATTCTGGTTTCTTTTTCTTTTTTTTTTTTTTTAAGATTTATTTATTTTAGAGAGAGAGCATGAGCATGGGGAGGGGCAGAGGGAGAGAGAATCTCAAGCCAACTCCCCACTGAGCACAGAGCCTGACACTGGGCTTAGTCCCATTACCTTGACACCATGACCTTAGCCAAAATCAAGAGTCAGAGGCTTCACCGACTGAGCCACCCAGGTGCCCCCTATTCTGGTTTCTTAATCAGAATCTGTGAGTTTGCTGGTTTGCTGAAATTCTGTAATTTCGGGTGATTGGTAGCATCCTTTCCTTGTTTCCATCAGTACAGACCTATTTTCCTTTTTCTCTTTACCTTTACTCGTGTTTATTCTCTTTTCAGTGGGATTTTCCAGAAAGGGGATGGTAGATGCATGTGCTCCGTCTAAATAAGTTTTATTTATTCAGCACTACTTAATATGTGTCGATAACGTTCTAGATTCTGTGAATGAGACAGACAAATGGCATCCCAACTTTCATGGAGTTTATATTCTAATGGATTGAGCATATAAGTAAATAACATAGTATTAGATTATAAAAAGTAATTTGAGCTGTAAGACTCAGGGGTAACCTATAAATCAACATTTGAAGTAAATAAGTGGTCTTATTAAAAGGTTTGGGATGTGAGCTCTAGGCAGAAGGATTAGCAAATGCAGTCACTTAAGGGGAGGAAGGGAACTTGTTTTATTAAAAGGAAGGCATGTCTGGAGTATAGTGAACAAAGTGTTGCAGTATGAGAGAAGATTGGAGAGAGAGGCAAATGTCAGGTCTTATAGACACTTGTAGGCTTTGGTAAGGAAGTTTGACTTTATTTTTAAATACAATGAAAAGCTAATGAAAGATTTTAGAAGGGGAGCTATGCAGTTTGAATTTTTTTGAATTTTTTAAAGATAATTTTGGCAGCTATGTAGGAAACGCATTTGGTTTGGATGTTGCCCATCGTCGTAGAGTGATGAAGAAATTGTGGATATATTTTGCAAGGAGTACCTGTGGACATTTGTGATGATATAAGAAGCAGCAGGCTGAGTCCCAGATAATTACAAATTATTTGGCTTTTGCAACTGGGTAGTACTATTTACTAATATAATGAAGCTTTGGAAGAGGGAAAATCAAGAGTGACTTTTTGATACATTTGAAATGGTTGTAAGATACTAGAGTGAAGCTGCTGGGTAGGCAGTCTGGAACTTTGGGAAGAGGTCAGAGTTGAAAGTATAAATTTTGGAACCATCATAAATCATAGAGTGTAATGTTTGGATCTATGGATTATCTCGACAGAGTGTAAGTAAGAGAAGAGGGCTCAGATCAGAGTCCTAGGGCTTTAATATTAAAGATGAGAAAGAACCTGGGGGAGAAGACACCAAAAGGAGATAGAGAGGAATGACTGGTGAGATGGGATACCTGGAAACCTGAAAATCAAGTGAAGAATAATTTAAGGAAAAGAGTAGTCATCTTTGTTGAATTTTTGAGAGATGGTATTAAGATGATTAGAGAGAGGTGCTGTTAGATTTGATAACAGAGATTTTTGTCCTTCTTGATCCGTTTCATTGAGTGGGCATCTGTATTGGAGTAGATTGATTAGTGAATGGGAGGTGAGAAATTGAAGGCAGAAAGTACAGATAGCTCTTTTTTGAGAAGTTTGCAGAGATGGGTGGGTAGCTGGAGGAACAAACCTAAATTCATTGTTGAACTTTAAAAGGCATACTATAAAAAGCTTTACCTATCACTATTTCTTTCAACTTTTTTTTTTTTTTTTTTTTGAGAAATTCTAAGCATATACGAGCAGAAGGAAAATGGCCAGCCTGGCCCCATTTATACCCATGTTTACTCTTTCCCTTGCATATTATTATTATTATTGTTATTTTAAGATTTTATTCATTTGACAGAGCACAAGCAGAGGGAGAGAGAGGGAGAAGCAGGCTCCCCGCTGAGCAAGGAGCCCGATGCGGGACTCGATCCCAGGACCCTGGGATCATGACCTGGGCCGAAGGCAGTTGCTTAACCGACTGAGCCACCCAGGTGTCCCTCTTGCATATTATTTTTAAGCAAATCTCATATAATTTGTTATAAATGTTTCATTATATGTTTCTAAAAGATAGACCTTTAAAAATATAAGCACAATTAAAATTAACAGTAATTCCTTAATATTAAATACCCAACTGGTGTTGACGTTTTCAGGTGTCTCATAAAAACTTTTTAAAAAAGTTTTGAAAAGGGTGCCTGGGTGGCTCAGATGGTTGAGCGTCTGCCTTCGGCTCAGGTCATGATCCCAGGGTCCTGGGATCGAGTCCTGCATCGGGCTCCCTGCTCAGCGGGGAGCCTGCTTCTCCCTCTGCCTCTCTCTCTCTCTGTCTCTCATGAATAAATAAATAAAATCTTTAAAAAAAAAATAAAAAAGTTTTAAAAAGCAGATTATGTAAGGTCCACACATTACGTATGGGCAATGTCTTTTTTAGCTCTCTTTTATCTATTGTTTTCTTTCTTTTTTTTCCTTGCAAATTGTATGTTGAAGAAGCTATCACATGTACATCTGGATGTGCTATTTGGGTCTTCATGGTGTAGGAATGTAGGATAACACATTTCTCCAGTGACTTATTTTTCCTGTAAATTGTAATTTGAATTCAAAGGCTTGATGGGATTTGATTTTCTTTTTTTTTTTTTTTTTTAAAGATTTTATTTATTTATTTGACAGAGAGAGACACAGCGAGAGAGGGAACACAAGCAGGGGGAGTGGGAGAAGGAGAAGCAGGCCTCCCGCGGAGCAGAGAGCCCGATGCGGGGCTCGATCCCAGGACGCTGGGATCATGACCTGAGCCGAAGGCAGACGCTTAACGACTGAGCCACCCAGGCGCCCCGGGATTTGATTTTCTTGACAAGACTACCTAATAGTTAGGTATTCTGTCAGGTGACACATAAAGTCTGCTTGTCTCTGTTTTTGTAATGTTAGCAGCTATTTATGTTCAGCACTTACATCCTTTAGTTCATTTCTGGTTGAAAATGGTGATACTTGGGGTGCCTGGGTGGCTCAGTCGGTTAAGCGTCTGCCTTTGGCTCAGGTCATGATCCAGGGGTCCTGGGATCGAGCTCCACGTTGGGCTCCCTGCTCAGTGGGGAGCCTGCTTCTCCCTCTGCCTCTACCCCTTTTCCCCACTTGTGCTCACTTGCTCTCTCAAATAAATAAATAAATAAAATCTTTAAGAAAAATGGTGATACTTTGATTTTATCATTCTTCATTTTTTAGCCACAGTAATTCTTAAATTAGAAACTTCTCTTTATCTGTCCTTTGGTTACCCAGTGAGTGGTACAGTTTGAATAGAAAAGGCAGGATAAATGCTTTATTCTTTCTATTCTATTTAAGCTTTCAAAATAGGGAGTTGGTTCTTTAGCATCTTCCTATGGTGGCCAAGTAGTTTTTGCTTGTGTTTTTTTAATTTAATGTCATGTACTCGTAGTGTTAAGTATATTTGATGTTCCAGTTTATTATTACAGTTACTATTTGTGTTGATGCTCGAATTGTAAAGTGGCCAGGGGGAGCCTTTTCAAGTTAGCCCTTTAGTCCTTTAACAAGACCCTGGTTGTCTTTGATAACTTCCTTGCAATCTGGAATAATTAAGCGTTCTTGCGTCATCTGGTATATGTCTGAGATTAGAATTAACTAATTCTCTAAGGGTACAGCATTTCGAAATAACCATTACCATTTTACTTAAAAAGTTTTTTTTTTTTTTTTTTTAATTTTACACTAGCCTATTAAGCATACTTATATTACAATCTTTTAAATTGTTACCTTCTTGGGATATGAATTTTATCTATTTTGGCCCTTTACCATTGTGGTTTTACGTATTTGGGGAATTTTCTTTGTTGCTTTTGAGTTCAGGTATGTATTAAAGCAAGTTTTTTTTTTTTTTAATTTGTTGTTTGCCTTATCCAACATTTTGAATTGTTTGGAGTGAGAAGGATGGCTTCTTGGCATTAATTAAATCACCATATTGAGTAAAGTTCCCCTTTTGCTATTCCATTTAGGGATCTGCATGCTCTGAGAATGTCAGAAATGATCTCATCTGTGGCTAAGTGAAAACTACTTATTACTTCCCTAGTGTTTTTATATTTTCTGTGGATGTTTTCTGTTTGCTTTTTATTGGTAACCTTAACGTATTATGACTAAGGTCAGTTTTGCTTCTGTATATTTGACATATTTCAGTCTATAATTTGAGTAGGGGGCAAAAAGGAATGGAATTTTTTTTCCTTTTCTAATACTTTACCATTTTTAGCTTGGAAGCAGAGAGAAGGAAAAAGGCAGAAAGATCGCTGTGAAATTGTGTGAACATGTAGGGGCTGAAATTAAAGGTGCCAAATAAAAAAACTGGTCTTGTTACAATTCCTCCTACCTCATGAGTTAATGAGGATCTGAATTCTGTTGAATTTCTTTTTTTCCTGTGTGGGTGTGAGGAACGTAGATGTTAATGGTTGTAGTTTTATAAAATATGCCAGGCAGCAAAAACTCTAGTGCTATTTAGAAAGAAAAAGAAGACAATGAGAACTTGGGCAAACAGTTTTTGCTAAGCCCTAAAATATATCACTTTTATTCATCCATACAGAAAACAAGCATGAGGCCAAGAGGAGGCGAACAGAGAGAGTTAGGCGAGAGAAGATAAATTCTACAGTAAATAAGGATTTAGAAAACAGAAAGAGGTCTCGAAGTAACAGCCATTCAGATCATATCAGACGAGGAAGAGGAAGACCTAAAACTGCATCTGCCAAAAAACATGAGGAAGAAAGAGGTATGAATAAATCCAAGCAGTTTTGTTTTTCAAGTATTAAATTTTTCTAGATCTTAATTAGATAGTAGTAAAGAAAGTGTTTGGTAGGCATTGAGCTCCTGGACTTAAAATCACAACTCATATTTTAGTTTGAAAACAATTCCTCCAGGGTAGATGCTTGTTTTTTTTTTTTTTTTAAAAATCACAGAATTTAATTCTTACTGAAAAGCTATAAAGGCTCAAATTAGGTAAAATTCACCTTGCTATAAACTGATGATAGTAGAGTTCAGAGATAATAATTTGTATATGACAACCTAGAGAAGCCTGTTAAAATGGTTGTTTTTTGTTTGTTTTTAAAGATAAATCTGAGTTCTGTTAGACTTATTTCAAACTGTTACACTATGAGTTTTAAAATTTAATATTGAAAATATTCTTCAGTATGAATTTTTAAATTGCTCATTATGTCCTCCCTACTTTGAGGCAGCTTTTGGATAGTTAGGTAAATTCTTCTTGGTCCAAAATATATTCATATTTCTCCTTACAGATTTTCTCCTTTCTTCTGATAAGTAGTATGTCTGCCAATAGCTTGTTTTTAACACATTGACTAAAACTTCAGCTTCTCTTTTTATACATCTTCTAAAAAACCTTTTATCATGGAAAATTTCAAAGATGACACAAGAGTAGAGAGAGACTAGACTAGGATAATGAACCCCTGTATGGCCATGAATGAATATCTTTTACAATTGAGACTTTCAAGCCTGTAATTAATGGAAAAAAGGGATGGTTGCTCTTTATAATTACTTAAAAACATCTATCAAAATAATTTCATCTTCAGTGAAATGCATTTATAATTTATCTTGTTGGTGAGTTATGCTTTGCTTTTTCAGGCATTCAGTTTTATTTTTTTTTTTTTTTTAAAGATTTTATTTATTTATTTGAGAGAGAGAGAATGAGAGAGAGCACATGAGAGGGGGGAGGGTCAGAGGGAGAAGCAGACTCCCTGCCGAGCAGGGAGCCCGATGCGGGACTCGATCCAGGGACTCCAGGATCATGACCTGAGCCGAAGGCAGTCGCTTAACCAACTGAGCCACCCAGGCGCCCCGTGGCATTCAGTTTTAGATATTCAAGCATAAGTGTAAATTTCTCTTATTTTAGACATTGAGAGTTTTTTTTAACCTGTTTACCATTTCTCTCTGCTTTGTATGCTTTTATTTCAGTAAAGTTATGACTGTTAGGGAAAATAACTTCACCGGTGTAGCTGTCTTTAGCTTTTTCAGAGTTAATGGTGTCTTAGTATTGTATGGCTAAAGGAATAAGGCTTATATCATATTTGACTGTATTCTTTGAAGAATACTTAGATACTCCTTAATTCCTTGGGTAATAGTACTCCATTTTCTTTTTCCTTCTCTTATGCTGCTATTCCAGAGAGTTTGAGTTATTTTCTAAATTTGAATGTGTTTTTTAACATGGGATGATCAGAAAAATCTATGCTAAAAACTGCTTCAGCAGGGAAACTAGGCAGGAAAAAAACAAAAAACCCAGAGAAATACTGCTTGGCCCAGAAAACAGGACATTCTTTTCAGTTGAAGTAAAGGGAATATAACCCAAAGAATGGAGAAGGAATGCTTCTGGTGGTGAGTGAGAGGAGATGAGCAAACAGATAATGACAGTCTTTTAGTTGGGGAAATGAAATCTAGATAGTTGTTCTAGGAATCTGTATGTGCAGGTCTGAACTTTTATTCATGTTAACTTGAGAAAAGAATTTAGTTAGCTGTCATTTTTTTTTCCAGATATTTTGAGCTTATTAATAGAAAAGTTTTAAGCTATTTCTAGAGTAAGATATGCTTTTGATTTATTTTTAATACAAACAGGAAGGTGCTCAAAGCAATTTTTGTAGAATAAACTGGAATCTTTTCATGTAGGCCATGGGGGCGGGGTGGGGAAGAGGTCAGCAAACTTTTTCTGTAAAGAACCAGATAATAAATATTTTAGGCTTTGTGGGCCATACAGCCTTCTGTTGCTGCTACTCGGCCCTGTCGTTGTAGCTGGAGAGCAGCCATAGACAATATGTAAATAAATGGGCCTGGCTGTGTTCCAGTAAGACTTTATAAAAACAGGTGGCAGGCCAGATTTGACCTTGGGCTGTATTTTACCAACCCTTGAGGCAGACCATGTTCCCGAAATATAATATGGATAAGAGATATGAACTTTTGAAATCTCTATGTATTTTAGAATAGACTTCTTTCATATGCTTCTTAGTATTAACTAGCTATTTACTGTAATTCAGTTTTTATTGATTTCTTGCTCATAGGGTACTTGAAAACTTTGAAGCAAGCTTTACCTTTTGTAAGGACAGTTTATGTATAAAAAACACATTTTTAATTGACTTTGTTTTCTGTATTTTGAAAAAGAATAGGAAGAAGAAAGAATGGAAAAGGAAAGCTTGTTAGACATCTAGATAGCAAAATATTTTTATACAATCATAAAAACAAACCATTAAACTTAAAAATTTTGGTTGGTTTAAGATAAGTTTTCATTTTATATGAGGGGAGTATGATTATTTTGAATATTAGTAAGGTAGGAGTGACATTTAGATTAAAATATAATGGGCAATTCTGAATATCTTATTAATGAACATACAAGATTTATGTAGAGTTCAAGTTCAAGTTGGTAGATTGAATAACCACACCATGCTCTCCATCATCCTCAAATCTTAGTAATATTATAGTAAAGGGATTTTTTTTTTTAAAAGGACCAAATTTCACAAGGACAAGGAATGGGAAAAGCAGCAGAATTCTAGAAAGTGATAACTGCTTTAGTAGACCCATGAAATCTAAACTGTCAGCCCCTTTGGGAAAAACTAATTAAAAAAATGATTTTTATTACACAGCTGCCTTAAGGTCAGGAATTTGTGCATCAGTTATGTCTGGAAGTGTAGAGGTGAAGGTGAGGCTAAAAATGAGATTGTTTGGAAGTCTGTTTTTTAATGGCCTGCTAGGGCTGTTTACCTCATTTTCCCCTCCTTCCAGATTTATCCTTTCAAAAAGAGAAAACAAAACAGAGTCTCTGATTTAATGGAACACCAGGTGTCACTGAGGGCAGGGATACTATATTGAGATCAGGAAGATTACGTGAAAATTGGAGATAGTAAATACTGAGTTCTCTGCTCAGGCTTGGATCTTCGAGGTAGGAGAATTAGCAGTATCTTCTCTAGGAAGTCTGAAAAACCCAAGAGAAATGGCCTTAATATAAGGAAGTTTCATTAGGGATTTCACAAATGGCCCAGTCAGATCATCCTAAATTGGTGATCACAGTCAAGCTCCACAGATAGGTATGAGCTCACCATCTTTTTGGATCCCATTCTTAAATATGAGCATATTATCAAGAATTACTCAGATATACAGAAGAAAGCATCTATATGAAAGGCTAAGACCAAACAACAGGGAAAAAACAATAACTTGGATAAAACAGGATTTTGCAGGAAAGAGAAAAACTTAAAACTATTGTTAATGTTTTTAGCAAGAGAAGATACTGTAGTCATGAAACAAGAACAAGATGATATTTAAATGGAAAAGCAGGTGTCAAAAAAGTACCTAGAAAATGAACTTTAAAAATACAAATCTAAAAAAATATGTGTGTATATAAAGATTGCAGAAATGAAAAACTTTAACAGGTTTATTGACAGAATTAAAGAATTGTACCAGAATGCAGAGAAATAGAAAAAGAGATGAAAGGGGCACCTGATGACTCAGTCGATCAAGCATCCGACTCTTGATTTCGGCTCAGGTCACGATCTCAGGGTGGTGAGATTGAGCCCCATGTCAGGCTCTGTGCTGAGCGTGGGAAGCCTGCTTAGGATTCTCTTTCTCCCTCTCTCTAGGAAAGAAAGAGAGAGAAAGAAAGACAGAAAAAAAAAAAAAGAAAATAGAATGGGAAAGATAAGAAATTTAGAGGACCAGTTTGAAGTCAACATCTATAAATAACTGATGTTCCAAAAAGGAACATAGAAGATGGAGGAGAAGGAAGTCATCGATGAAATAATTCAAGAAATTTTTCCAAACCTGAAGGACATTGAGTTTCCACATTGAAATGGTCCACCAAATTCCCAGACCAGTGGATGGTTAAAAGTAGAGATTATGCCAAAGCCTATCATCATAAATCCTATCTCTTTGGTTAAAGGGAAACTCCTTCAAGTGCTCAGGGAAAAAAAGAGCGAGAAAAGAAAGTGGTATTTGGAATTAATACAGTGGAATAGTACCCAGCAAGGAACAGACTACTCATATATGAACAGACAGCATCAATGAATTTTAAAAACATGTTGAATGAAAGAAGCTAGACACAAAACAGTTCATGCTAGATGATGCCATTTATATGAAATCTAAGAACAGGCAAATGAATCTGTGGTGATATAATCAGAACAGTAGTTGCTGATGAGGTGGGGAGGAATTGACTGGAAAGGAGCATGAGGAATTTCCTGTATCTTGATTGTGGTGTGGGTTACGTAGATGTATATTTTGTCAGAACTCATCCAATTGTACTTTAAGATCTGTGTATTTCACTGTATGTAAATTTAACAATAATGTTTTAAATAGCTGTAAAAAAAAGGTATTGGCTCTTTTTAAAACAGTGGCACCATTAGTTGGGAATGTTCACTACTCAGGAAATCTAGGAGTCTTTAGTCAACCACACTATGAATTATCATGAAGGTAGACTAATGACACTTTCTAACATTCATGGTCTCAAAAAATTTGCTACCTGTACTCCCTTTCTCAGGAAGCTGCTACAAGATACCTGGCATCAAAAGGAAGAAGTAAACCAAGAAAGTGTCCTGGGATCCAGGACACAGGGTCCAACTCAAGAGAAAGATGTTTATATCCAGCATGATGTTGAAGAGAGATCTTGATGATAATTGTGTAGCAGGTCTAGAAATCAACCATTTCAGACTGAGCAGAAGACTTGGAGAGACTTATTCAAGAAAATAAAATTGATATATCTAGTATGTGTAAACATTCTAAAAGATCTGTACAACGCATTAGTAATGAAAACTAAGCTGATGGAGAAAGAATCTCAGGAAAAAAACAATGTGCAGGAAAAGTGAAATCGTTTACATAGTCAGAAGAATAATGTAAACATTGAATATTGATCTCACCTAAATTGTGTTGTAATTGTAATGGGAAGATGGGATAGGAAGAGTACGGGGCTTAAGATATGGAAAACAATAAAATACTAACTTTTCATGGTGGAAGGTTAATTAATAATGCCTAAAACCAAGAAGTGGACATAAAAATGTTGCTTAGAGAGGTAAAAAACGAAAAGAAACAACTGAAAAAAAGTAGTTGCACTTGGAGTATGGGAAACGTGCATGGGAGAAGGAGGACTTCCATATTTTGTAACAAGTTGAATAAAAATGATTTGACTCTATATATTTAACTTTGATTAAAAAGTCGAAACAAAAAAAGACAAAAGTACGATCATAGAAGAGCCTGAAAAAAGAAGTTGGCAGAATACACAAAGATGTTTATTGTGATTTTAGCTGGCTCTGGGATAATATAGATGGGTTTTATTTTCTTTTTTTGTTTTTCTGTACTTTTCAATTTTCTACCATGAACTTGGATTGCATTTGTAATCAGGAGAGGGAAAAATAGAATTAAATGTTGGTTATTCTTATTTTCTATAGCAGGGCTAAGGTAAAGAAGTTAATTTATTCATAAAGGCACTATTGGTGTTCAGAAGGGACCATCTTTCGGGTGAGAAAATTCATTTTGATTGGACAGTAAGCTCATCCTAGTGAAGAGAAAGAAATACTTGAGATTTTTACAGAAATGATATAGATATTAAAGACGGTGTGTATATATATATATTATATATATATATACAGTTTCCATTTAGTTCATGGCATTTCAGTAACTCCTTTGTGTCATTTTTAAAAAATTTCAGTTTAGTAGCATGATACTGTATAACATGTAATATATGTTGTTAGTATTATGTATATTTATTGTCATCTAAAGAGATACTTGAAAGCCTCAAGTATTTTTTAATTACCACATTTACATTAAGCTTTCTCTTTTTCTTTTAACAGAGAAACAGGAAAAGGAAATTGACATCTATGCTAACCTCTCTGATGAAAAGGCTTTCGTGTTTTCAGTCGCCTTGGCAGAAATAAATAGAAAAATTATCAATCAAAGACTTATTCTCTGATATTTGTCTGCAAAATATGTTGAAACTGTCTTCAGGATTACATCAGCAAATTCTCAAACAGTTGTGGACTCTCAGGAGCATTCTGACTGCATCAATAAGGGCCATTGATTGTTTTTTTTTTCCCTGTCATTTAGCCTGTGCCACACTTTGGGAGCAGAGCTGTAGGCTTGGACTGTTCTGGGATTTCCTTGTGTACCAAGGAGTATTGTCAGTGTTTTGTGTTTGGGATGTAAGTAAGTATATTTACCAAAAACAAAAAAATAAACAAAAAACAATGGATGGCTGTTAAAGGATAAAGGAATAGAGATGGGAGTGGAAGAATGAAAACTAGGGAAATAAAATGCTTGATAGTTTTCAGGTTTGCCACCAGAGATGCAATATTTTAAGTACTTTGAGAAAGAGTGACTTTTAAAAATATTATATTTCAGATTTTCAGCATTAACAGATTGCATATATACAGTTCATTTACTTTTAATAAATTGGCAATTGATATTTTATTGAATGGGGAATTAAGAATATAAACTGTACATTTTGTCTTAAATTGATTTTTTCTTGGCCTTTATTTTTATGACTTAAGGTATGAGTTATATTTTGGGAGATACTTTCTAGACATTTGGGAAGTTTGGGTGCTATATGAAGAAAAACATTTAAGGATATATCATACTTCAGATATAAACATCTTGTTTTCTTGAATGTAATTTATTTATTGGTTAAAAATACCTTTTCTGCTCTCAAGATGGTGCCTGTTAACCTAAACATAAAATATATTTATTACATACAAAATATTTCTTAGGTAGCCTCTTTTAAGCAGTAATGTTTTATCTGAATGGATGTTCATTTATACATACAGATAATTATTTAAATTGTTACTTAATCTCACTCTGGAAAAAAAAATAAACCTTAATATTGAAACTAATAGATTAATAGTGTGGTATAAGTTTTTGTTCTGTGAAGTTTGTGAAATACACTTAAATTCTTAATTTTTCTAGTAGTAAGTGATAACTGTTTATAGTTGATTTATACTAAATGCTTTCGCATTTTTGTTTTTCAATTTAATATTAATATTCAAACTTGACAGTAATTTCCCTTATTTCAGGTACCCCCCACCCTCACCCCAGTGGCTGAATCTGTTTGGAAGTCCAGAAGCCTTATTAGGGAAGGTACTCATCAGTTAGATTTAGCCTTAAGAGAATTTCCCTTTGAGTTTCAGTAGTTGCATTGTCAGCTTCATCCTGCCTCTCTCATCACCTCTCAAAAGGAAAAAAGATTCCCATGTTGTCCTACTTTATCTAAATTGTAGCCAGCAGAGGGAGCTTAAGAGGTACTCTAGGCAGGAAGTAGAATTTTTTTTTTTCCCACAATCCTTGTATTTACCTATAGGTACTACTACAATTATCTTGTATGCATTTTAAAGCCCTAGTAATAAAGTTTATTCCCAAGAATGCTAATGTGATTTTTATCTTTGAAATATAAGAAAACTATTTTCATTTTGACAAGAAAATATAAAAATAATATCTAAAAATGCTTTTGAGTATGTCCTCAGAAAAAGGAAGAACAGCTTATGGAGTAGGCATCTCTATAAAGAACTATTGATGTCAGAGTCTATCCATTTAAAGCTGAAGACCCTTATAGGAAAGTCATGTTAGAATAGTCATGGATACAATAAGGAAGGAGACTGGTGACTAGGCTGGAACTTACTGTGTAAAGAAGTAATTTATTTCAGATGCTCATGATGTTAAATCATTGACTTATTTAAAAAGTTCTTTGGTAGAGGGGCAAATTAGGCTTTCCCCTATTTGTGATGTAACCTATTCAGGAAATTTCTCTAAAAATTGTGTTCTCTGATATTTTTATAAGCTGTCTCATAAAGCTGAATTTGTCTAAGAATGTTGTAATGGTCTTGGAACATATACTACTTGTCATTCACTGGTGTTGAAGAAACTAATAAGAAAGAGGTTTCATAAGAAACCTCTTAGATGTCCTAAGAGCATAATTATAATAATTTAATTACATAATCCAAAATTTGTTGTGCTTTAATATCTATAAATGATATGATTATTCAGAATGCCTTAAAATGATTCTATAATTAGATTAGGCCTGTTGAAGATATGTTCATTCTTAAATGTGAAAAAGATTAAATAAAAGGTATTTGGGAGTTGTTAGGCCGAACTATACAAATTCGTATGTTTATCTCCCCACCCAATCCCACTGTATTCCAAAATGTTTTGGGGGAGGCACTTAAGATTTTGAGATTTAATTTTGTTTTTTAATTTTTTAAATTTAATTTATTTTTTAAAAGATTTTATTTATTTATTTGACAGGGAGAGACACAGCGAGAGAGGGAACATAAGCAGGGGGAGTGGGAGAGGGAGAAGTACGCTCCCCGCGGAGCAGGGAGACCGATGTGGGGCTTGATCCCAGGACCCTGGGATCATGACCTGAGCCGAAGGCAGACGCTTAATGACTGAGCCACCCAGGTGCCCCAATTTTGTTTTTTTAAACCTGAACATTTCTTAAATTATTATGGGCAGAGAAGCCTTAGGTTACTATGTTCAATGTAAGGTATTTAAAAGTAAGGAAATACTGTAAATTATTTCTTCTGTAGCAATCAGTGTTTGAAATGACCAAACATCTTGAGACAGTTTATATTATGATGAAATAAAATTTAAAATTACAAATAACTTAAAAATTTAGCCAGAGTAAATTGACACTTCTTGAAATTTCAAAAGTATTTTAAAAAATAAAATGTCGTGACATTTGTGGTGTTCCCTAAAAGTAACATGTATTTTCTCTGAGATAAGAATTCAAATTGAAAAGTGTTTGACTTTCTAAACGCTGGTAATTGCATTTGATTCTCTAATTCTGACTGTAAAAATGTCTTAGTGATACATGTAATTTTTACTTTCAACCTGCATATGTTTATCCTTTAGATTTGGAGAAATTAAGCTCTTTGCATACTTTATATGAAAGTATTAATCAGGTGCCTGGGTGGCTCAGTCGGTTGAGCGTCTGCCTTCTGCTCAGGTCGTGATCCCAGAGTCTCAGGATTGAGCCCCTCGTCAGGCTCCCTGCTCAGTGGGGAGTCTGCTTCTCCCTCTGACCCTCCCCCCTCTCATGCTTTCTCTCTCACAAATGAATAAATAAAATCTTAAAAAAAGTATTAATCAAATTTGTTTGCTTTTGCATACAAAAATATGTTCTATATAGAATTTAAAAAAAATTTTTTTTTTTCATCTTTGACTATTATTATAAGGCTTGTTTTTACATTTGGTGATATATACACACACGCACACATTACATACACACACACATACACACCTATTTTACTTTTTCTAGTTATTTTGTGCTGTTTTAATCACTTATTTTAGTTTATTAATAGTGTTCATTGCTCAAAGATTATAACTATAATAATGAGTATCCTAACATACAAAGCAAACTCTCTGGAATGAAAAGTATGAGACATATAGAGGCTCTAGGCTGGACTGGAATAATTCTTTTTACCATAGTCAAAAATTTTCCTTTTGTATTATTAAGGAATCTTTTACCCTCTTATTGTCAAGAGTGTCTCTCCCCTCGACCCTTAGTGTTTTATCAGTGTGTTTTTTATTTCTTTCCCTTATTACACTGGCAAGGACCTCAGTACAATGTTGAAAAAGAAAAGTGAGAAGAGGAAGATCCTTGCCCTGATTCCAGTTGTGGGAGAAACATACTCAGTCTTACACCATTAAGTATGATGTTAACTATAGGTTTTTGTGTTGTAGAATACCCCTTCTTTTCTTTTTTTAAGATTTTATTTATGGGTCGCCTGGGTGGCTCAGTCGTTAAGCGTCTGCCTTCAGCTCAGGTCATGATCCCAGGGTCCTGGGATCGAGGCCCGCATCGGGCTCTCTGCTCAGTGGGAGGCCTGCTTCTCCCTCTCCCACTCCCCTGCTTGTGTTCCCTCTCTTGCTGTGTCTCTCTCTGTCAAACAAATAAGCGAGAGAGGGAACACAAGCAGGGGGAGTGGGAGAGGGAGAAGCACGTTTCCCGCGGAGCAGGGAGCCCGATGTGGGGCTCGATCCCAGGACCCTGGGATCATGACGTGAGCCGAAGGCAGACGCTTAACGACTGAGCCACCCAGGTGCCCCTAGAATACCCCTTATTAAATGGAGGAAAATCACTTTTCATTTGCTGAGAGTTTTTATTGTGAACATTTGTTAAATTTTGTCAGATGGTTTTTTCACGTAAATTGAAAAGATTTTTTTTTTTTCCTTTAGAATGTTAATATGGTGGGTCACGTTGACTGATTTTTGATTATTGAAGCCAGCCTTGCATTTCTGATATAAATCTTGGTTGTGTTGTTGTTGTGTTACTGTTTTTATATACTGATGAATTCAATTTGACTTAATTTATCGAGGATTTTTATGTCTATGTTCATAAGGTATATTGAACTGTAGTGTTTTTGTATTTATCTGGTTTTGTAATTAGGTGATACTGGTTTCATATAATGAGTTGGGAAGTATTCCATCTTTTTCTGCTTTCTTGAAGAGATTGTGTAGACTTAATGTTATTCTTTAGATGTTTGGTAGAAGTTGGCATTGAAATTATCAGGGCCTAGACATGTGTTTCAAAAGGATTTTACTAAGAATTACATTTATTTAATAGTTATTGGATAACTTCAGTTATCTATTTCTATCTGGATGAGTTTTGGTAGTTGGTCAATTTCATTGAAGTTATGGAAATTATATGTAAAATTCCTTGTGGTATTCTCTTTTTTATGTTTTAGGGGTCAGTGATATTTCTTCCTCCATTTTTTTTGTTAAGTCTTTATTAGAGAGAGAGAGAGCAGGGGGAGGGGGAGAAGCAGACTCCCTGCTGAGCAGGGAGCCTGACACGGGGCTTGATCCCAGGATGCTGAGATCATGACCTAAGTGGGAGGCAGATGCCCACCTGACTGAGCCACCCCAGGCACCCCTCTTCCTTCATTTTTGATACTAATAATTTGGGGTTTTTTTTGTCAGTGTAAACTAGAGTTTATTTAATTGTATTCTTTTTCAAAGAACCAGCTTACAGTCTATTGCTACTTTGTTTTTTTATTTTAAGTTTCAGTAATTTATGCTTTTTATTATTTCCTCCCTTTTGCTTGCTTTGGGTTTATTTTTACCCTTTTTCTGGTTTCTTATGGTGGGAACTTAGATCATTGATCTGAGACTTTTCTTTTCTTTTTTTTTTTTTTAAGATTTTATTTACTTATTTGACAGAGAGATAGCGAGAGCAGGAACACAAGTAGGGGGAATGGGAGAGGGAGAAGCAGACTCCCCGCCGAGCAGGGAGCCCGATGCGGGACTCGATCCCAGGACGCTGGGATCATGACCTGAGCCGAAGGCAGACACTTAACGACTGAGCCACCCAGGCGCCCGATCTGAGACTTTTCTAACAGAAGCACTTAATGCTCTTAAGTTTGCTTTTAAACACTGTATTTTCTTTGTCACACAAATTTTGTTGTATTATATTTTTATTCTTGTTCAGTTCAGAATATTATCCAATATTCCTTGATATTTCTTCAATTTCCAAACATTTGGAGGCTTTTCTAGTTATCTTTCTGTTGTTGATTTTCAGTTTAAATTCATTATCATCAGAGAACATATTTTATATGATTTCAGTTCTTTTAAAATTGTTAGAGTTTGTTAGGACCTAAGATACGGTCTGTTTTGCTAAGTGTTCCGTGTGCACTTGAAGAGTGTGGATTCTCCTAATATTGTTCAGTTCTGTATCCTTGCTGATTTTCTTTTTTTTTAAAGATTTTATTTATTTATTTATTTGAGAGAGAGAGAATGAGAAAGAGCATGAGATGGGGGAGGGTCAAAGGGAGAAGCAGACTCCCTGATGAGCAGAGAGCCCCATGCAGGACTCGATCGTGGGACTCCAAGATCATGACCTGAGCCGAAGGCAGTCACCTAACCATCTGTGAGCCACCCAGGTGCCCTCCTTGCTGATTTTCTACCCGTGTCATTACTGAAAGAGGAGTGTTGAAATCTCCAACTATAATAATGGATCTGTTTCTCCTTTTAGTTCTGTTAGTTTTTGAAGCTCTGTTGTTTGGTACATAAATATCTAGGATTATTGTCTTTTGATTAGTGTTTGTGTGGTAAGTCTTTTCCATCATTTTATTTTTTAAAAGATTTTATTTATTTATTTGATTAAGAGAGACCACGAGCAGGGGGAGGGGCAGAGGAAGAGGGAGAAACAGACTCCTGGCTGAGCAGGGAGCCTGACGCAGGACACAGGACGGATTCTAGTACCCTGGGATCCTGACCTGAGCTGAAGGCAGCCACTTAACTGACTGAGCCACCCAGGCATCCCATCCATCATTTTACTTTTAACGTACCCTTGTCATTATATTTGAAGTCAGTTTCTTGTGGAGAGCATATACTGATTCATGATTGAATTTTTCTGACAATCTCGATATTTTACTTGCTTTATTTAGACTATGTATATGTTGGATTATATCTGCCATTTTATTACTCGTTTTCTGTATGATTTCTCTTTTATGTTTTCCCATTTCCCTTTTCCTACTCTCTTTTGGATTTCTTGAGCATTTTTTAGTATTTTATCTATTGTGATTTTTTACTCTATCTATATAGTTTTTTACTTAGGTATTATCCTAAACAAACTTCTATAGTTTACTTAAAATCAGTATTTTACCAATTCAAATGGAATATAGGTATCTTATCACCATTTATATTCCTTTATCCTTTCTTTTTTCTGTCATAGTTGTCTTATAAAACCCACTGGACAGGGTTGTATATTTTGTTTGGAACTGTTGTACATATTTTTAAGAATTCAAGAGGAGAACAATCCATTATGTATACCTGGATATTTGTCATATTTCTGTTGCTCTTAATTTCTGATGTTCTAAGTTTCCATTGGTATATCCATTCTACCTGGAAAACTACTTTTAGCATGTCTTTTAGAGCTGATCTGATGATTAGTTCTCATAGCTTACCTTCATATGAGAATGTCTTTATTTTACTTTAATTCATGAAATATATTTTTAGAGGATATAAAATTCTAGGTTGACAGTTCTTTTCTTACAGCACATTAAAAATCCCCCACTTCCTTCTGGCCTCCATGACTTCTGATGAGAAATATACAGCCATTCAAATTATCAGTTTGATTATGATTATGTCTGGGTGTGGCTTTCTTTGAATTTTTCCTGTTTGGGGTTTTCTGAGCTTCTTGAATGTGTAAGTACATATTTTTCAACAACTACATAAAATTTTCAGCTATTCAGATTTTTTTTTTGCTCTTCCACCTCCTTTCTCCTCTCTGAGACTCCAGTGATGTTAGACTTTTTAGTATTGTCTCAGATCCAGGGCCTCTCCTCATTTATTTATTTATTTATTTTTTACTCCTCTGTTCAGATTGGATGGTTTTTCCTGATCTATCTCAAGTTCACTGACTTCCCTTTTATCTCCTTTCTGAATTCATCCAGTGAATTTCTTATTTTTACTTTTATACTTTTTATTTCTAAAATTGCCATTTGGTTTTTCTTTATATTTTATATTCCTTTTCTGAAACTTTCCATTTGTTTCAAAAATGTTTACCTTAACATCTTTCTCTGGTTCTAAAATTTGTGTCATGTCATGATTGGTTTCTGTTGATTGTTGAAGTAATTTTGGATATCATCTTTGACATTTCAAATATTGTGTAGGAATCTCTGGGTAACTAAGGATAATAGCCAAGTTAGGTTCAGGCTGCACATTTTGATGTGCCTCTGTGACCTGTGGTTCCAATATGAGTTCAGTTCCTAAGTGATTGCAGTACTATTTAGGTCACTTCTGCATGTGTACTACTCAGTGGCAAATCAGACCTGGACAATAGGTCTACCCTGTAGCTCACTTCTCAAAACTTGTGCTATGTTATTTAGGGTCAGATCCATTTATGCACAGCTCAGGGGTAAGCCTAATAATTCAAACAACTGTGGGATCACACTTCATTTTCCTACTTTTTATAGTCTCCTTGACACTTTCTGGCTCCTTAGAGCCTCCCTTCCCAGTCTTTCATCTAAAAAGCTGAGGCTTTAGTTTCTTCCTTCTGCTCTACACTTCCTGTGACTGCATCTGTGGTGAAAAGGTATCAAGACAGAGGGAAGAAAAGCAATGGGGATTTGCCCACACTCTTGGGATCATAGCTCTTTTGGTCAAAGAGAAGGGATCTGTTCACTCTGAATCCTCTCCTCTGAGATTTAAGTGCCTGACCAGATGTGGTTGCTGTGGTCTATCATTTGGGACCTGTAGTGGTGAAGAAGGGAGAAAAAAAGAAGGGGGGGGGAAGAGCCATGACCCACCCTCTCTGACCTTTAGGAGCCCCCTTTCCCATTCTTCAGAAAGGGAAGGATTCTGTTGACTCCTTGGTGCATATTTCTGTGTTTCAGGCTGCCTTTGGATTCAGGCTAGGTAGTAACTAAAGAATTATAAAGTCTTTGCCAGTTCTGTGGAATTTAGAATTTGGGTCTGCTTTCCTAATTTGTCTGCTACGACCATTTATATTTCAGAGTCTTCAGGATATGCTCCATGCATTCTGTCCAGGATTTAAAGTTACATTCAGTGGGAGAGGCAAGTATGTACTTACTCTATCTGCCTCGGAATTGGAACCTCACAGTTTTTGTATGTAATTCAAATAAGATCATATGTCACTGCTTACAATATGTCTTAGAGTTCTTCCTGTGTCTCATAGAATTCTTTACTTTGGAACTTATGAAGATAATGTTTTGTTGAGTTAACCAGACTCCTCCATAAATGAGAAATGGAATTTACATATGCATGGATAAATATAACTAAAGGATAATACAGTAGATTCAGGAACCACTTTCCAGTTTTTCTTCACCAAGGAACTAATGATAAATTTTGATTGTGGTGAAATGACTTATTCTGGCCCAGTCTAGAACCTCTATTATATAACTAACTCATGCTTTTCATTTAGAGTGTTAACTTTGTATGTTAGGATACTCATTATTGTAGTTGTAATCTTTGAGCAGTGGATAGAATTGTTGCCCTCCAGTATGCTTTGCAGAATGGTTGCTATATGATGCTGCATCTCTAACCGGAGTGTTCTGTGCATCCCTTTGGTGACGGCATGTGCTATGGCAGTGGCCTTTAACCTGGGAAATGAAAGCACTTTTTAAGGGGATGCACAGGTCCTGATAATTTTAAAATATTTTTTGAGATAAAATACATATGCCATACAATTCACCCAGTTAAAATGCACCTTTGGTATGTTATGATAAAAAATTATGGTAAAATATGCATAACAAAATTTGCCATTTTAACCATTTTTAAGTGTACAATTATATATATATATAATTATGCACTACTGCATTTTCATTTATCCATTCATTTGTTGATTGATCCTTGGGTTCTATCTGTTGGCCATTGTGAAAATGCCATTACAGAACATGACATACAAATTTATGTTGGATTCCCTCTTTCAGTTCCTTTGGTTATAAACCTAGGAGTGGAACTGTTGGATCATATGGTAATTTTATATTTAGCTTTTTGAGGAACTGCCAAACTATTTTTTATAGTGGTAACTGGCTACCCCAGTTTCATTCCCACCAGCAATGTATATGATTGAACAGTTTCTCCACATCCTTGCCAATGCTTTTGTTGTTGTTGTTGTTTTATTATTACAGCAATCCTAGTAGTGATATCTCATTGTAGTTTTGATGTGCATTTGCCTAATGACTGATGATGTTGAACATCTTCATGTGCATATTGAACATTTTTATATATCTGCAGACGTGTCTGTTCAACTCCTTTGCCCATTTCAAATTGGGTGGTCTTTTGTTAATAGGAGTTCTTTATATCTTCTGCATACCAGATAGGTGATTAACAAATATTTCCTCCCATTCTGTAGATTGTGTTTTTACTTTTTTTTTTGTCTTTTTACTTTCTTGATAATGTCCTTGATGCACAGGTTTAATTTTTTCTTGAAATATAGCAAAGATACAATGTGTTAGTTTCAGATGTACAGCATACTGATTTGACAATTCTTTTTTTTTTTAAGATTTATTTATTTATTTATTTATTTATTTGAGAGAGAACACAAGCAGGGGCAACGGCAGAAGGAGAGGGAGAAGTAGACCCCCCACTGAGCAGGGAGCCTGATGTGGGACTCGATCCCATAACCCTGGGATTATGACCTGAGCCGAAGGCAGACGCTTAACCGACTGAGCCACGCAGGCACCCCTGATTTGACAGTTCAATACATAATTCAGTGCTCACCACAATAAGTGTAGTCACCATCTCTCACGGTACATTATTACAATATTAGTGACTATGTTCCCTATTTCTTCCTGTTTCAGTTTTGGTAGTTTCTAAGTTTCTAGGAATTTATCCATTCTTCCAGATTGCCTAATTTGTTGGCATATAATCACTTGTAATATGTTCTTTTTTTTTAAGATTTATTTATTTATTTGAGAGAGAGAGAGCGCATGAGCACACAAGCAGTGGGGAGGAGCAGAGGGAGAGGGAGAAGCGGGCTCCCCGCTGAGCAGGGGCTTGATCTCTGGACCCCAAGACCATGACCCAAGCTGAAGGCAGACGCTTAACCAACTGAGCCACCCAGCCTCATGATATATTCTTAAAATTGTTTGTATTTCCTTGGTGTTGTTTGTGATCTCTCCTCTTTCATCCGTGATTTTATTAGTTTTGGTCCTTCTCTTTTCTTTTTGATAAGTCTGGCTACTAGGGGTTTATCAATTTTATTAATTCTTTCAAAGAACCAGCTTCTAGTTTAGTTGATCTGTTCCACTGTTCTTTTGGTTTCTATTTCATTGATTTCTGCTCTAATCCTTATTATTTCTCGTCTCCTGCTTGGTTTAGGCTTTATTTGCTGTTCTTTCTCCAGCTCCTTTAGGTGTAAGTTTAGCTTGTGTATTTGAGACTTTTCTAGTTTCTTGAGAAAAGCTTGTGTTGCTATGTACTTCCCTCTTAGGACGACCTTTGCTGCATCCCAAAGGTTTTGAACAGTTGTGTTTTCATTTTCATTTGTTTCCATGATATTTAAAATTCTTTAATTTCCTGGTTGACCCATTCATTCTTTAGTAGGATGCTCTTTAACCTCCACGTATTTGAGTTCCTTCCAAATTTCCTTTTGTGATTGAGTTCAAGTTTTAAAGCATTATGGTCTGAGAATATGCAGGGAATAATCTCAGGCTTTTGGTATCAGTTGAGACCTATTTGTGACCCAGTATGTGATCTGTTCTGGAGAATGTTCCATGTGCACTCAAGAAGATTGTATATTCTGTTACTTTAGGATGGAATGCTCTGTATATATCTGTGAAGTCCATCTGGTCCAGTGTGTCATTCAAAGCCCTTATTTCCTTGTTGATCTTCTACTTAGATGATCTCTCCATTGCTGTGAGGGGGGTGTTAAAGTCCCCTACAATTATTGTATTATTATCAATGTGTTTCTTTAATTTTGTTATTAATTGGTTTATATAATTGGCTGCTCCCAAGTTAGGTGCATAAATATTTATAATTGTTAGATCTTCTTGTTGGAGAGACCCTTTAAGTGTGATATAATGTCCCTCTTCATCTCTTACTAGTCTTTGGTTTAAAATCTAATTTGTCTGATATAAGGATTGCTACCCCAGCTTTCTTTTGATGCCCATTAGCATGATAAATGGTTCTCTACCCCCTCACTTTCAATCTGGAGCTGTCTTTGGTTCTAAAATGAGTGTCTTGTAGACAGCATATTGATGGGTCTTGTTTTTTTATCCAATCTGATACCCTGTGTCTTTTGATTGGGGCATTTAGCCCATTTACATTCAGAGTAACTATTGAAATATATGAATTTAGTGCCATTGTATTACCTGCAAAAGTCCCTGTTTCTGTATATTTCTGTTCCTTTCTGGACTATGTTACTTTAGGGCTCTCTCTCCACTTACAGGATCCCCCTTAATATTTCTTACAGGGTTGGTTTAGTGATCACAAATTCTTTTAGTTTCTATTTGTCCCGGAAGCTCTTTATCTCTCCTTCCATTCTGAAAGACAGCTTGCTGGATATAGTATTCTTGGCTGCATGTTCTTCTCATTTAGTACCCTACATATATGACGCCAACCCTTTCTGGCCTGCCAGGTCTCTGTGGATAGGTCAGCTGCCAGTCTAATGTTTCTACCCTTGTAGGTTAAGGACCTCTTGTCTTGGGCTACTTTCAGGATTTTCTTTTTATCTCTGAAATTTGCAAGCTTCACAATTATATGTTGGGGTGTTGATCTGTTTTTATTGATTTTGAGAGGGATTCTCTGAGTCTCCTGAACTTGAATGTCTGTTTCCTTCCCTAGATTAAGGAAGTTCTCATCTATGATTTACTCAAACATACCTCCTATCCCTCTCTCTCTTCTTCCTCTGGGACCCCAATTATTCTAATATTGTTTCAGTTTATGGGATGGCTGATTTCTCGAAGCATCCCCTCATGATCCATTAGTTGTTGTTCTCTCTTTTCCTCAGCTTCCTTACTTTCCATCATTTTGTCTTCTATGCCACTGACTCTCTCTTCTTCCTCATTTTACCCTGGCCATTAGCGCGTCCATTTTAGACTGCATCTCAGTTAAAGCATTTTTAATTTTGGCCTAATTAGATTTTAGTTCTTTTATATCTGTACTATGGGATTAACTAGCATCTTTTATGCTTTTATCAAGCCCGGCTAGTGTCTCTATAATCATTATTCTAAATTCTAGGTCTGACATTTTACTTACATCCATATTGATTAAATCTATGGCAGAGAGTATTGCCTCTGGTTCTTTCTTTTGTTGCGAATTTCTCCTTCTAGTTATTTTGTTCAGACAAGAATAGATGAATGAGAGAACAAAGTCAAAAATATCAACCACGACCCCAGCGAAGTGTACACTAGGCAAATCCGAAGAGATCAGAAACCAAAAAAGGAAAAAGAAAAAAGGGGGGGGGGAGAATATAATCTTACAAACACTAGATCCCAGAATTGTAAAGAAAGAAAAGCTTTTATATATATATATATATATATATACACACACACACACACACACACACACACACACACACAAATAAAATTGAATACAGTGAAAGGAAGCAAAAAATGAAGAACATACCTATAAAATGTAAATATACAAATGAAAATTTTAAAAAGACATAAAAAAGACTTGATAAGCTAGTTGAAAAGGAAAAAAAGAAAATTTTAAACTGAAAGACTGAAGACTCTAAAAAACCTTGAATTCTATATATGGTATAATTTTCCCCTAGTGCAGGAGTTTTTCAGTTCTGTGTGATAGATAAACTTGGTGTTAGCCTGATGTTCCTGCTGGTCTTCTGGGGGAGGGGCCTGCTGCACTGATTCTCAGATGTCTTTGCCTAGGGGGAGCTGCACTGCCCTTTGCCAGGGGGCCGGGCTCAGCACAAGCTGCTTCCACTTGCTCTACGTGGCTTTTGTTCCCTGAAGGCTTTCTGTACCACTTAAGAGGATGAAAATAAAAATGGCAGTGCTCCAATCTCCAGCCCCAGAGCTGAAAGATCAAGGTCCCCTCTCTTTAGTAAACCCCCAGGGAAAAGCAGTCAGTCACTTTTGTGTGCACCAAACTCGGCAGACTCCTGCGGTGTGCACCTCTGCCAGTCCTCCTGGGGGAAGGAGCAGAGTCTCCCTGTGGTTCAGGCACTTGTTTGGTCCCTGCTTGGAGAGCGGTCGCTGGAATGTGCTGTGGTTCATGGTTTATGGCAACACCAAGCTGAGAGCCCACTCTGGGGCTCTCTGACTGTAGCTGGCTTCCCTGTTCTGATGCTTGGGAACTGTCCCACTCAGGCACCCCCATTCTTTCTGTGACCCCAGGGATCCTGAGACCACACTGTTCCACCTAGGATTCTGCCCTGTTTTGCCATCTGGGCACCTTTCAGGCAGGGACGTCCCTCACCAAACAGACTTTTGAAAGTTCCGATTTGGTGCTCCACTGCTATTTCGCTTTCCAGTAGCCAACTTATGGAGGCTCCCTCCCCCTCGCAGTGTATCTTTCAATATATCCCCTCAGATTCACGTCTCCAAACCTCCTACCTTGCAAAAAGTGGTTGCTTTTCTATTTGTAGAATTGCAGCAATTCTTTTGTTAGATCTCAGTTGAATTCACAGGTGTTCAGAATGATTTGATAGATATCTAGCTGAATTCAAGGGACCAGATGAAATATGAGGGTCCCCTACTCTTCCACCAACTTCCCTTCTCTGATTTTCGTATATTGAACCACCTTTGTATTCTTGAGATAAATCCCACTTGATATATAAGGATATATAATCCTTTTAAAGTATTGTTGAATTTGGTTTGCTAATATTTTGTTGAGTATTTTTGCCTCGGTGTTCATCTGGGATACTGACCAGTAATTTTCTTTTAGCGTACTCTTATTTTGGTAATGCTGGTCTTGTAAAAGGACTTTGGAAGTGTACCCTCTTCATCTTTTTGGAAGAATTTGGGAAGAGTTTGTATTAATTCTTCTTTAGATATTTGGTAGAATTCATCAGTGAAGCCACCTGGTCCTGGAATTTTCTTTGTTGGGAGGTTTTTACTGACTCAGTAATCTCCTTACTAGTAAATGAACTGTTCATATTTTCTATTTCTTCATATTCAGTCTTTTTTTTTTTTTTTTTTTAAGATTTTATTTATTTATTTGTCAGAGAGAGAGATTGAGCGCACAAGCAGGGGGAACAGCACGCAGAGGGAGTAGCAGGCTTCCCGCTGAGCAAGGAGCCTGATGTGGGACTCAATCCCAGGACCCTGGGATCATGACCTGAGCTGAAGGCAGCCGCTTAACCAACTGAACCACCCAGGCATCCCTCTTCATATTCAGTCTTGGTAAGTTGTATGTTTCTAGAAATTTATCCATTTCTTCCAGATTGTGCAATTTGTAGGTGTATAATTATTTATTGTAGTCTCTTCTGGTCTTCTGTATTTCTGTGAAATCAGTTGTAATGTCTCGTCTTTCATTTCTAATTTTATTTATTTGAGTCCTCTCTCTTTTCTTGGTAAGTCTATCTAAAGGTTTCTCTATTTTGTTTATGTTTTCCAAAAACCAACTTAGTTTCATTGATCTTTTCTATTGTCTTCTCTATTTCATTTATTTCCATTCTGATCTTTATTTCCTTCCTTCTAACTTTGGATTTAGTTTGTTCTTTTTTCTTTTCTAGTTCCTTGAGATGTAAAGTGAAGTTGTTTGAGATCTTTCTTGTTTCTTAATTTAAGTGTTTATTGCTATAAACTTCTCTCTTGCAACTGTTTTATAGCATCCCATAGGTTTGATATGTTGTGCTTTCATTTTCATTTTTTGAGGATATTTCTTGATTTCCCTTTTGATTTCTTCTTTGAACCATTAGTTGTTCAGGAGCATGTTGTTTAATCTCCACATACCTGTGAATTTCCAGCTCTCTTCCTGTTAATTGACTTCTAGTTTCATGCCATTGTGGTTGGAAAAGATAATTGGACTGATTTTAATCTTCTTAAATTTGATAGGACTTGTTCTGTGACCTATCATGTTATCTATCTTGGAGTACGTTCAGTGTGCATTTGAGAATGATGTGTATTCTGTTGCTGTTGGATGAAATGTTCTGCATTTGTTTGTTAGGACCATTTGGTCTATAGTGTGGTTCAAGTTCAATTTTTTTTTTTTTTAAGATTTTATTTCTTTATTTGACAGAGAGAGACTCAGCGAGAGAGGGAACACAAGCAGGGGGAGTGGGAGAGGGAGAAGCAGGCTTCCTGCTGAAAAGAGAGCCTGATGCAGGGATCGATCCCAGGACCCCGGGATCATGATCTGAGAGACACTTAACGACTGAGACACCCAGGCGCCCCGCAAGTTCAATGTTTTCTTATTGGTTTTCTCTCTGGATGATCTATCCATTGTTGAAAGTGAGGTATAGCAGTCCCCTGCTATTATTGTATTATATTCTGTTTCTCCCTTTGGAACTGTGATAATATTTGCTTAATATATTTTGGTACTTTGATGTTGGGTGTGTATATATTTATGAATGTTATGTCTTTTTGATGAATTTACCCCCTTATTATATAATGACTGTCTTTGTCTCTTGTTACTGTTTTTGGCTTAAAGTTTCTTTTGTCTGATATTAGTATAGATACCCCTGCTTTCCTTTGGTTTCCACTTGCATGGAATATCTTTTGCCATATTTTCACTTTGAATCTGTGTGTGTCCTTAGAGCTGAGGTGAATCTTTTTAAGCAGCGTATAGTTGGGTCTTGTTTCTTTTTAATCCACCTAACCATTCCATACCTTTTGATTGTAGAATTTGATCCATTAACATTTAGAGTAATTACTGATAGGTAAGGACTTGCTAATGCCATCTTATTGTCTTACTCATTTCTTGCTGGCTTCCTTGTAAGTTGATGTTTTTCCATAGTAGAATGCATTGATTTCTTTCCCTTTATCTTTTCTGTATTTATTACAGATTTTTGCTTTGTGGTTACTATGAAGTTTACATAAGATATCTTATAGTAGTCTATTTTCTGCCAATATTTGATCATATACAAATAGTCTATCCTTTTACCCTTCTACATTTTTTTTAAAAGATTTTATTTATTTATTTGACAGAGAGAGAGAGAGATCACAAGCAGGGGGGAGGGGCAGAGGGAGAGGGAGAAGTAGGCTCCCGGCTGAGCAGGGAGCCTGATGCGGGGCTCGATCCCAGGACCCTGGGATCATGACCTGAGCTGAAGGCAGACGCTTAACCAGTTGAGTCACCCAGACGCCCCTCTGCCCTTTTACATTTTTGATGTCACCATTTACATTTTTAAAAAATTTTTTTGTTGTTATGTTAATCACCATACATTACATCATTAGTTTTTGATGTAGTGTTCCATGATTCATTGTTTGTGCATAACACCCAGTGCTCCATGCAGAACATGCCCTCTTTAATACCCATCACCAGGCTAACCCATCCTCCTACCCCCTCCCCTCTAGAACCCTCAGTTTGTTTTTCAGAGTCCATCGTCTCTCATGGTTCATCTCCCTCTCCAATCCCCCCCCTTCATTCTTCCCCTCCTGCCATCTTCTTCTTTTTTTTTCTTAACATATATTGCATTATTTGTTTCAGAGGTACAGATCTGAGATTCAACAGTCTTGCACAATTCACAGCGCTTACCAGAGCACATACCCTCCCCAGTGTCTATCACCCAGTCACCCCATCCCTCCCACCCCACCCCCACTCCAGCAACCCTCAGTTTGTTTCCTGAGATTAAGAATTCCTCATATCAGTGAGGCCATATGATACACGTCTTTCTCTGTTTGACTTATTTCGCTCAGCATAATACCCTCCAGTTCCATCCACGTCGTTGCAAATGGCAAGATCTCATTCCTTTTGATGGCTGCATAATATTCCATTGTATATATATACCACCTCTTCTTTATCCATTCGTCTGTCGATGGACATCTTGGCTCTTAGCACAGTTTGGCTATTGTGGACATTGCTGCTATAAACATCGGGATGCACGTACCCTTTCGGGTCCCTACTTTTGTATCTTTGGGGTAATACCCAGTAGTGCAATTGCTGGATCATATGGTAGCTCTATTTTCAACTTTTTGAGGAACCTCCATACTGTTTTCCAGAGTGGCTGCACCAGCTTGCATTCCCACCAACAGTGTAGGAGGGTTCCCCTTTCTCCGCATCCCCGCCAACATCTGTCCTTTCCTGACTTGTTAATTTTAGCCATTCTGACTGGTGTGAGGTGGTATCTCATTGAGGTTTTGATTTGGATTTCCCTGATGCCGAACGATGTTGAGCACTTTTTCATGTGTCTGTTGGCCATTTGGATGTCCTCTTTGGAAAAATCTCTGTTCATGTCTTCTGCCCATTTCTTGATTGGATTCTTTGTTCTTTGGGTGTTGAGTTTGATGAGTTCTTTATAGATTTTGGATACTAGCCCTTTATCTGATATGTCATTTGCAAATATCTTCTCCCATTCTGTCAGTTGTCTTTTGGTTTTGTTGACTGTTTCCTTTGCTTTGCAAAAGCTTTTTATCTTGATGAAGTCCCAATAGTTCATTTTTGCCCTTGCTTCCCTTGCCTTTGGCGATGTTTCTAGGAAGAAGTTGCTGCGGCTGAGGTCGAAGAGGTTGCTGCCTGTGTTCTCCTTTAGGATTTTGATGGAGTCCTGTCTCACATTGAGGTCTTTCAACCATTTGGAGTCTATTTTTGTGTGTGGTGTAAGGAAATGGTCCAGTTTCATTCTTCTGCATGTGGCTGTCCAATTTTCCCAACACCATTTCTTGAAGAGACTGTCTTTTTTCCATTGGACATTCTTTCCTGCTTTGTCAAAGATTAGTTGACCATAGAGTTGAGGGTCCATTTCTGGGCTCTCTATTCTGTTCCATTGATCTATGTGCCTGTTTTTGTGCCAGTACCATACTGTCTTGATGATGACAGCTTTGTAGTAGAGCTGGAAGTCCGGAATTGTGATGCCGCCAGCTTTGCTTTTCTTTTTCAATATTCCTCTGGCTATGCGGGGTCTTTTCTGGTTCCATACAAATTTTAGGATTATTTGTTCCATTTCTTTGAAAAAAGTGGATGGTATTTTGATGGGGATTGCATTGAATGTGTAGATTGCTCTAGGTAGGATTGACATCTTCACAATATTTGTTCTTCCAATCCATGAGCATGGAACGTTTTTCCATTTCTTTGTGTCTTCCTCAATTTCTTTCATGAGTATTTTATAGTTTTATGAGTACAGATCCTTTGCCTCTTTGGTTAGATTTATTCCTAGGTATCTTATGGTTTTGGGTGCAATTGTAAATGGGATCGACTCCTTAATTTCTCTTTCTTCTGACTTGTTGTTGGTGTATAGGAATGCCACTGACTTCTGTGCATTGATTTTATATCCTGCCACTTGACTGAATTCCTGTATGAGTTCTAGCAGTTTTGGGGTGGAGTCTTTGGGATTTTCCACATAAAGTATCATATCATCTGCAAACAGTGAGAGTTTGACTTCTTCTTTGCCGATTTGGATGCCTTTTGTTTCTTTTTGTTGTCTGATTGCTGTGGCTAGGACTTCCAATACTATGTTGAATAGCAGTGGTGATAGTGGACATCCCTGCCACGTTCCTGACCTTAGGGGGAAAGCTCTCAGTTTTTCCCCATTGAGAATGATATTCGCTGCAGGTTTTTCATAGATGGCTTTTATGATATTGAGGTATGTACCCTCTATGCCTATACTCCGAAGAGTTTTGATCAAGAAAGGATGCTGTACTTTGTCAAATGCTTTTTCTGCATCTATTGAGAGGATCATATGATTCTTGTTCTTTCTTTTGTTAATGTATTGTATCACGTTGATTGATTTGCGGATGTTGAACCAACCTTGCAGCCCAGGGATAAATCCCATGTGGTCGTGGTGAATAATCCTTTTAATGTACTGTTGGATCCTATTGGCTAGTATTTTGGTGAGAATTTTTACATCCATGTTCATCGGGGATATTGGTCTGTAATTCTTTTTGATGGGGTCTTTGTCTGGTTTTGGGATCAAGGTAATGCTGGCCTCATAAAATGAGTTTGGAAGTTTTCCTTCCATTTCTATTTTTTGGAACAGTTTCAGAAGAATAGGTATTCATTCTTCTTGAAATGTTTGGTAGAATTCCCCTGGGAAGCCATCTGGCCCTGGGCTTTTGTGTTTTGGGAGATTTTTGATGACTGCTTCAATTTCCATTAGTGGTTATAGGTCTGTTCAGGTTTTCTATTTCTTCCTGGTTCAGTTTTGGTAGTTGATACATCTCTAGGAATGCATCCATTTCTTCCAGGTTATCGAATTTGCTGGCATAGAGTTGCTCATAATATGTTCTTATAATTGTTTGTATTTCTTTGGTGTTGGTTGTGATTTCTCCTCTTTCGTTCATGATTTTGTTGATTTGGGTCATTTCTCTTTTCTTTTGGATAAGTCTGGCCAGGGGTTTATCAATCTTGTTAATTCTTTCGAAGAACCAGCTCCTAGTTTCGTTGATCTGTTCTACTGTTCTTTTGGTTTCTATTTCATTGATTTCTGCTCTGATCTTTATTATTTCTCTTCTCCTGCTGGGTTTAGGCTTTATTTGCTGTTCTTTCTCCAGCTCCTTTAGGTGTAGGGTTAGGTTGTGTACTTGAGACCTTTCTTGTTTCTTGAGAAAGGCTTGTATTGCTATATACTTTCCTGTTAGGACTGCCTTTGCTGTATCCCAAAGATTTTGAATAGTTGTGTTTTCATTTTCATTGGTTTCCATGAATTTTTTCAATTCTTCTTTAATTTCCTGGTTGACCCATTCATTCTTCAGTAGGATGCTCTTTAGCTTCCATGTATTTGAGTTCTTTCTGACTTTCCTCTTGTGATTGAGTTCTAGTTTCAAAGCATTGTGGTCTGAAAATATGCAGGGAATGATCCCAATCCTTTGGTACCGGTTGAGACCTGATTTATGACCTAGGATGTAATCTATTCTGGAGAATGTTCCATGGGCACTAGAGAAGAATGTGTATTCCATTGCTTTGGGATGCAGTGTTCTGAATATGTCTGTGAAGTCCATTTGGTCCAGTGTGTCATTTAAAGTCTTTATTTCCTTGTTGATCTTTTGCTTAGACGATCTGTCCATTTCAGTGAGGGGGGTGTTAAAGTCCCCCACTATTATTGTATTGTTGTCCATGTGTTTCTTTGCTTTTGTTATTAATTGCCTTATATAATTGGCTGCTCCCATGTTAGGGGCATAGATATTTACAATTGTTAGATCTTCTTGTTGGATAGACCCTTTAAGTAGGATATAGTGTCCTTCCTCATCTCTTATTACAGTCTTTGGTTTAAAATCTAATTTGTCTGATACAAGGATTGCCACCCCAGCTTTCTTTTGGTGTCCATTAGCATGGTAAATGGTTTTCCACCCCCTCACTTTAAATCTGGGGGTGTCTTTGGTTCTAAAATGAGTCTCTTGCAGACAGCATATCGATGGGTCTTGTTTTTTAATCCAATCTGATAGCCTGTGTCTTTTGATTGGGGCATTTAGCCCATTTACATTCAGGGTAACTATTGAAAGATAGGAATTTAGTGCCATTGTACTGCCTGTAAAGTGACTGTTACTGTATATTGTTTGTGTTCCTTTCTGGTCTATGTTGCTTTTAGGCTCTCTCTTTGCTTAGAGGACCCCTTTCAATATTTCTTGTAGGGCTGGTTTCGTGTTTGCAAATTCCTTTAGTTTTTGTTTGTCCTGAAGCTTTTTATCTCTCCTTCAATTTTCAATGACAGCCTAGCTGGATATAGTATTCTTGGCTGCATATTTTTCTCATTTAGTGCTCTGAGTATGTCCTGCCAGTCCTTTCTGGCCTGCCAGGTCTCTGTGGATAAGTCTGTTGCCAATCTAATGTTTCTACCATTGTAGGTTACATATCTCTTCTCCCGAGCTGCTTTCAGGATTTTCTCTTTGTCTCTGAGACTCGTAAGTTTTACTATTAGATGTCGGGGTGTTGACCTATTTTTATTGGTTTTGAGAGGGGTTCTCTGTGCTTCCTGGATTTTGATGCCTGTTTCCTTCCCCAAATTAGGGAAGTTCTCTGTTCTAATTTGCTCCATTATACCTTCTGCCCCTCTCTCTCTTTCTTCTTCTTCTGGGATCCCAATTATTCTAATGTTGTTTCGTCTTATGGTATCGTTTATCTCTCGAATTCTGCCCTCGTGATCCAGTAGTTGTTTATCTCTCTTTTTCTCAGCTTCTTTATTTTCCATCATTTGGTCTTCTATCTCACTGATTCTTCTGCCTCATTTATCCTAGCAGTTAGCACCCCCATATTTGATGGCACCTCATTAATAGCCTTTTTGATTTCTACTTGGTTAGATTTTAGTTCTTTTACTTCTCCAGAAAGGGTTTCTCTAATAACTTCCATGCTTTTTTCAAGCCCAGCTAGTATCTTTAAAGTGATGATTCTGAACTCTAGATCTGACATCGTACTAATGTCCGTATTGAGTAGGTCCCTGGCAGTCGGTACTACCTCTTGTTCTTTTTGTTGAGGTGATTTTTTCCGTCTTGTCATTTTGTGCAGAGGAGAATAGATGAATGAGAGAACAAAATGCTAGCAGGGTAACAACGTCCCCAGAAAATATACTCTAAACAAATCAGAAAAGACCTGAAGCAGTGGGAAAAGAAAGGGAAAGAGAGAAAAAAGAAAAAGAAAGAAAAAAAGAAAAAAGAAAAAGATCAAGATAAAGATAAAAACAAACAAAAACAGAACAAAACAAAACAAAACAAAAACAGAATGTGATCAAATATGATCAGGCTGGTTTATAGATCAGTGCCACACACTAGATTTTGGGTGTATTTTGGTCTGTTAAAAGAAAGTGCCTCCCAAAATTTTAAAGAAAGAAAAACTTATATATGTACAAAAATAAGGGTTGATATGAAGGGATGGAATATGACTGTAAAGATGGAAATTATAAAAAATTTTATAAAAGGAATTGATAAGTTGTTTGAAAAAAGAAAGAGGATTTAAAAAAAAAAAAGAAAAAAAGGAGAGAATGTGATCAGGCAGGGGAGTAGAAAAAAACCATACACTAGAGATTTAGAGTATATTTTGATCTGTTCGAAGAAACTATCTCAAAATTTTAAAGAGAGAACAACTTATATATATATGCCAAAAATATGGGTAACTACTATGAAGGGATAGAATATGACTCTAAAAATGAAAAATAAAAATGTTTTTTTAAAAAAGGGGTTGATAAGATGTTGGTTGAAAAAGGGAAAAAGAAAAATTCAAAAAGAAAAAAAGAAAAAAGAAAAAAAAGACAGTTAAAAAAAAATAATTTACTTTGAAAGACTAAAGAATCATGGTAAAAAAGCCATGAATTCTATGTGCAGTATTCCCCTAGCGCTGGAGTTCTGCCGTTCTCACTGATTGGGAAACCTGGTCTTGGCTGGCTGTTCTCGCTGATCTTCTGGGGGAGGGGCCTGTTGCCGTGGTTCCCAAATGTCTTTGCCGGAGGCGGAATTGTCCCGCCCTTGCCCGGTCCGGGCTAAGTAATCTGCTCGGGTTTGCTCTCGGGAGCTTTTGTTCCCTGCAGCTTTTGTTCCCTGTAAGCTTTCCGTACAGCTTTGGAGGCGGAGAGTGAAAATGGCGGCCTCCCAGTCTCCGCCCCGGAGGAGCCGAGAACTCGGGGTCCCGCTCCTCAGTGAGCCCCCAGAGAAAAGCAGTCAGTCACTCCCGTCTCCCCGGTCTCCGGCAGCACTCCGTGCTCACCCGGCCTGTGACCGCGCGTTTCTATCTCTGGCACCCGACCCCAGGTGGAGTCTCTAAACCCAGCAGATCCCCGTGGTGTGCTCCCGCACCTCTCCCCCCGGGGGAAGAAGGTGAGTCTCCCTGGATCTGCCGCTTGTTGGGTCCCTACTGGAGGAGCAGTGGCCCGATTGTGCCGCGGATCACGGTTTATGGCAACCCCAGGGTGAGAGCCCGCACCTAGGCTCCGTCTCTGCAGCCGGCTTCCCTGCTCTGATACCTGGGAGCTCTGCCGCACTCAGGCACCCCCGGTCTTTCTGTGACCCCGAGGGTCCTGAGACCACACTGTCCCGTGAGGGTTCCAGCCCCCACTTCGCCACCAGAGTGACGTCCCTCAGCGGAGCAGACTTCTAAAAGTTCCGATTTTGTGCTCCGTGGCTCTATCACTTGCCAGAAGCGGCCGACGGAGGCCCCTCCCCCGCCGTCTATCCTCCAGAATATCGCCTCGGATTCACTTCTCCGCACGTCCTACCTTCCAGAAAGTGGTCGCTTTTCTGTTCAGAGTTGTTGCTATTCTTTTCTTCGATCTCCTGTTGAGTTTGTAGGTGTTCAGAATGGTTTGATCCCTATCCAGCTGAATTCCTGAGAGGAGACGAAATCCAGGTCTCCTACTCCTCCGCCATCTTGCTCCGCCCCCCTTCTGCCCATTTTTTAATTGGATTATTTTTTGGGTAAGTTTGATAAGTTCTTTATATATTTTGAACACTAACCCATTATCAGATATGTCATTTGCAAATATCTTCTCCCTTTCTGTATGTTGCCTTTTAGTTTTGTTGATTGTTTCCTTTGTTGTGCAGAAACTTTATTTTTTTATTTTTTATTTTTAAAGATTTTATTTATTTATTTTTGAGAGAGAGAGAGAGCGCGCACATGAGCGGGGGGAGGGACAGAGGGAGAAGCAGACTCCCCGCTGAGCAGAGAGCCTGATGCGGGACTTAATCCTAGGACTCTGGCATCATGACCTGAGCCAAAGACAAACACTCAACCGACTGAGCCACCCAGGCGCCCTGAAACTTTTTATTTTGATTAAGTCCCAATAGTTTATTTTTGCTTTTATTTCTCTTGCCTCAGGAGACATATCTAGAAAGAAGTTGCTATGGCCAATACCTGTGTTCTCTAGGATTTTGATGGTTTCAAGTCTCACATTTAGGTCTTTAGTCCATTTTGAATTTATTTTTGTGTATGGTGTAAGAAAGTGGTCCAGTTTCATTCTTTTGCATGTTGCTGTCCAGTTTTCCGAACACCATTTGTTGCCAGAGACTGTCTTTACTGCTTTGTCAGTAATTAATTGGTCATGTAGTTGTGGGTAATGACTTTTCTGAAAAAGAAATAAAGCAATCCCATTTACAGTAGCATAAAAACAATGAAATACTTGAAGTAAATTTAAGTTTACTTACTTGAAGTAAATTTACTTGAAGTAAATTTAAGAAGTAAATTTAACCAAGAAGAAGGCAAAAGATCTCTACTCTGAGAACTAAAAGACATTGATGAAAGAAATCAAAGAAGACACAAATAAATGGAAAGATACCCCATGCAGAATTGAAGAATACTGTTAAAAAGTCAGTGTTACCGAGAGCCATCTATAGATTCAAAGCAGTCTCTGTCAGGATTCCAATGGCATTTTTTATAGAAGTAGGAAAAAACTCCTAAAATGTATATGGAACCACAAAATTCCCGAAATCAGCCAATGAATCCTGAGGAAGAACAAAGCAGGAGGCATCACACTTCCTGATTTCAAGCTAACTCTATAAAGCTATAGTAGTCAAAATAATATAGTATTGGCATACAAACAGACTTCCATAGATTCCAGTGAACCCATAGTTAGCCCCAGCCCTTGCTACCCATCCTGACCCCCGTTACTATGAGTGTGTCTGTAAGTGACTTCTCCAACTGCATAGTCTCCCATAGCTGACCTCTATAGTCAAGTGTGTGCACACCATTGGCTCTGATCACCACCACTACCTGCAGTGGTTTCTACCAGTCTTGGAGGTGCCACTTAAGAGCCCAACAGCCCTTGAAGCCACTGTGAACCTCCTTCAGTGCTTGCCAGAAACTACACAGTTGTCAATATTGTGGACCCCAGTGGCCTGAGCCAAAGAGACATCATACACACCTATACCTGGTGCCACCAAATGCCCCTGCATTAGTGTCCTGCAGGGTCACGAGTTTGAGCTCCATATTGGGTGTAGAGGTTACTAAAAAAAAATAAACTTTAATTACTGATACCATTGCCATTTTGTTCATTGTTTTCTGGTTGTTTTGTAGATTCATTGTTCCTTTTTCTTATCCTGCTCTTTTCTGTGTTTTGGTGCCTTTAGGTATCAGTATGCTTTGACTTATTTGTCATATTCTTTTGTGTAATTGCTACAGGTTTTTCCCTCATAGTTACCATGAGGCTTACAGAAAACATCTTAAAATTATAACATACTATTTTAAGCTGATAACAACTTAAACAGAATTTCTAAACTTAACACTTTTACTTCTCTTTCTCACTTTTTTTGGTTCTTGCTGTTACAATTTACATATTTTATGTTATGTAACTAGTAACAGATTATTGTGGTTATGGTTGTTTTCACTATATTCATTTTTAAAAAACTTTTGAACTAGAATTATAAGTGAATTATGCACCACCATTACCAAATTAGAGTCGAGCATTAACTATATATTTACCATTACCAATGAGTTTTATGCAAACTTTTAATGTTTTTATGATGTTAATTAGCATCCTTTTACTTCCACTTAAAGGACTCTCTGCTGTTTCTTGTAAGGCAGGTCTAGTGGTAATGAACTCCCTCAGCTTTTGTTAGTTCAGGGAAGTTTTTATCCCTCCTTTGTTTTTGAAGGACAGCTTCAAATAGAAGACAGAAGAATACTATACTTGATGGGTATAGTATTCTTAATTGACCATTCTTTTATTTTGAGTATGTCATCCCATTCTCTCCTGGTCTGAAATGTTTCTGTTGATAAATCTGCCCATAGTCTTATAGGGGTTCCCTTGTTTGTAACTTTTTCTCTTTTGTCTTGCTGCTTTTCATTTTTTCTCTGTCTTGATTTTTTACAATTTAATTATGTGTCTTAGTTAGCCCTATTCGAGTTCAACCTATTTGGAGTTTTTTGAGCCTCACGGATCTGGATGTCAATTTTTTTCTCCAGGTTCAGGAATTTTTCAGCCATTTTTGCTTTAAATATATTTTGTTTCTTTCTTTTCTCCTTCTGGAATTCCCATAATGTGAATATTGTTTTGTTTCATTGTGTCTTGTAAGTCTCATAGACTTTCTTTACTTTTTTTTTTCATTCTTTTTTCTTTTTGTTTCTCTGATTGGATAGTTTCTAATGTCCTATCCTCCACTTCACTGATTCTTTCTTCTTCATGCTTAAGTCTGTCTTTGAAACTATTGAATTCTTTGGTTCAATTATTGTATTTTTCAACTCTAGGATTTCTGATTTTTTAATGATTTCTATAGCATTGTTGAACTTCTTGTTTGTTCATGCATTATTTTCCTAATTTTGTTTAGCTGTCTCTGTGCTCTTATAGTTCATTAAATTTATTTAAGAGGATTATTCTGAATTCTTTGAATTCTTCATGGGTCTCCATTTTTTTTTAAAGATCAGTTATTAGGTTCCTTTAGTGGTGTCATATTTACCTGTTTTTTGTTGTTGTTGTTTGTTTGTTTGTTTTTGTGATCCTTGATTCCTTACATTGATATCTGTACATTTGAGTAATCAGGTTCCTTAACAGATTTGCTTTGGCAGAGACAGATCTTCATCAATCACCTCAGTTTGGGTTTCTGGGTGTAATTACTGGTAATGTCCTTTAGGCAGGTGGTACCTGCTGTTGTGGTCTATTTTTGGTTCCCTTTCTGGGGTTGATGAAGGGAGGGGGGGAGGGTGCCACTGGCTGAGAGCAGTTAGATAAGTTGGTTTGGTTCCCTACTCAAGTGAGGCTGTAGGATGGGCTCTGTGGTTGCTTGGATCCTCTGGTCAGGCTTACCAGATGGTTGTAACTGAATGCTATATTTGGTAGTAGATTGGGCCATGAATCAGCTTCCCTGCCCTGGCAGGGCAGCAGGACATGACCCAGAACCTGTATGGCTCATTGTTTGGGATCCCAAATCATGCAAGAGTGTATATGGAATTCTATGGTCAGGTGAGGCCGCTGGTTGTACTCAGCAGATGAGGAAAGCCATGGGCTGTGTTCTCTGTTCAAGTACCACTGTAAGCAGGGATATTGGATCAGCTACACAGCTTCCCATATGCTCTGGTTGGTTTATCTGGTCAGGCAGGCTGGGGACTGTATTCAGCATCAAGCAGTGCTATGAATTAGTTTCTCTGCCTGGATGCAGTGGGAGAAGTAGGTCTAAAGCTGGTGGAGCTCTTTGTTGTCTTAATTCACACCAACCTGTGCTCCAAGATTCCTAGCCAAAGAGGTCCACTGGCTTTGCTCTGAGTGTCACTGGGTCACAGAGCTTCCAGGTGTTCTCACCAGTACTTCTGAACAGATGGGGCCAGGAGAGTAAGAGGTCTTTAATGTGAGGTTTCATATTGATCAGGTTAGGAGTTGGGCTATGTTTATTGTTCACTGTAGTTGTGGGTACCAGGGGCTTCAAACTCCTCTGTTGTCCGTGTTTTTACCTCTACCATTAATTTCCCAGAGAAGTTCTCCTTAAATAGAGCCTATACCCTGTAGTTCTTTCAGCTGTAATCCAGTGTTGGTGGCGGTAAGGTGTGGGGGACGGGAAACATTCTTTAATCTTTTGATTATATTTCAGTCTTTTATTTTTTTTTATTTTTTTATTTTTTTAAAGATTTTATTTATTTATTTGAGAGAGGATGAGAGGAGAGAGAGAGCACATGAGAGGGGGGAGGGTCAGAGGGAGAAGCAGACTCCCTGCTGAGCAGGGAGCCCGATGCGGGACTCGATCCCGGGACTTGAGGATCATGACCTGAGCCGAAGGCAGTCGCTTAACCAACTGAGCCACCCAGGCGCCCTGATTATATTTCAGTCTTTAGTGGTAAGACTGTATCCCTGGGCTGTTACCTTCCCAAGTGTTTCTTGGCTTTTATTTACCCCAGAACCCCCTTTAGTGAGACAGGATGGCTAGAGAGGGCAGGAGTTAGATAAATGTCCTTCCTTCCAGGTAGATAAGGCTCTGGAAAAGGCTTTCCCTGTGGAGAGTAGGTCTTTGTTATGGAGAACAATGTGGGTGTATTTCTTTTTTTAAGATTTTATTTATTTATTTGACAGAGAGAGACACAGCAAGAGAGGGAACACAAGCAGGGGGAGTGGGAGAGGGAGAAGCAGGCTTCCCACTGAGCAGGGAGCCCGATGCGGGGCTCGATCCTAGGACCCTGGGATCATGACCTGAGCCGAAGGCAGATGCTTAATGACTGAGCCACCCAGGCGCCCCCAATCTGGGTGTATTTCAAGATGGTTATTTTTCCTCTCCTCTTGCCAGAGCTATGATCTTTTTTCTTGGTTCTTAACCTTGAGAACCTGGTAGGATTCTTTAGAATACCCATGAAAATGTGTCTTTCTCCCTCCCCGCCAAGACTTCAGTCCCAGGAATTTCTCACTTTGACACTAGTCCATACAGCTTCCAGCATCCATCAAAATTACCATGTAAGTGTTCTGTTTATGGCTTCAGAGGTTTTTGCTCAACGTAAACAGATCATTATGTGATTTTCTGTATTTGCATATCTCTCCAGATTTTAGGGGGGCAATTTTTCCCACAACCTCAAGTCTGCAACCAGCCCAAGAAAAGTCATTGATTTTTTAGTTTCTTCAGCTCTTGTAAGGATGGGAGTGATGATCTCGGAGGTCTTTATATGTCAGAAACCAGAAATCTGATTATGGACTTTAACCATATCTACAAAACACCTTCATAGCAATACCTAGATTCATGTCTGAATAACTAGGGATTGTAGCTTAGTCAAGTGGACACCTTGTCAGCTTGCTACCCTTATACATCTCAAGCTATACTTAATCTCAAATAAAGGCAATAACAAAGTTGTACTTCTGCCTGACATGATACTGATGTGGAGTCTTCCAGTGCAATGGTCAAGAAAGAATTCTTGAGACGTTTACAGTGCAACTTAGTAAGTTTATTTAAGTAGCACGGGGACAGGACCTATGGGCAGAAAGAGCTGCGCTGTTTGCTGTGTGAGGCTGATGGTTACATACTTAGCAATCAAAGGAAGGGGGGCATGCAGGGAGTATCAGATTATAAACGTTTCTTTGAATTTCTTTGAATTACTACTTGCAAAACTACTTTTGCAAGATTCATCTGGTGCATATTGTAGAGGCCACTTTTAGGCAGCCTTGAGCGATGGAATGTAGGAGGGCCCATAGTGACCAACTGGCTGAATACAGACAGGTCCATCAGGTGACCCACCTCAAAATATCCATAGGTCCTAACTGACCAATGGGCTACTTACAACCAGGCACAGTTACCACAAAAGGGAAAATTCCATATGTCGTCATACTGCCTCAACTTGCCCCTTTAAAAACAGACCCCATGTACTGCCTCTTTGCAGGAGCCTCTCTCCTCTCCTTTCCTGCCCACTGCTCCCTTGTGGTGCGTTCAGTAAACTTCTATCTCCTTTGTTCTGCCTCAGGTGAATTCTTTCACCGCCTGTGCCACTGGCTTCCACCCAGTCATCACCCCAAATTTGGGGGCCCCCATCTGATCAGAACAGACACCCCATTTAGACACCACACATATAATTCAGTTTGATATTAACTATTGGCGAGATATATAGGCAGTCATGATACCCTTAAAGAATGTAGCAACCAGCATGTATTTGATCTTTATCAAAACTAGGCAGACTTTAGGTCAGCCTTCCAGGCTTAATAGTAGACATCTTCCCGCTTCTGTCTCTCATCAATACAGTTGCCTTTTATACAATCAAAAACATGCTAACTCTTACTCCAGAAGAGCATGCAAGAAAGAACATTCATTTTCTCCTTTGATCCTGTAACTTAAATTCTGTGATATAAAATTAACTATTATTAATATATCTTATAGATGATAAGGGAATAAGAGAGGGAAGAAAACAATATCTCTTAGCTTTTGGATGCTTTCCTTTATAGTAATCAAGGCAGTTCTTTATAGTAGACCAAGGCAAGTTTCAACTTCATTTGCTGAAGTTGAAACCTTTGGATCCATGGTTCAGCCAATCAGCCATACTATTAGATCCTTTTCTAAGCCCCTTAAGTTAAAACATTGAATTTGGAATCTCTGCTTAGTAGACTCATATCAATATAGTCAGCCTAATCCAACTTTATATTCTTTCTACTGTGATCCCACCCCCTTAAGATCCATTCCCACACATATGACCCATATTTTACATCTCTGTTTTTTTTTAAAGATATTATTTATTTGAGAGAGAGGATGAGAGAGCACACAAGCAGGGGCAGAGGGAGAGGAAGAAGGAGAAGCAGACTCCTCGCTGAGCAGAGCCTGATGTGGGACTCGATCCCAGGACCCTGGGATCATGACCTGAGCTGAAGGCAGACGCTTAACCGACTGAGCCACCCAGGCGCCCCTACATCTCTATCAATTGAAAAAATCATGCAGGGCTTTTGGTGTATTAGTGCATCTTTCGGTGTGTGGGTCACACTTTGTAACTCACCCTTTGGAACCTGCTGGGACTTACATCAAGTTATAGGTCTTGAAGTAAGGAGGGGGCAGGTACTGAGGAGAATCAGCAGTGCCTTGTAAGACAACTTCTTCAGGAAAAGAAGGGCTAACCTCAGGCAAGGGTCAAAAAGCTGATTCTGCTGGCAAAGAGGACCTCGGAGAATTGAGAGATTCAATGTCCCCGGCTTCATGTCCCCATTGCGATTTTCAGGTTCCCATTCCTTCCCAATCAGTGCCCTCACTTTAATGGAAAACACCCTGTTTGGTCAAGAGTTCAGTTTGCTTTGTAGTTCAGACACTTGCAGGAAGAGCCACTAGGCTACAGGGGATAAGTGTTTGTCCAAGGGCAGATTTACCTTTCAGGTCAATGTGAAGCTGAAGCTGGGAATCGGAAGCCCTGACTCACCCTTTTCTTTCTCAACTTTCTCCACCACGGCTAGGACAATCAGCCAATCTCATTACACTCCTTAGTTTCACCAAAATATTTGAATGTAACAAATACATGGCCACCTAGAATCTCACTTTCTCTAGGTATTTAATTAGGAGTATCTAATGTTGATATTTTGCATATCTCTTGCCACATCATGTGACAGACTACTAGTGTCCTCTTTACTGCTAGAAATAGAGTCATTAGTGTCTTTAATAAGATTAGAGAACCAATTCCAGAAAACCCAGAATCAATTCAGAAAATTCATCCTTAAGATTCTGTTTCTCTAGAACCACTTCTGGTACCAAAGTCTGTATCAGTCAAGATTCAACCAGGGAAAGAGAACCAGAAGTAGATAATACATATATTAAGAAATGTATGAAAGGAATTGGCTTATATGATGGGGGGGGGGGCTTACCAGGCAGGTCCAAAATCAATAGAACAGGCCATCTTCAAGGGCGGGCTAGAACTCGGGTGACAGAGCTGTCCACAAGTGGAATTTATTTGGAGAAGCAAAGTTTCTTAGTAGGTGTTCCATAGCATAGTTCCATAGTAGTTGTTCAAGAAATAACATCTGTAATTATTATATAAATGAAAGTAGAGTAGGGGCGCCTGGGTGGCTCAGTCGTTAGGCGTCTGCCTTCGGCTCAGGTCATGATCCCAGAGTCCTGGGATCGAGCCCCACATCGGGCTTCCTGCTCGGTGGGAAGCCTGCTTCTCCCTCTCCCACTGCCCCTGCTTGTGTTCCCTCTCTCGCTGTGTCTCTCTCTGTCAAATAAATAGATAAAATCTTTAAAAAAAAAAAAAAAAAAGTAGAGTAGAGGAACAAAAACGGACTTTTAGAGTCATGAAGTTAATCTTTTTACCAGTCTACCTTCATTATATCTGGCATCGATGTATTCCTTTTTAAGTAGGGATACAAGAGAACCCATCTAATGTATAAACTTCCCAAACTCTGCTCTTATTTTGGGGATCAAGGAAGGCTTGGGTTATAGCTAGGTTATCTTTGGTTAGATCTTTGGCTTGGAGTACACTGTACCTTGCTGGGTTCCTTGACAGCCTAGTAATGTTCAGAATGGTGGAGCCTCACAAAATCAGGTACTCAATTCTTTTGTTTTGTTTTTTTCTTTTGTTTATTCATTTAAAAATTTTTATTTTAATTCCAGTTAACATACAGTGTTACATTAGTTTCAGGTGTACAATATAGTGATTCAAGAATTCCATACATTACCCGATGCTCATCACAAGTGCCCTCCTTAATCCTCTTCACTTATTTCACCCATCCCCGCATCCATCTCCCCTCTGGCAACCACCAGTTTGTTCTCTGTAGTTAAGTGTCTGTTTCTTGGTTTGTCTCTCTCTCTCTCCTCACCTTTGCTCATTTGTTCTGTTTCTTAAATTCCACATATGACTGAAATCATATGGTATTTGTCTTTCTCTGACTGACTTATTTCACTTAGCATTTTACTTTCTAGCTCCATCCATGTCACTGCAAATGGCAAGATTTCATTCTTTTCTATGGCTGAATAATATTCCATTGTACACACACACACACACACGCACCACCTCTTCTTCATCCATTCATCTAATGATGGATGCTTGGGCTGCTTCCATATCTTGGCTGTTGTAAATAATGCTACTATAAACATAGGGGTGCATGTGTCTCTTTGAATTAGTGTTCTTGTATGCTTTGGGTAGATACCCATAGTGTGATTGCTGGATTGTAGGATAGTTCTATTTTTAACTTTTTGAAGAACCTCCACACTGTTTTCCAGGGTGGCTGCACCAGTTCACATTCCTACCAACAGTGTATGAGTATTCCTTTTTCTCCACATCCTCACCAACATCTATTATTTCTTGTGTTGTTGATTTTTGCCATTCTGACAGCTGTGAGGTGATATCTCATTGTAGTTTTGATTTGCATTTCCCTGATGATGAGTGATGTTGAGCATCTTTTCATGTGTCTGTTGGCCATCTGTATGTCTTCTTTGGAGAAATGTCTATTCATGTTTTCTGCCCATTTTTTAATTGGATTATTTATTTTTTGAATGTTGAGTTGTATAAGTTCTTTATATATTTTGGATACTAACCCTTTATCAGATATGTCATTTGCAAATATCTTCTCCCTTTCTGTATGTTGCCTTTTAGTTTGGTTGATTGTTTCCTTTGCTATACAAAAGCTTTTTATTTTGATTAAGTCCCAATAGTTTATTTTTGCTTCTGTTTCTCTTGCCTCAGGAGGCATATCTGGAAAAAAGCGGCTATGTCGCATGTCAGATAGGTTACTGCCTGTGTTCTCCTCTAGGATTTTTTTTTTTTTTTAAGTAGGCTCTATGTCCAGCATGACGCCCAATGCGGGGCTTGAACCCATGACCCTGAGATCAAGACCTGAGCTGAGATCAAGACTTGGACACTCAACCAACTTAGTGACTCAGGCACCCTGAGAGAGAATTTTAAGCAGACTCCACCCAATGCAGAGCCTGACGCTGGGCTTGATCTCACCACCCTTAGATCATGACCTGAGTCAAAATCAAGAGTCAGACGCTTAACCACCTGAGCCATCCAGGCACCCCGGATTTGTGTGTTTTTCTTAATTATTAAATAAAAATGGTTAATAGCAAAATTTACCATTTTAACCATTTTTTAAAAAGATTTTATTTATTTGACAGAGAGAGACAGCGAGAGAGGGAACACAAGCAGGGGGAGTGGGAGAAGGAGAAGCGGGCTTTCTGCCGAGCAGGGAGCCCGATGCGGGGCTTGATCCCAGGACCCTGAGATCATGACCTGAGCCAAAGGCAGACACTTAACGACTGAGCCACCCAGACGCCCCCATTTTAACCATTTTTAAGTGTACAATTCAGTGACACAAATTAACATTCACAGTGCTGTGTAATAATCACAACTATTTCTAGAACTTTTTTATCATCCCAAATAGACTATCCATTAAATAATAATTCCCCATGCCCTCCTCCCCCAGCTCCTAGTAACCTCTATTCTACTTTCTGTCTACATGAATTTGCCTAGTCTAGGTACCTCATATAAGTGAACTCCTACAACATTTGTCCTTTATTATCTGGCTTATTTCATTTAGCGTAATGCTTTCAAGATTCATCCATATTGTAGCATGTATTAGAATTTCATTCCTTCTTAAGGTTGAGCAATATTCCATTTCATGTATATAATGCATTTTGTTTATTCATTCATCTATTGATGGACACTTGGGTTGTTTCTACCTCTTGGCTATTGTGAATATACTGCTATGAACATGGTACAGAAGTATCTGTCTGAGTTCCTGCTTTCAATTCTTTTGTGTACATACCTAGGAGTGGAATTGCTGGATCATATGATACTTTTATGTTTGACTTTTCGAGAAATTGCCAAACTGTTTTACATGGTGGCTGCACCATTTTACATTCCCACCAGCAATGCACAAAAGTTTCAGTTTCTCCACATTCTCACCAACATTTGTTATTTTCTGGTTTGTGTGTGTGCTTTTCTCTCTCTTTTTTTTCTTTTTGTAATACCTATCCTAATGGGTGTGAAGTGGTATCCTGTAGTTTTGATTTACATTCCCTTAATGACTAGTGATGTTGAGCATTTTTTCATGTGCTCACTGGCTGTTTATGTATCTTCTTTGAAGAAATATCTATTCAAATCCTTTGCCCATTTTTGAATTGGGTTGTTTGTTTTGGGGGGTGAGTTATGTTTTAATGCCCAAATCTATCTGCTTTCCAAAAGATCTTCTGGGATTTTTGGTATTTATTTTAATATTTTATAACTGGCATTTCTAGAAAATACTCCACAGAAAAATATTTCATGTTTCTATGATAATTGTGTGACATATGTGAAAGATCTAATTTCTTTAATAGATGAAACAGACAGTAATTCCAAGTTGCTTCCCATATATGTGGGGTGTTTTCAGAGAGTGTTCCTGCTGTTTCTACATGGTAAACTTCCAGAAAAGGGTGGTTTGCTGGATAAATGGGACATGAGTTGGGGGTGAGGCTCCCCAAGGCTCCAGTGATACACTGTTATCCTTCACCTTTCTTTGGGTTGGAAAATTTTCTCTCTCAGTGAAATATAAAACATAAAACAAAAACACCTTCACTCTCTGGTGTATGGTCACTAATTAGACCTGCAAATGAAAATTTCACTTTGTAAATTTCGCATGTCATCATTAAGTGAATCTGCTTTAGCTCCAGTAGTAGGAGCTCTGACACAAATTTGCTGTGTGCCTCTTCTGGGTTGAGAGGTACATATATTTGGTGCTAGAGATAAAGGGATAAATGTAAGTTCTGCCCTTCATCAAGAAGTTCAGAGTTAAAAGTTTTAAGTGTGATTTTGAGATTATAAAAATATAAAACACATAAAAAATGTCAAACTCATGTTTGTAACAAAAGAATCAGTTGAACACATCTGAGTACAATTATTTATGTCTATGGTAGTGCCAACATGTGAGTGTGATTAAAAAGAACAATAGTGAAAACAATAGGAAAGAGCTACCATTTATGGAGTACTTACTATGTCCCAGGCACTATGCCACATATTTTCCATTTTTGCTTGTGTTTAATAATTGTAAATCAGGAAAATGAAGCTCAAAGAATTAGTTAAGAAAGTTGCTCAAGGTCATGTACTTGGTAAATGGCAGAGTCTGGATACAAAGCTAGGCCAGTATGACTCCGCTTCCATAACAGAAGAACAACAGCTTATAAGGTGGAGGAAAACAGGGACATACATTTCAAATAGCTTAATATTACTGTGAGTGACCAGGAAAGTGACATGGATATCATCTGGAAAATAGGGGATTTAAGTAGGTAGGAAGACCTTTTTTAAAAAACAGTTTTGGGAATATTACATAAAAGTGCAGAAAGCTAAGTGCTCATCTCACCTTCCTGATCAATGTATGTGTCCTCTCCAAGTGTGTTGCAGGGTTTCTTTCAGATTTTTATTTTTATGGATTTTATTTTATTTTTTTATTTTTTATTTTTTATTTTTTAAAGATTTTGTTTATTTATTTGACAGAGAGAGATACACAGCGAGAGAGAGAACACAAGCAGGGGGAGTGGGAGAGGGAGAAGCAGGCTTCCCGCAGAGCAGGGAGCCCGATGCGGGGCTCGATCCCAGGACCCTGGGATCATGACCTGAGCCGAAGGCAGACGCTTAACAACTGAGCCACCCAGGCGCCACCTTATGGATTTTATTTTTAAGGAATCTCTACACCCAATGTGGGAATTGAAGCTACAACCCCGAGATCAAGAGTTGCATGCTCTACTAACTGAGCCAGCCAGATACCCCTCAGATGCAAATTTTGTATTGAAATATTTTGTTCATATTTTGGCTGGCTTTTATCTTGATTACTGTAGTCCCCTCCTTGGCCTCACCCCCTTTTCCTGAACAAAATGCCACCTCAGAAGTCTCTTTCCCTCAGTTCTTACCATGCCCTCATCTCTCAACTCTATGCCTTGACTGCTTCCTAAAGCCTGTCTTTAATGGATTCCACTTCTTCAGTTGAGGTCTGAAAGTCTCCAGTAAATCTACTTTGCCTATATAATAGTTCTTGGTTCTTGACAAATATATTTTTGTGCCTTTTTCTTATACTTCCTTATTTGCGGCTTTTTTTTTTTTACACTTTTTCAATATATAGGATTTTATGGCCCTGTTTTGTAGGTTGAAGCCTAAAGACTGTCTCTAGAATCTCTCTCTTACCAGACCAATTTTCAGCTTTCTAGGATGGAAAATCCAATTGTTTTGAATTGATCAGAAATCTACTCTTGGATTAATCAGTCATGACTAGTTGAGTGGGCACCAGAATCTCATAGTACAGACATGGCTGCTGGGAGTCTACTAATGTAGACTATGTTAGGGGCATTCCTAGAAAAGGCAGAATGTTTACTAACCAGGCACTCACCTGAGAGGTGCCTGCTACACTCTGTAGAACCAGATGTTGGAAAAAGTCATGATATCTTTATATAAGAGATGGAGAAACGAGCTAAATCCTGGGGATTTGAGTGAAATTATAAGCAATTGAACAATCAGATCCAAAGAAGGTGGACTGATGTTTGTCTGGAGGAATGTCATTAGTGATAATCTCAGGGCTCTGCTCACCCTGTCCTGATTTTAGCATTTCTCTCAATGAGTCAAGTGAGTTATCCTTAGGGTCCAAGTGCCCACATGAACAAAGGCCATGTCCTGGCTTCCTTGGTGCTGTTAGGCTACATGGAGAAAGTAGTAGACATTTGTCATTTTTGGTCACACTCAACTACCCTTCCTGAATATACCGTCCCCCAGTCTTGATGGGACTGATGGAGGTCCAAGGGGCCCCCATCAGAGCTCCCTTGGAAATGGGTGACGCTAACATGGGGGAAATGGCTGGACTTCATTCAGCCCTCCCCTCTCACTCCCAGCCTTTTCTGTATTTCCTTCTGGGATTCCATCTGGTGAACATAGGACTTCTGGATTTTATCTGTTCTTTCACATTTTTCTCTCTTTTTATCTTATGCTCTGGAAGATCTCCTTTATTTTATCTTATGATTCTAATTTGGAGCATTTTATTTTAGCTGTTGTATTTTAAATCTTTAATCGCTTTTCTGATTTTTTTTTCAAATCAACCTCTTGTGGTTTTATGAAATCTTTGTTAAATCCACAAATCTTTGTTATAAATCTCTTTGAGTCAAGTTTTCTTCTAGTCCCTGATTATGTTTCTTTCCACCAGAATTTGTCTTGGTCTTTCTCTCTCAAGCTCTGGATCTGCTAATATCTTGGTGATATTTGCCTGTCTTGTCATAGTTAAGAAAGAAGGTCCATGAAACTGGGCTCTGTCGTCTTCCCAGTGAGAAATCTGACTGGGTGCTCTGGGCATGAGCTGGGGGAGGGGAGTGGGAACTCATTTTGGGACTGAGAGCACCTGATTGCCGGAATGAGGGCTTTACTGTGGCATATCAAGTTGAGGACTAAAAACCTTAGACTCCAATATAAATTGTTTAATTTCTTTGGAGAAGAGCTGTCAGAGATTTGTTTTTTTGCTTTGGCCTGAGGGTAGATGCCAACTGCCTGTACTTGCTGGGTGTGTGTGCAAGGGACTGGGGTATGGAAGGGGGTGGTGGAGAAAAGCAGGTGGGTACAGTTGATCCACCGTCAGAGCCTGCCCAGGTCCCCTCAGGCTGACTGGCTGCCCTCCTCTGCAGCCCTCATAGCTCCACTCTCTACAGTGTCCCTTACCCATTAACCCTCTGCCATCAACTTCCTGGCTTCCAGGTAGGCGCCCACTCTCTCATCCCAATAGGACATTCCCTTACCCTGTTTTCCCTCAGGTATGGGTTTATTCCTTTGTGTACTTCTGTTCCTTTAATACAGAAGCAAGGCAGAGAGAGCATGTCTGGTTCATTAATGAACGTCAGAAAAACAACACACATTTACTGTTTGTTATCCCACAAGTAATATTTCCAGCAAAACCCCTGTATATTAATGAAATATTCCCACTAAAATAATTTATCTTTTATTGCTTAAAAAAATAAACAAGTAATGCACAAAAACATGCTCCTTACACAAATGCAAATACAAAAGCATGTAGACTGCACAGGAAAATTGGCTTTTCCCTTCTTATTTTTCCCTAACTCAATTCTGCTCTTTGCCCAGGAATTAACTGCTATTAATAATTGGGTGTATATCCTCAACTACTGCTAATGGATTTACATATCTCTGTCCATCTGTCTGGTTGTCAGGGTATTATCTTTTTAACTTAGATAGGATCCAGTTTTATGTGTTGTTCTGTGAATTTTAACTTGGCTGTATGTCTTTTCATGGCTGTGGATTTAAAGCTATCATTCTTTCCCCTACTGGTTGACATTTAAGTAGTTTAGGGTTTTTCTTTTTCTAAAAAGGCAAAATCTGTTACATTCCTGTTTCACACTTTCTACCCAAATTGAGAAACCCTTGTCATATTGCAAAGAATCCCGGTATATTAAACTAAAAAACCTGATTGGATGAAATATAGCAAGTTGAACATATCATAATATATGACAACATTTAGAAGTGCAGTACTGAAACTTCTTTGTTAAACTTCATGTTATCCTATTCCAGCTAAATAATGGAACACAACCAAATCACATTTATTTTGCTCAGAGTCAAGGAGGCAAGCCAGCTTGCATGGCATCTCTCAGTCATACTAACAACAAACATCCAGATTCAAATGTTCTTGTTCCCCCTCTACTGTTCTTTTCCTGCTATTTCCTGACTATTTTTCTTAGTTTATTCTCCATGCTCTCAACTCTTGATTTACTAGTCATTCTTTTTGCTATAGGTCTTGAAATTGGAATCAGTTTAACCTCAAGAGGACCATCACAGTGTGAATTTCCAGGTGAATCCGATTTATAACAATGTTGTAGGAATATCTATTGACAAAAATACACATTTTGGGGGCCCAGATCCCTCCTCTGGAGAAAGGTCATATTCTCCACTTTTGAAGAGCAGAAATCCTTTGCATGGCTAGTTCTGGTAGGTCTTTATATTGTTCCATGCCAAATGGTTTTGAAAGTTCTACTGTGTTTGGGTAACACTGACTTTCCTTGGCTCTGTGGCAGAATTTACTTTACTCCTCATTTTCATATTTCTTCATCTGTAGAAGCCTGGTGTTCACCAACCTCCGTCTATAAGGTTGGGTCAGAACTCCAGCTTAGACCCTGCTTTTAGCAAAAAAGACGGCAGTTACAATTCACTGAGCTCTAAACTAAACGAAAGCACCATTGTATGCATTTCACATTCATTATCTCATTTAATCCTCGAAACAGTCTTACACATTAGGTTGAGAGAGGGTAGGTTGCTTGCTGAAGTCACACAGTAAGTGGTAGAACTGGGCTTTAAACCCAGGTCTGCCTGGTGCACCAAAGCCTATGCTCTTACTCTCAAGGCTCCAACGCCCCACTTCTCTGATGAATCTTCATGAGCCCATGCAAAGGGAAACTTGAAGGCACTACATACTAGATGAGTGACTTGTAGGCTAGATTATGGCCCCCAAAAGACATTCACACCCTAATTCCAGGAACCTATGAATGTTGCATTAGATGGCAAAAAAGAAAAAAGACTTTGCAGATATTATTAAGTGAAAGACCTTGAGATGCAAAGATTATCTTGGATTATCCAGATGGGCCCTAAATGTAATCACATATATCATCATCATAAAAGGGAGGCAGAAGGACCTCTGACACACACAGAGGAACAGATAAGGCAGTGAGATCATGGAGGCAGAGACTGAGTATTGTGGCCATAAACCAAGAAATGCCAGCAACTACTGGAAGCTGGAGCCTCCAGAGGAAGCACAGCCCTACTGACACCTTGGTGACCCTGGTTTCGGACTTCTGACCTCCAGATCTGTGAAAGAATGAATTTCTGTTGTTTAAAGTCACTAAATTTGTGGTATTTTGTTATGGCAGCCATGGCAAGCTAACACAGTGATTTTGTGACCTCTCTAGGCCAGTTTCCTTATCTGCAAAATGAGGATATTAATATAATACCTAGAACTTGAAAAAACTAATGAATGTAAAATGTCTGGCAGGGTGCCTGAGCAAGGTACATGCTCAGCAGAGATTAGGTGTTATTATTACCAATGGGCTCTGATAGGAACACATATGAGGTGCTTTGGGAGCATATGGGAAGGAAGGTCAACTAACCCAGCCTCTAGTTCATATGGTGCACATACCATCCAGTAAGGTTAACAAGACATTTGAGAGGCAAAGAAGTTAAAATTAACTAAAAGTTAAAATATATGGCATTTGCTGACCATAAAAAAATTCTCCACCCCCAATTTCTAGGAGTGACTGCAACCATCAGAGAGACACTTTTCAGGTAGTCACTCTTGTCCCCTGGCAGGCGCCCCAGCAACTTTCCCATTTTTCTGGATCTGATTCTGAATGGTCGTTCCAGGACACAATAATTAATGAATGAAACATAGGAATAAACACTGCAGCTGGGAATTGGAAGTGTAAATTCAGTTGCCTATCAAGGAATGTAATCAACAACCATCACACTTTGCTGTGCTGTCCATAGAAGTGAGCAGAGGGCGGGCCGTACTGGTCTAAGGGCCTGGGTCCTAGACAGCTATGGATTATTTCTCCCTGAGGGCTGCGCTGGAGAGGGGCGGAGCGTTTGCCTTTGAGCTGTCTCCATTTGTTCACCCCGCTCCAAGAGAGAGACATCATTGCCAGCACTGTGGGTTGCTCCGGGCTAATGATGAAGGAGTTAGCAGCATGGCCTGGAGTGGCTCTTGGTGGGCTGGAGCCAGTTGACACACGCCACTTAGGTTTCCAAGGAGCCAAGCTGTCCCCACTCACGCACGGCTGATGCACTTGTGGCTAAATGCGTTGCAGCCGGGGCTGGTGCCAAATTCAGGGCAGGAAATAGAACTCCACCTCCATCACCAGGGAAACAGTGGTCTGCGTGCATGATTTAAGCCAGGGCCAACGAGAAAGCTCAAAGGCACGGTCAGCAGAGGAAGGGAGGAAGGGAGACCAGAGGGCGGCTTGCAAGGATTTTGTCTTGGGTTATAACCGTTGACAAGCCACTTAACTGCCCACATATTGAAGTTTATCTGAGTATGAGATGGAGGCAACAATATTTACACATCTCACTGGGGACTTAGGAAAACAATATTTCTGACAGACCACTTGGGATCCATGGATGGAAGGTGGTATGTAAGTGCAGATGATAAACTTATTGTGTGTTTGTGCTTTTAACAGGTGCATTAGGGGCATGGAGACCCTCCAGAAAACACTTTTAGAGTCTGATCAAAACCAACAAGCGACAATAAAAGCTAACAATTTTAGGTGCATGGATTTGTCTTTGGTTTTGTGTAGGTTTGGGGAGCTGCATGTATAATTCAGACTTCAGAACCGTGTCCAAACTTATTGCTGTGATTAGTGCTTACAGGTCCTTCAATCCTCTGAGAATGCTGTAGTTGGGGATTGTTCCCAAATGTTTGCCAACTTTTCTCTAAAAAAATCCCAAATTACTTTTACCATGTAGTTTATGAGTTGCACGTGGAGTCTGGAACATTTGTTTCCAAGTTGCAATGGGCCAAAAATCTGTTTCTAAAATAAAGTGCAAAGAGGACTTGTTGCTCTTCCCGCCTGGGGTTTGCTATTTCTGAGGAGTCCTTCCGAGTCTGTTAGACCTCCTGTGTCCTGTGCATTTAAGGCTAAGCAATTGATGTCAGACCTCCCTATAAGGTTATTAAATGTTGTTTTCTGTCGGCTAAGGACCTGAGGGAGTCTATTACTCTGTTCCTGGTTAATTAAACCTCTCTCTGGTGCATATTGTCTCTCTAGCAATTCCTGTGGGTCCACGTAAATGGTGACTATTATAGAAAAACAAACTTGTTTAAGAACACCAATAATACACATTTAAAAATTTAGAATAATTATATAAAAGCAATATGGAAATAAAGATCATCTACAATTTTCTCATGCAGAATTAACCATACCGGCATATATGTGTATTTCAAACAAACATGGGATTCTAATGTATGTACCTGCTGTTTTACGACCTGCTTTTGGGGTGAGGTCTTCACATATTGGATCTTCATAAATCCTTCGAGTCTCTGCAGTGGGGAGGGGTCCTGCTTCTATTGCAGGCTAGAGGCTGTGGCAGGGAATGAGGACCTTAGAACTTCAGTCAGTCCTTGCTTTCAAAGACTTGTTCTCTCAGATGTCACTCCACTTCCTTAGCGTTCCCGTGTTTTGGCAACAGTATACACCCCAGAGCCAGTAAACACTTGCTGATTTTAGCTTCTGTGTGGATGATGATCCTGTGCCCTTCCAATCCATTTGCACCCTGCTGTCAGGTGCATTAGTTCCCCCCCCTCTTTTTTTTTTCATGCTAGCAGAACTTGATTAAGGCATAACTTACAGTATGAAACACAAACCTTATAGCCTATTGAATACAGCAGACCTGTATGCATATATGCATACACCCATGTGACTACCGCTCAGGATATAAAACATCTCCAAAATCCCCAAAGTGGCTTTGTGTCCTCTCTGAGTCGGTCCCCCACCGCCTGGGTCTTAAACACTAATTTAATCATGTTATTTCCTACCTAAAAACATTCCATAGGATTGTTGTCCCTATATCTTCTTGCTTTGGGTCTAAATGTCTCTGCCTGATTTTCTGGGTCCACTCTCTTTGGGGTCCTGCCTGTCGAATCATTTGGGCCTCCGTCAACACCTCCTGACCTGAGGCTAGCCTATGCACTGTCACTCCCACCCGCCAGGCTCCATCTGGAGCTCTGTTCACTCTGAGTTCTTCAAGAACTGCCCTTTCTTTGGCCTCCCCAAATCTCACCCGTTCACCAAGGCTCAACTCAAGTCCCATTTCCTCCAAGAAATCTTCCCTCTTTGCCAAATTTTTTTCCAATTTCTTTGCCTCCCTCTTACACCTGAATTAGTTAACACCATGCGACTGAGTTTCTGCAGAGACCTGGGGCCATGGGAGCCTTGCCACTATGCTTTTCCTACTTATGATCTCTGATGAGCATTTCTGTTCTGCCGTAGCCAGTTTCCCAAGCCCTCCTTTCTTTTCACTCCCATTCTCTTGCGTCTTGGGACTGCCCCAGGTCCCCACTCTGCAATGCCAGATGCTGCTCGGTATCTATCTCTCCCCTTCTTTCTTTTTCTGCTCTTGGTGCTTTGCTCCCCAGCTCAGCCAAATCCTCTTCCAGACCTCAGGTCGCATCTTACCACTCATCCTTCAGATTTGACACCAAAAATCCCGAAACCAGGCTTTCCTCAGAGGGTAGGGCTAGACTGAGGGGGTAGAATTTGAGCAGATGAAGAAGGAATTCTTTTTATCAGATACGGGAGGGCTGGAAACAGTGATCTATCTTCCGATTTTGCCCCATCACACCCACATTCTTTGAGTCTAAGAGTTAGTGACTATCTCACTTTCTCTGTTGTTCCAAGGTGTTAACTTTGATCCCACCCAGACTTGATGAGTTCCTACAGCACAAGCCGAGTTCTGAGCTCACAAGAGTTGGCACAATCAAGGAGTTTAAATAAGATATTGCAGCTAATCGCTTAGCACAGCATCTGCCTTTGGTAGGCTCAGAAAAGTGAGCTATTATCAAAGGCCTGCAGCCCCTTTTCTGATTCCTGTCAGTCCGGCCAGGTGAATCAGGGTCCCAAAGTGATGTGGGTGCGTGTGTGTGTGTGGTGGTAGGGAGGGGGCCCAGAAACTCTGCTCACTGCTGTGGACATAGGCCCTAGAGCTATAGAGCTAAGTCCAAGGTCCAGTTTGGCACAGACTCTCACTGTGAAAGCCTCAGTGTCTGCATGGGGAAAATGGGACCATAATCCATCCGCCTCAAATGAGTGTAAATATGAGCACGAGTCAAAGTATTTTGCAGGTGGTGACATCTTACTGTGTGAGCTGGTAGAAGGACCAGTAATGCAATGTGTTGGTATGGAACTGGTTGGCCTGATTCCAACTTGCACATACAATTGTGTTTCTGAATTGGTAGTTTGCAAATGCAGCCCCCCCAGAGACAGAGTCGGGTTCTAGACAGAAGATGTTCTAGTTAGACTCCTTTCAGTTGTAAGCTGACTCAGGCTGGCTGCCAGCATTTATATACAGGGTTTTATGCTAACTTTAGAAAGTGGCTCAAACCTCAGTTTACTTGTCTGAGAAGTGGGGGTAATAGTCCCTTCCTCTTATAAGTGTTGAGGGGCAAAAGGTAATTTATATGAAGTTGCAGCACAGTGCCTGACACAAAGATGTGCTCAATAAATATTAGTGGTTTTATTATTTCCTAATAAGTGTTGCTCAGTAAGTGCTGAATGAATGAATGAACAAATGAATGGGTGCTGGTCTGGATTTGGCTCCTGAGGGTGCTTTTTTGTTCTTCTCTAGTGTTTTCAGGCTGGTACCTTGTTTAGGCAGGGAACAATTTTGACTAGGCATGGGGGAATGGAATTGACCCAATAAAAGGGCTTCAAGCCAGGATAGGAATGCTGACCACAGAAGACAGTAACACCCTGGGGGCAAACCCACCGGCCACCTGAGAGCTTGCAGGGGACCCCTCAAGTGGCCCAGGGTCCACGTAGCTGTCATTTCCCTCTGCTTCTTCAGAGAGGCCAATTTGACTTTGGTTTTACTCCCAAGCACAGTTCCTGGATTCATCTTGGCAGGACTGTGGCTGTTGTTTTAGTATCTTTCTAGATAGCCAGGTGAGACAAGTTATAGACCTTTTTCTGTGAAAGAATAAGCAACCAGTGTTGCATCTGGGGGCCCGAGCCCCTTCGCCCCTGCCTCATTTCCTGAGACAACTGTCGGAGTCGGGCCTGTAGGGCAGAGGCTAATCTGACGACACACACACATGCACGTGCACACACACACACACCCCTCATAAACCCATAGGGCAGGACAGGAGTTCCATGGCCACTCCGAGGGCGATAGTTTTTGCTATCTGGTCCTGTCTTTGCCACTGACTTACTATGTGACCTTCAGAAAGTCCCTTCCCCTCTCTGGGCTTCAAATTCTCTGTCTACAAAATGAGGGAGTTGACCCTTGTGGTCTCTGAGATCCCTCCTGTCTCTGAAAGTGACAGGATTGTGTGAGTTATAACCACGGGGTTGGAATTCTGGCTCCGTTGCTTTCTGTGTGGCCTTGGGTGAACCACTTAAGTTCTAGATTAATCCCCCTCTATAAAATGGGGATGATAAATAGTAATCTACCCTCTAGGGATGTAGTGAAATAAGATACTGCAGCTAAACATGCTCAGCACAGGGTGTGCCTGTGGTCACGCTCAGAAGAGGAAGCTTGTAGTAAAAGCGTGCATGCCCTTTCTCTGATTCCTGTGAGTGAGGTCAGGTGAGTGGGCGTCCCGAAGCGATGGGTATGTGTAAGCCATCTGTGTGTGTGTGTGCGTGTGTGTGTGTGCCAGGGTGTGTGGAGGGCTCAGCCTCCCATGGGGCGCTCTGGGAAGATCTGGACAGAGAGCCTCCCTGCGGGCAAGAGCTGAGTTGGAGCTGTACCTCATCCAGTGGGAGCTGTAGGTCGTGTCTTCTCCCTCACTGCAGCATGCTCCAGTCTTGGGGGCACAGTGTGTCTTTGTTTCTTCCTGAATAGTTCCACCTGCAAAGGCAACGGCTGGACCCTCCATAACCAGCTAGGTTCCCAGCCAGGATGCAAGCGGCCCCCAGTGAAGAAAAGCAGGGCCCCCAACCCATTCTGGCTGATCGGGGCTTTCCTCTATCCTAGAGGGCTGCCTGAAGGCAGCGATTCCCAGCTCATCTCCTGGGCCCTTGCACCACAATTCTGGGTTTTGAAAGCAGGTCAGTTCTGGCCTAGGCCCCCTCCCTTCTTTCCTCCCTCCTTGGACCACACGGTGTTTGTTTCACAACTGGACACTTCACTAAGTGATGCAGGAAGTAGGCCCCTGCAAAGCAGATACCGCCTCGCAAACCAGATAACTGAGTGAAGCCTCTGGATGCCTCTGGGGCCTGGGGCAGGGTCAGAGATAAGCGGAAATGCCAGGCTTATCGCTGCTGCCTGAGTTCTCGAGAAATCATCCTGGCCAGCCAGCCCACCTCATTCCCAGCACTCCGGGCAGTTGGGTATCTCCAGGCAGAGTAAACACTGAGTTGGCACCGTGGTCGCAGCCGCAGGATGGGGACTCTGTGCCCCACTCCGCTACTTCACAGTCCCAGCGCCAGAGGCCAGCAGCGGGCGTCAGGTTACATCCAGATATTTGCGGTAAGGGCAGCTCCAGGCCGGTCTGCTTTGAAGCGGGAGCCCTCAGGGACAATTGTTAGGGTCATGGGACTAAGGGAGCCTTGGTGACAATTATCCCCCAGACGTAGGTCCTCTTGGACCAAGAAACGCAGTCAGCAGGAAGCTTTGGTTGATGGCTAACAGCCCAGGGATGGTCAGTGTGGGCCTCCCCAGCTAAGGCAGGGTGTAGCGGGCAGACAAGGCCTCTGCCTCTGACCCCCAAGTTGTGTGCTTTGAACCCAGCAAGGCTTTCTGGGGTTCTGTGTCATCTCTGATTTCCTTTTCTGAGTCAGCTCGGCTTAACGGAGGACAGGTTTGCACTTTTTGCACATCAGCTGATGGTGCCTGCAAGGGAGGTGGCCTGGGGGGGCCGGGTACCTGGGGGGGCCGATTTAGGACTGGGGAGATGCCTCCTTTCCCTCCTGCCCCCACCCCACAACGAGGTGGCTGGACACGCTGCTGTCCTGTTGGCTGACCATCTGGAGCGGGGGATGGGTGCGGGGTGGTGATTTCGAGAGTCTCCTGTTTCCGTGACTTACCACGTGCCAGGCCCCTGCTTAGCGTTTCACTTACATGAGGACTCAAACAGCCCTGTGGTTCCTGCACTTCATGCGCCCCCTTTCGAGATGAGGAAACCTGCATTCGGAGAGGTTAAGTTCCATGCAGGCCGCTGCCCCTACTGCCCTTCTGTGTGAAGAAGAGAAGCGTCCTTTCCTCAAGATACGTGGCCTCCATCTCTCAGAAAATGGTCGTAGCTGATGCTGTTACAACAAGACCCTCACTGTGGCATGCTGCAACACTTGTCGTACATATACACATCCCCTCGCATGTGGTACCCGGACTTCTGCAAAACCTGCTTCCCGACCTGCTTCCCAGCGGCAAACACAGGGGAGTCTTTCAGCTCTTTCTCCTGGTATTTGCCTGCACTTTCCTCCTCATCAGTTCTGTACATGATCTGTGTGCTTCCTGCGAAGAGAAACGATTCAGCTTTGTTACTCTCCCTGCTCCCCCCCACATCCTTACAACATCACTGTTTTAACTCCGTAAAGCGTTGACCCCATTACGGCATCATAGTGTGAAGAACAGTATGCAAATACCATTCACTGAAAAATCAGTCATGTACTTTAATGTCCTTTCAAAGAGTGCTTACATTTTTTACATTTCCATAAGTCTTAAAATGCTTCCTTCTGTCCTTTGACAAAGGTGTGATGTTTTCAAATCTCTAACCTAGAATTCTACATCCTGCCTGTGTTCTAGCAGCCAGTTGTTTTTAGGAGAAGTCTGATGTCATCCTGATTCTAGTTCCTTGGTACATGATTTTTTTTTTCTTCCATGTTTTGGGGAGCTTTTGTAATCTTCTCTTTATCCCTGTGTTCTAAAATTGCATAATGACTGTACTATTTCTTTGATAAATTCCTTCCCTCTTTCATTTCTCCTCCTGAAACTCCAGTTAACTAGATGTGGGGTGGATCCCTTGTCTATTCTCTTCTCTTTTCTCTCCCTATGTAGGCATCTTCATCTTTTAATTCTACTTTCTGGGATATTATCTTAACTTTATTTTCTCATCTCCATATTGGATTTTGGAATTTTAACACTCATATTTTTAATTTCCAAGACTTCTCTTTTATTCTATGCCTGTTCTTTTCCCATAACAGCTTCTTCTTTTTAAATGGATGGAATAGCCTTTTGCACTTTTCGGTGGCAACTAATGAACTAATGAAAGCCTTTTTGAAACTTTCTTCTGTTTCTTGTTTTCTCTCTTTCCTCCACAGTTATGTTTCTATTTTGGGGGGCTCCCCTTTTCATCTTGGGGGCTTTGTTTGAATACCTGGTGATCCTTTTCTATCTGTGCATATTTCAGAGTAAGGCACAAAAACCTAGGTGAGTGGTTGAGGCTTGTTGACTGGCTGGCTTGTTGAGGCCAATCAGATGAGGATCTCCCAGGGATCGCCAACGCCAGTACATAGAACTGTTGGATTATGGACCATTGAATTTCTTCAGAAACAGACCTCAGCTCTCCAGGGAGGGTAGGGCCTCTCCTAGCTGTGCTCATTCTGTGCAGAGGTGGGGAAGGAGGAGAGTGACTTCTTTGGAATGGACTCCTTAGCCTTGCATATCTGCTCCGCTCTTATTCCACCTGGGGCCTCAAGATCCACAGTGCCTCTGGGGTTGTACAGGGAAAACTGGCTGTCACCAGAAAGGCTAAGGAAGAGTCTTGGGTTCAGTGCACGCTGATCCCAGCCTATGGCAAACAGAGGTCAGTCTGTGTTTTTCTGGGAGTGTGTCAGCTGTCCTGTCCTCACCCAGGAAAGATGAAGTGTCATTGGATTTGCTACTCTGTACCCATCCAACATGACTGCCTCTTCTCTGGTCTGTGTTCAGTTGACTCGAGGGATGGAATGCCTCTCCTCTCCTCTGGGTGGGCGCCATTGCCCAAAAAGAATTGCCCATGGTTCTTGCTGTGCCCTGTACATCAGGGAGAGTTGGAGAGAAGCCATGCCTCAGCCCTCACAGGACTCATTTCTTCTCTAGGCAGAGAAATGAAAGGGATTCAAAGCTGGTCCTCCTGGCTGCTCCCTTTCATCAAAGAAGCCTCAAAGATTTCACCTGTCGGCATATTCTGAGCTTTTCCCTAGAAGGTCCCAGAGCTTGCTTCTGGGAATTGTCAAGGTGTCCTGCCCTATACTTTTTTGTTCTGGGGAAACCCTAGCTGCTGTCTCCTCCTTCCCACAGGTCTCCCGAAACTCAGCCCAGCCTCCTGCTCATCCGGGGTCCCCATAGTTCATTCTTTCCATACGGTTGTGTTGAATACCCTCCACTTGCCAGGCATGTTGGTGCACCTGGGGACTGAGGCAAGCCCAAGGACTGTTTGGGCTCAGGGAACCTCGAGGTGGTTCTAGAACAGTGGAGGTTGCCGTATCCACGTTTCTACCACACCGGGTGCTTTGCAATCACTTGTTGCTTAAGGGAGACATGGGACAAATCCTTTTGTAATTTAAATAATTAGCTTTTGATATAGATGTGTCTGGGACATTTTATTTTCTTGGGGTTCAGCTAGACTTTCAAGATATGTGTCCAGGCTTGATTAAGCCCAGGCTCGACTGGTGTAGGCTGCTCGGAAGTTCCCCACAGCAGCTGCCTGCCGTTGGCACTGGTGGAAACTCCTTCCTGGAGCTGGGTCTGTCTCTTTCGATTATCCGTACCTGCTGTAGGACAGACACTGAGCTGGTGTTAGACCCAGAGCTTTCTCTACGCAGCTGCTTCCCAAGTGTGATCAGGGACCCCTGGTCCCACAGAGCAGTAAGAGGTGCTAAGTGTGGGGGAAGGAGTGATTCCCTGGTCAGGTGCTGGTTTCTTTCCGTGGCAGATGAGGTCCTACGGAGGGGCATCGTGAATCCCCAAGAGGACCTGGAGCACAGTGTTCCCCAAATTTCTTTTTCCAAGGAGAGTTTGTGTGTTTGTTTTAAATCACGGTGCTATAAGAGACCAGTGTTCTTTTGAGCATGCTCCAGGCCATTCTGCCCCTGACACGCAGGACTGGGCCCCAGAAATGGGTCTGGATTTCTGCATGGACTGCTTAGGGCAGCTCTCCCGGTAGAGGGACAGGTGGTGAGGGGTTTGTGGTCAAGCTGCACTTGCATAGCAAGCACTTTGTGCTTGCGAGTCACCTGTAGCTTAAAATAGCAAAATGATCTAAAGGTGTTTTAGATGTCAGATTTCCAGGTCAAAGTTTATTCTCATGATTGCTTTTATTCAGAAGGAGGAAGCTTAGCAGGACACCAAAGACACCCCCTGCACCGCCCCCCCCACCCCCCCGCCCCCCGCCGTCCTGGGGCCAGCATTGACTAAGCTGTGCTAGCCTCAGGAGGCCTTGTGCTGCGGCGACCTTGGGCAAATTCCCTCTCCCTTAGCTTTCTCCCTAGGAGGGCCTGGAAGATCTTGGTGTCAGTCATTTGCTGCCCAGCAGCCTAGGGACTCTGTGGCGCCTCCTGGTACCCACCTCAGTGTCAGCCTGAGCATCCCCTTTGTCTGGTTTTATTTATCGATGCTTCTGTAACAGCTCCATTTGAACCAAGAGTTTTGAGGCTAAAACGTTTGGAAGCTACGGGAAACACAGGCCCCCTTGCCCTCGAGGCTGCTGCTATGTCTGTTCTAGTGTACAGAGTTGGGGTGCCCGATGCCTGCGTGCGTGGTCAGTGCTGGAGGAGCAGCGTGGGGGGACGGGGGCGGCGGGAGACCACTGGCAGATGTGCCCTGGAGGGCTCTGTGAGGAACATGACCTGAGGGATGGCACCTGGCGAGTAGCCTAAGCCATTTGCCCTCACTTCTATTTTTAGGTACAAGCGGCTAGTGACTGAGGGCCTGTTGTGGGGAGGGACCTGCAGACATACCCCAGAGGCAGCCTAAACACTTATTTGGGGCACCTGCAAAGTGGGGGCACCAAAATTTTGTTTTTAATTTGCAGAAGCATCAACATTTTTATCGTGGCAAAAATCAGAATGGCCTCACATTTACTTTTGGTCTTGCTTTTCTTTGTGAATTCAGTGTGTTTGCAGCAGGTGGGATTACCATGCGCTCGGGCCACTAAAGGTCTTATTCTGCCCTGGGATCCCTGAGGCCCCTTGTGAAGTCCAGTGTTCTGGTTCATTACCTAAAGGACCCCCTTTCTTTTACCCTTTTGTTTCAACTATCCAAAGCCCTGCCTGCCTTGGGCAGATTCTTAAAATATTTGCCCATCAGCACCCTCTCAGAGAGGAATGTTAAATGCTGCCATGATGTCAAAAGGGCCTGAAAGAGAAGGGCCTTGCCAAACCCAGCTTGTCACTCATGGCCACGGCAGAGTGGGAGATAAGCAAAGGCGAAGGCTCAGAGAGAGCCTGGTCCCCTGGGCTCCCTAAACCACCCAGACGATCTGTGTGGGTTGGTGCTGCGAGGCGAGGCTGTTAGCTATCAAGAACAATGAACTTCCAGGTACCAGTGCCCAAGTGAAAACCAGGATTCTGTGCCTTTTCTGATTCCTCGCTCTTGTCAAGTCTGCATCAGGATGTCCGGAGCCTCCAAGGAGGGTTTGGAGACCCAGGGGCTGCCGGTGTCAGGCAAGGCCTGCTTAACCACCATGGACAAAAAGCTTAATGTGCTAAACGAGAAGGTTGATAAACTCTTGCATTTCCAAGAAGATGTCTCGGAGAAACTGCAGTGTGTGTACCAAGGTATGGGCCACCTGGAGCAAGGTCTACACCGGCTGGAAGCCTATCAGATTCTGGGCCCAGGTGGGGCTGACGACACTCCTCAGGCTGGGTGGCCGGAGGTCCTGGAGCTGGTGAGGGCTGTGCGGCAGGATGCTGCCCAGCATGGCGCCAAGCTTGAAGCCCTGTTCAGGATGGTAGTGGCCGTGGACAAGGCCATAGCTTTGGTGGGGACCGTGTTCCAGAACTCGAAGGTGGTGGATTTCATCATGCAAGGGAGTGTCCCCTGGAGGAAAGGAAGCCTGGCTGATGGCCCTTTGGAGGTTGGTTCCTGCTTCCCTACCCCGGTACCCTTCTGGCTGAAGGGGAGATCCAGTGGTCCTGGTGGGGACACTAGCCAGACGAGTAGGCTTAGGAGCACTAGGAGCTATTGTTCCCTTTCTGTGCCACCTGCATGACCTGTTGGTGGGGAAAAGGAGAGACAACTTTAAAGGTTATAGGTGGACTTCTGGACAGGTCACTGCCCGGCTGCTCTTCCCAGGGAGAGGAAGAGGCAGTGCCTCGGTGAGGTCTGTGGGGCTTTGGGCAGCTTCAGAGCACCTAGAAGTGGGGCTAAGTGGGCCATTAGGGAGAGGACGACAGTGAAGCTCATTGGACATTCTAGTGACTTTTTGCTCCTTTCTGTTCTGTCACACCTAGAGTAGGAAACAGGTGGGAGCCAGTTTACCCCAACAGAACCCCCTTTTAGAACCCTCCCCTTCCTGTCCCCAACCTTGCGGTGGGTCCCAGAGTGGGCGGAGTGTGCAGCTGCTTGTTGGAAGATGAGTGTTGACAGTGACCCCTGGGGGACACAGGCCATGAAGGAGCCGGAGCCTGGGGGAGGAGTGTGGCATTTCTGGGAGCGGCTGTTCCCAAGGATTGCATAATCAAACCCGCTGGCTAATGGAAGTTTGGCGGGGCTGGCTGTGTGTGTGTGTGTGTGTGTGTGTGTGTGAGGTGTGCAGAGGCAACACTCTGTTTGGGAACAGCTAAGAGTCAGCCACTTAGCCACCCTCAGACGGCCTGGAGCCACCATTTCAGATCACTGTAGTTATCCACCAGCTCCTGGCCAGAGATAAGCTGGGTCTGCAGGAGGCTCTGCCTGACTGTGTCAGCTACTGAGGCTTTCCAGAGCAAAGCTGCAGGAGTGGGCCTTCCTTCCTCATCCCCGGCCAGGCCAGAGCTCACCCTGCTGACCCCTTCCCTGCCGCCCTGCCCTGCAGCCTCTTTCAAAGTATGCCCCTCCCCACTGGCTCCCTGCTTTCTGCACCTCTCCTGTGAGTCTGGCCTTTGGCGGAGGCGTGACCTTCTGCTCCTTCACTGATAAGCAACCTCAGCTTTATTTTTATTTATTTATTTACTTTTTGGAGGGGGGAGAGAGTGAGGTGGGGGAAGGGCAGAGGGAGAGGGAGAGAGAGAATCTTAAGCAGGCTCCACATTCAGCACAGAGCCCACACGGGGCTTGAACTCACAACCCTGAAATCATGACCTGGGCCAAAATCAAGAGTCAGACGCTTAACCGACTGAGCCACCCAGGCACCCCATCAACCTCAGCTTTAAAGAAGAAAATTATTCTAATATATGCACATGGTCGAAAACATTCGTGGGGGGCCCTGGGGGCTTGATCAGCTAAGCAGTTAAGCGTCTGCCTCGTGTGGTATAAAGAGCATCATGTGCCTCCTACTCCAGCCCCCAGCCCCCAGGACCACCCTCCTCCCCATGCAGATGTAGGAGCCTGTTTCCTGCGAAACCTCCCCGACGTAGTTGGTTTATCTATAAGCACCACCTCTTGGTCTTAACTCAAGTATCACTCACATTATTCTGGCCTTGATTTTTTCTTTTTTTTTTTTTTTACTTAATATATTTTGGGCATTGTTTTATATGTATACATAGAAAGCTTCCTCGTTCTTAAAAGTTGCAGAGTGCTCCAGTTGAGGGATGTGTCTTAATTTGTTAACCAGTCCCACATCATTGTTTGTTTATATTATTTCTCATTTTTAGCTGTTACAAATAATGGTGCAGTGAGTATCCATAGAAGTGTGAGCTTATCTCTACGATACTCTCCTAGAAGTGGCAAGGTGAAGCCAAAGGGTAAAGTTGTGTACATAAAGCCAAATTGTGACCTTCAAAGGAATTATTCCCATTTAGTCTCCTGTCGGTATATGGGAATGCTTGTTTCCTCCCCTTTTGCTAACAAAGCATATTATCCAAATTTTTTATTCTGTGCCTGTGAGGTGATTGAAAACTGAGATCTTATTATGAGTGTGTTTTTTTTTTAACACTTGAAAATTTTTGCAAAATACAAATTTTTTTATATGGAAAATTTCAAACATTTATAAAAATAGAGATTAGTATCACAAACCCTATGAACCCATAATGGGAGGCCAATGTTGTTGCATCTATTCCCCATGGACTTCCCTCTCTCTAGATTATTTTGAGGCCAATCTGAGACATTAGATCATTTCCCCCACAATCATTAGTGTTTATATCTAGAAGATAAGGGCTCTTTCTTTTTTTTAAAGATTTTATTTATTTATTTAATTGACAGAGAGAGAGAGACAGCGAGAGAGAGAACACAAGCAGGGGGAGTGGGAGAGGGAGAAGCAGGCTTCTGGCTGAGCAGGGAGCCCAATGCGGGGCTCGATCCCAGGACCCTGGGATCATGACCTGAGCCAAAGGCAGATGCTTAACCAACTGAGCCACCCAGGCGCCCCGATAAGGGCTCTTTTAAAAAATGTAACTACGATACCATTATCATGACTAAAAAGTAAACAGTAATTTAATATTGCCAAAGCCAGTGTTCGAATTTTCCTAATCATCTTATGCTTTTTTTTCTTACAGTTTGTTTATCTGAATCAAGATTGAAATAAGACAACTGATTATATGCTTCCTAGTGCTAATTCTTTTTCTTTTAATTCATAAGAAATTTAAAACTCTTTATTATGGAAAATATCAAACATAACCAGAAGTAGATAGAATGATATACCTCAATTTAGTTTTTAATTTATATTTCTTTTACTAGAAGTTTCAGCATCTTTCACAGATTTAAAGTGTTTGTATTTTTCTGTGAACTGTCTGCTCATGTCCTTTTCCATTTCAGTTTTTTGTACTTACTGATTCGTAAGAGCTCTTCATATACTAGAGAAATTAGCTACCAAACATTTTGCAGATATTTAAGAATTTCTGCATGGGGGAAATCATAGAACATTCTCTTTTCTGGGTTCTTGGAACATTTCTTGTCTGTTCTGTTCAACTTGGCGTGTGACTGATCTCCCTTCTGGTCTTTGTGTTTAATATACTTGTTGGTAACCATCTACAGGTTTGGGTCTAGCCCCCCAGTCAGACTGTCAGCTCCTTGTTGGTCTGTGACACGAGGCCTCTGCTTCCCGCTGTGGACTGTGGCCAGGGCGGGCCTCACAGGAGGTGTCAGAGAATGGATATAATAGCCCCGGCTATGTAACACATTGTTGGTGCTGAAAACAGAGACTTTCTAGAGACCCCTTCAAGTTTCCTAAGAGGGTATAGTAATGATTTGTGGAATTGAATTAAATCCTAGCACTGGCTCCTAAATTTGAAAATTGTGCCAGGACTGTGGAATTTAAGAAACAAACGAGCAAAGGGAAAAAAGAGAGTGAGACAAACCAAGAAACAGACTCTTAACTTTAGAGAACAAACTGATGTTACCAGAGGGGAGGTAGGTAGGAGGATGGGGGAAATAGGTGATGGGGATGAAGGAGTGCACTTGTGATGAGCACCGGGTGATGTGTGGAAGTGTTGAATCACTATATTGTTTTGTTTTGTTTTGTTATTTTTATTTTTTTAAAAGATTTTATTTATTTATTTGAGAGAGAGACAGAGTGAGAGAGGGAGCATGAGTGGGGGAGGGGGCAGAGCTAGAGGGAGAAGCAGGCTCCCTGATGCGGGACTCGGTCCCAGGACCCTGGGATCATGACCTAAGCTGAAGGCAGACGTTTAACTGACTGAGCCACCCAGGCGCCCCTTGAATCACTATATTGTACACCTGAAACTAATATAACACTGTATATTAACTCTACTGGAATTAGCAATTTTTAGAAGTCCAAAAAAAAAAAAAAGAAAATTGTGCCAGGACTTTGTGAAGGTCCTCCTTGGGTTTTCTGAAGTGCCCAGTGGGACTTCGTTTTGGTTGTAACAATGAATTAGATTTTTACTAAAAGCTAGGTGCTCTCTCATGAAGGACAGGGTCAGGCTCAGCCAGGGTTGGGCCCAAATCAGAGGCAATCAGAAGACACCCGTCCTCCAGAATGGTGTCAAGGGTCTCTTCTTCCTCTGAATGCACTGGACAGCGCAGGGATCACAAGGCTGAGCCCTTAAGACACGACGCAGCTGCGTGTGTGTGTTTGCCCGTGTGTGTGCGTGTGTGCCTACCTACACCAAGAGCAGAGGGAGGGAGAGGACACTCTGAGCCCACAAGGTCTGCCAAAGGACAGTGTGTTCGAGTCCCTCTCTACCGGGGTAACACAGGAGGCATCCCGTGATAAAGCTTCCAGCTCCCCCAGCTACGGGGGTGGCAGGACGGAGTCTGCAGAAAGAGGTCAAGGGAGAGGCCTCTGCTGAGTAAGGGGATCCAGGTCACATTGATGGTGCTGTGTTAATCGTGATGACAGCTGCTGGGCTTTATTTATTACGTGCCCCGCACATGCCAGCAGGGCTCCCATGGGTTGTTACCTGCAAGAGGACAAAGCATGGTGTGCTGGAATCCCAAAAGGATGAGCAGGTAGTAGGGTGCAGAGAAGTGGGTACAGTGTAGGAAAAACAGTGGGACCAACCCTCCTGCTCCGTGCCAGGGAGGCATTCCAAAGTCGGGAGGACTGTGGTGCCCCGTCAGCGGGGACTGCTCCAGCCAATTTTTGCCATGTGGGCCTAAAGTTGCCAGATCTTCAGATTTTTTCAGGAGCATCTGGGAGCTTAGAATTGTTTCTAATCAGTTTTATGAAGGTATAGTTTATATACAATAAATGGTACACACACACACACACAGTATGTACATTTTAAGTACACCGCTCAACAAACGTATACACCCAAATCAACACCACAATCAGAATGTAGAACAATCCTAAGCCCCAAAAGGGAACTTAGAATTTTAATGTAAAAGTCTCCTAGATTTAAAGTGTTGGTAACAAATTTAAAAATTTTAAATGCTGCACAGGCCAAACAAAATGTGTCTCAAGCTCATTTTGGCTCCCAGCTGGGGCCTCTGTGGCCCAGGCAAGGGAAAGGGCCTTCAGGGGTGAGTGCCTTGACCAGACCTGCTGCTATGATAAGGACCAGGAGGCATCTGAGGGGCTGTACCGGTCAAAGGCTTAAAACCTCCAGAAGCACCAGGGGGACCTGGCAAGGAGTCAGGCTGTGTAGAAATATTTACACTTGGAAATACTGAATGTTCTACCATTTCAGGAGGAAGAACACTGGCCTGGTACAGACCACTCAGAGTTAAAGGAAGAGCTGCTTCGAGCTCCTCCGGGCCTCACACAGTTGACCCACGCATCAATCAGTTGAGTCACTGATGGCAGAGAGCTCCCTGTCTCAGGCAGGATAAAATCCCCAGAGCTCCTGAGCACGTACCATGCGCTGGGCACACTTGTCAGGGCGTCCACAGATCGACTCCCCCAATCCTCTTATTAACTCTCCGAGGCAGATAATATGATTCTCCCCACTTCACAGATGAGGAAAGGGAGATACAGAGAAGTTAGGGGTGAAGATGGGGTTTAAACCCAGCAGGTCCTGGCTCCAGAGTCAGGGAGAGGCTGTGCTTCCGGCCACGCTACTGTTCTGTAAAGGGCTGATGGTAGGATGCACCCGGCTCCCTGGCAGGCACTGTTAATTCCAGCCCTCCTCCCTGCCCCTTGCCCCGCAAACAGGCATGGGTTAATTGGACTTTAGAATCCAAGCCAAGCCAACACTCTAATAGCCATGACAGACTGATCTGAATTGACACTTTAAATTTATTTTCCATCCCTGGTTTAAGTACTTTGAAGTACAGTCTATTTAGAAGCCCCTGTCAGGTCTGCCCCTTACTGGCAATATGATGACACATTAGAAAGAACTTGGTGACTTTGGATAAGTATCTTTATCTCTAAAATGACAGTAGCAATATCTACCCTCTAGTGTTACTGTGAGACCAGGTGAAATAACCTTAATACTTCTACATTAAGCACAGGATAGGTGCTCAACAAATGTTTGTGGCCTAAACAATGATGTTGATGATGATGTGATGATGATGATGATGATTGTTCTTTCAGAACAAAGATAGAGTGGAAGAGAAAGGAGCAAAACCAAAGCATGCACTGAGCACCAGAGCTGTGCAAGCCGAGATCAGGGGGCCTTGGGAAGGTGAGTGGGACCCCATTTGCTGTATCCCACATTGCACACATAACAGCTTCAGAAGAAAAATACCAATGCCCCCACCAACAATGTGATCACTAAAAAACTGTTGAAGCTTCTTTTTTTTTCATTTTTTTTCATTTTTTTTAATCCTTTCCATATATCCCACTATGTATTGCTGTTCCAAAGTCACTTGGACTAGCTCCTTTCTGTGTAAGCTATGCCACCAACTTGAATCTCAGGTCTATTTCACTTTGCTTTACATCTTTATGGATTGCTTTTATTCAAGTTTCATTTTCTTTTACAACTTTGTGTAATACTGACATGGTTCTGAAGTCAAATTGACAAAACAAGGGATATTAAGTCTAGCTTCTATCCTTGTTCCTCCCTTGCATATGGAACCATTTACAAAATTTTTTGTCTTATCTTTCTGTCTTTAAGCGATGTTCTAAGTGGTTATACACATGCACCTGCATGTGCGTGCACACACACGCATACGTGCGCACACGCACACACATGCACACGCACGCACATGCACGCACACACACGCATGCACACACACACATGCACACACACACACACACACCTTCCCTTCCTAGACAAACAGAAGCACACCAGACACACTTCTCTACCTGGCTCTTATTCCACTTTTCACTCAGTATATCCTGAGATCACTCCATAGCCACATCTGGAGATATTCACGTCTCTCTATTTTTTATGGCTGTGCAGTGCTCCTGGGTGACGGGCCATGGTTTAGTCAAGCAGCCTCCTACTGTTGGTCACTTGGGTTGTTTCCAGTCTGCCTATTATAAACATGCTGCGCTGAATGGCCTTTGCATATCCTTTGCAATATCTTTAGGATAGAGTCCTCCATGTAGGAATGCATTTTTATGCTCCCTGTTTTCCCGTAGAGAGCCAGCAGGCGAGCCTCCCAGAGGGGACGGTGGAGAGGCTGAGCCCCGTCAATGCTTCAGAGATAGGATCTGGCCTCCCCACCCAGGCAGAGGCCCCGCCAGGGCAGGAAGAAGGAGTTCCTGGCCCAGCCCAAGTGCCTCCTGGCCTCCTGCCGCTGCCCACGGAGGCGGAAGCCAAAGCTCCCGGAGCATTCGTTGAGAAGTCTGGGACTGGCCAGGAATTGTCTGCAGCATCCACCGGGGTCCATGAGGCCCCCACCAGCCGGGAGACTTTACCCGGTACAGAACAAGGATCATCATTCAGCAGGCCTGACCCGCAGCCCTCAGGGGCAGGCATGAGGCTGACTCCAGGGCTGCCAGTCCAAGCCAAGGCAGCTCACAGTAGTGGAGAAACACCTCCAAGGTAAGGGGAGCTCCTCCATGCCGGGCGAGGGAAGGAATGAACAGTAGCCCCTCAGGGGGAGTTGTCTGCGCAGTCCTGGCGAGCTCCATGAGGGGAAGACAGGAGAAGGCGTAGGCACTGCTCTTGGGAATTTAGAGCACTGTTTCTCACCTGGTGTCCATTAGAACTACCTGAAAGGAATTTTTAAAATACCAATGCCCCGGAGAGTCTGATTTATTCAGTCTGGAGTGAGGCTCAGGTATCCTTCTTCCCTCCCTCTCTCCCTCCCTGCCTTCCTTCCCTCCTTCCCTCACTCTCTCTTTCTCTCTTTCTTTTTGCAAGCTCCGTGGGTGATTCCACTGTGGAGCAGGGCTCTTAGAGCAGCTGTCATAGTTACAAGCCGGGGCTCACAGCACAATCCTAGGTGCTGGCATCGGCCACGCCTTCCACAGACACCATCCCGCTGTGTTCTCACAACATCCCTGGGAGGCGAGAGTGTGGAAATGAGGAAACAGGCTGAGAGTGCCCAGGGCCACACAGCCAGGGATTCACAAAGTTGAAATCTGAATCCAGGTTGTTGGGCTCCAGAATCTGCTCCTAACCACTGCACCATCCTGCCTCCTCAGGTCAGCATTTAATTAGGTCCCAAATACTAAGTTGGAGAAAGAAGGATGGGGATTCAGAGGGAGGTTGGCATGGGCTGAGTCAGTCCAGCGGGGCCTTCAGGATGATTATACTTGGGGTCCTGAAGGTGGGGTTGTGTCCTCAGAACACCGCCTCAGGACCAGCCCTCGGCCCTCAGCAGACACAGTGCAGGATAATGAAGAGCCAGAAGCTGCTGGCTGCCACACTCTCCCTAGCCCTGTGTTCCCAGCCCTGTGGAACAGTGCATCCCGGCCCCCAGGGCGGCCCACTGAAGTGTGTTGTGCTTCCCTGTCTTAAGGGGGTCTGGTGCCCTCCTGCACCTGCCCCAGGTTGTCCTTTTCTGTAACAGAGCCCCCTCCCTTCCCTAGGCCTGGTGCAGGGAGGGGAGCTGGTGTCTGTGTGCTATGGTGACCAGCAGAAAGCCCAGATCGTTGGTCTGCCTTTGTTCTGGAAGGAAATGAGAGCCTGTGGGAGATCTTAACCAGCTAAAAGGAGGGATTCCTGGCAGGCTTCCCTGGATCCTGGCCAGCGCTGTAAATACCGAATCTAGGGACGGGGTGGACTTTCCATGAACTTGCTAGGGGCCCCCAAAAGATTCTGCATGAGGGGAAAGGTCTCTATGTCCGTTTCAGCCCTGAGCTGAATTTCAGGCACACTAGACCTGCCATGGGGCTTAGGAAGTGGAGAGATCACTCCCTGCCCTTCCCCAGCTAGCACCTGAGTATATTTTGAGAAAACAAGTTTACACTCAAGCACCGGCTCTGACGGGCAGTGGCTGTCCTTACGGAGGATGCTGAGGCCCCAGCTGGAGCTGGAGGAACACAGGGCTGTAATTGATCAGCCTGCCCCGGCTGTGCTGTGCACCAGGAGGGAAAGCCTTGGGCACTCGGCGCCATGCGAATGCGTGGCAGTGCGTTGGGGTCATCCCATGCCCTGCTCGCTGTGAAGACCAAGTGGGACAGCAGTGACTCTTGGTTTTATCAGCTGGCCACCTGACCACCTGGATGCTCTTCCAGCAACGGGCTTCCTGCAGTTCCCGTGGCCCTCAGTGGAGACAAGGCCCGGGCTAGGCTCGGATGCCACCCTTCGCACCCTCCCCTGTCATCACCAACCCACACTCACTCCTCCCGAGGGGCACGGGGCTGGGGGGTCTTCGGTTGCCTCCTGCCGGAGGCTGGCTGTGGACAGGCTTGTACCGAGTCAGGTGCATCCAGGAACGGGCGCAGCTTTCAGAGGACCCGCTGCAGCTCGGGGAGGGGGCTGGGCCTCCAACTGCTGGGGAAAAGCCTCACTTTTTTTCATTATGGTGAAAAACACATAACATTTACCAACTGAACCATTTGTAAGTGTACAATGCCGGAGTGTTAAGTATATTCAGGTTGTTGTGACACAGATCTCCAGAACATTTCCATCTTGCAAATCTGAAACTCTGTAACCATCAAACAACTCCCATTTTGCCCACCCCCCAGATCATGGCCACCACCATTGCACTTTCTGTCTCTGAATTTGACTACTGTAGGTACTGAATATAAGTGGAATTATACATGTGGAATCAGTTTTTTTGTGACTGGCTTATTTCACTTAGCATAACGTCCTTGAGGTTCACCCAGGTAGCAGCATGTAACAGGATTTCCTTCCTCTTTAAGATCAAACAATATTCCGTTGTATCGATATTATACATTTTGCTTATCCATTCATCCTCGATGGACACTTGGGGTGCTTCCACATTTGGTTGTTGTGAATAATGCTGCTATGAACACAGGTGTACAAATATCTCTTTGACACTCTGTTTTTAATTCTTTTGGATACGTTTTAAGAAGTGAAATTGCTGGGCGCCTGGGTGGCTCAGTTGTTAAGCATCCGCCTTCAGCTCAGGTCATGATCCCAGGGTCCTGGGATCGAGCCCCGCATCGGGCTCCCTGCTCCGTGGGAGGCCTGCTTCTCCCTCTCCCACTCCCCCTGCTTGTGTTCCCTCTCTCGCTGTGTCTCTGTCAAATAAATAAATAAAATCTTTTAAAAAAAAAAAGAAGTGAAATTGCTGGGTCATAAGGTAGTCCTATTTTTAAATTTTTGAGGAACCACCATCCTGTTTTCCACAGTAGCTGCACCCTCTTGAGCCTCATTTTGGGACCGCTGGGGCTTTCTCCGCTCCGTGGACTCTCAGCACTTCTGTGAGGTATCAATGTCTCTGTTTGACAGAAGAGGGAGCTGATGCCGGCCTTGTCCAAAGTTGTCCAGCAACGTCGTCCAGAGCTAAGACCAGAGAGGAGACTGCTGGGCTCCCTCCTGAGACTCAGTCCATGCCAGACACTCACCTCCTCACCCCACCCCTACACACATAGACCCCCAGCAGTGGGGTTGTGAAGAGCAGTCAGAGCAGGGCAACTCTGAGAGGGAGGGTCGAACCGTTGGGGGTCATGGCTCCCGGGGTCAGGTCCTTCCCTCTGAACGTCGTCAGGGCTCAGAGGGCCTTCCTGACCTCTAGCTGGGGTCCCAAACCTGATGTCGCAAGGTCTGGGTAATGGAGATGGACGCGAAGTGGGCCCAGTGGCATTGCCAGGGTGCAGCAGGGTCTGTCAGGAGGGGGAGCTGCTTCTCAGCTATGCAGACATGCCCAGCACAGCCAGACCTACGTGTCCAAGGGGAACGAGGAGTCCAGTCTCTATGAGCAGTTGCCTGATTTTTTTAAAAATATTTTTTTTATTTATCTGGGAGGGAGAGAGAGAGAGTGGGGGCAGGGGCAGAGGGAGAGTATTTCAAACAGACTCCCCACTGAGCAAGGGAGCCTCACATGGGCCTTGATCCCACAACCCTGAGATCATGACCTGAGCTAAAAGCAAGACTTGGATGTTTAACCGACTGAGCCACCCAGGCGTCCCACAGTTGTCTGATTTCAATAAAATATGTCTGACCTGGGGTTTCCAGTGGGATATTTGACTTGGCTCACCCTTTCTTCACTTAACTGAAAGGGAGACTGAGGCCTAGAGAGGAGAGCCCAGGTCTCCTGCCTCCTGGGGCAGAAGCAGGTTTCTAAGGCCTTCGGGGGCATCAGGTGCCTGCCGGGTGTCCATCTCAGGTACTTCAGCCTTCCTTGGCCGCTCATCCACTGGAGTCCTCAGAGCGGATGGTACCATCTCACTGAACCCAGCTTCTCCCTCGTGTCCTGTCTGGGCAGAGGTAGTCAGGGGTTGGGGTCTGCTGGTTCTAAACACAATCTACCTTACTATTATAATAACTGCAAGGTCCCTTTTTCTGGATGAGAAACGGAGGCCAATAGGCCGTGATCCTTGAATGGTGGCAGCAGGCATTTGAACCCAGGTCTGTGGTGACTCGCGAGTCCTTGCTTTTAAGGCCGTGTTTTCTCTCTGCCCCAGGATCTCCATCCATGTGCAGGAGACGGACACCCCCGGGGAGCTGCTTGTGACACGAGCGGGCAGCCTCAGACCCACAACCCCTGTGGAGGCTCCGGCAGCTGCCCATCCAGGTGAGCAGGACCCACCTGGGCCCACGCCCCAGACCCCTGCAACCAAGTCAGAAAAACAGATCCCGAAAGGAGCCGGCAAGGTTTCCCCACTGCGGAAACGGAGCAGCCGTGAGGGAGCAAAGGCAGAGGAGAAGCAGGGGCCTGGGGCCGAGTCAGCCACAGGACCAAGCGGGGCCAGGAGGGACAAAGGAGCCGATGCCGGAGGCCCAGGCTGGCAGCAGGACAAAGGCGAGGGTGCAGGAAACGCTGAGCCCGGGGAGGACTGCACAGCCGGGGGCGCGGGCAGAGATGGAGCAGGAAGGAGGACGCCCCCTGGAGAGGAGCCTGGCAGCGTGGTTCTGGGTAAGTGAACCCATTGCTGGTGCCCCAGGGTGAGCGGGGTTGGGGGCCTTCTCCCAGGGGGCTTTCCTGCAGCTTCCAGGGAGAGAGAATGTGGGTCTGGGGGGAGTCCGCGACTTGGAACGGCCTGCCAGTGCCTGCTGGGGCTGGAGAGCAAGGCCTGCAGCTGCAGTGAGCTGAGTTTGGGGGTGACTGTGGCAGTAGGGGAGGAAGGAGCCCATGCGGCCCAGCTGGGTGGGTTTCTCAAGCCACCAGCCTGCCTGGGCTCTCCACCATGGGTGTCATTCTGGATCCAGCCAGAGAAGGCTTCTGCTAAAAAGAACATCTATTAAGTGGTGTTAATATTGGCTGCCGCACCCAGTGAGTGAGATCCCATCCCGGGGTACAGAAGGGTGTGGGGGGCTGCTGACCTGCTCTCTGCCCCAGTGGTGGTGGGGGGCATCCTTGTGTTCTTGTGACCCAAGCGCCCTCAACTCCGCCAGCGCTTAGGGTCATACCCTCCTTGGTCTGAGCCCTCATCCCATGTGGTGGCAGGAAGGCCACCTTTGCGGATTTCCTGCCCTGGAATTCCGGGAAGTCCCTGAGGAAGGGCTGTGTGTTCTGCAGTCACCCCGGGGCCCCTTGCCACTTCTGGGCTCTGCAGTTGCCCTGTCTTAGTGACATCTCAGCTGCTTCCCCTCCACCTGTACGACTTGGTCCCCATGTGGCCAAAGGCTTCCTTTCATTCCTGAAACGCTGCTGAAACCAGGCGGAGACTCCAGAGGCCTTTCTGAGGCTCGCGGTGGTGACAAAGGCCACGTGGACTGTGGGCTGTCTGTGTGCCGAGCCGGGTGCCTCCGTGCCGGCGTTTACCCTCACGGGCTTGTGGAGTGGGGATGAATGGAAACACAGGAGAGGTCAAGGGCCACGCTCAGGGCCACGGAGACAGTGCGGACGCAGCCAGGATCTGGCCCTGGCTGCCCGGCTCGGGAGCGGCGCGTGCACGCCTGGTCGCTGTACAGCCACCCGGAGCAGCACACAGCAGAGGAAACGTCAAGCCAGATGCTCGATTTGGAATCTCTGTGACACACACTCAGACCTTTCCGGGTCCCAGAAGAACAGCAGCAGCAGGAACCATACTCATTAGCTCTGTGGTCCGGGGCTCAGGGCTTGCCTTTGCAGATACAAAAAGGAATGAGCAATATTCTCTCAAGGCAAACGTCTACTTCGGGGAGCAAAAAGCTGCTCTTATTAAGATGAACTAAGAGAAAATAGCCGTGTTTTCGCGGCACTGGGTATATGGTTTCAGAGGCATGAGTCGTTGGTGGAACTCTGAGTGAACTGTGACAAGCCCAGAAAAACCCAACCCAGCCGCTGACTTCCCGCCACGGAGTCTCCCAGCCCTTAATACGCAAACCAGCTTAAGTCATCGTGTTTGGTGTTCTGTTTTATTCCTTTATTTCATGCAACATTTCTAGGTTCACACAACCGCTGAAGGGCAAGATTTTTCCCGAAAACTTAGGCCATTTTTATCTTTCCAAGTGCTGGTGTGCTCTGTTTCCCCTCCAGGCCCACTGTCCACTGCGGGCGCTCCCCCAGAAGCCGACCCGCTGTGGGCTACCTCGCGGGCTGTTTGCTCTGTGAGGAGATCAGAGGGTGCAAGTGGAGGGGGGAGGGTGTTTGTTTTCCAGCCGCCTCCCTGTCCCACCGCCCTGGCTGGTGTCTGCCCCCCTGCCTGTATCTTCAAACATAGTCCATCATTAAATTCTGCTTGATTACCCTGTTCAAGGGTGCCTTCCGTTTCCTGCTGGCTGCACTGATCCATCCCGGGTCCCCTCTCAACTTCAGTGAACAGACTGGGTAGAACTTCTCCATCTTGCAAAGCGTACACTGTAGGTGATAGGAGACTTGGGTTTGAATCCCACCTGTCACTGACTCACTGTGTGCCGTTGGGCCAGTCACCATACCTCTCTGAAATTCAGCTCACTCCTCTGCCATAGGGGTGACTCCAATGAGGTGATCCTTGGGAAGGGCGAGGGGCTTGTCACTTGACCCAAGTGGGTGGCTGAGAGGTGCAGGCTGCACTTAGGAGGCTCACAGACTGTTGTCTCCCAAACAGATGACAGCCCAGCCCCACCAGCCCCCTTCGAACACCGGGTGGTGAGTGTCAAGGAGACTTCGACCTCAGCAGGTTACACAGTGTGCCAGCATGACGTCTTGGGAGGGTAGGTGGGCTTCTGCCTTGATGAGGGGCAAGAGCAGGAGGGGTGGGCCAGAGACACCTAGAGACCCAAGCTGGCGTGCTGCTGGATGCTTCTCAGAAGGGGGTTGATCAGGAGCCAAGGCCCGGAGGTCAAGGTCACAGCATGCTAGTGACTGGATAGTCCACAGAGAGTGGGTGAGTGCAGGAGAGCCCACATGGTGTGGGACGAAGTATAGGGTGCAGGAGGCCCGCACAGTATGGGCACGGGAACCATACACTGGAGGTGGTAGGCAGGCCGGGTGGTGTGGAGTGAGGGAGGTGGTCCCCTGGGGCGTAGCACAGACCACTTGTGATAGGGTGAAGAAGGTCTTCTCCAGGTTTCAGGAGCAGCCATGTGGTGTGGGGGTGATGACTGCAGTACCTGCAGGGTGCAGGGTAACCCCCATGGTGTTTATGAACGAAGGGCAGGACCAGAAAGCCCGGGGTGCAGGATGGCCCACCATGTATGGGATGAGCCTCTTGGGCTCTCAGCCTACCGTACCATCATGTCTCTGCAGAGGCCGGTTTGGCCAGGTCCACAGGTGCACGGAGAAGTCCACGGGCCTCTCGCTGGCAGCCAAGATCATCAAAGTGAAGAGTGCCAAGGACCGGGTGAGGCATCTGCCCTGGGCCAGCCAGTACCTTGGGCCATGTTCAAGGCTCCTATACTTCCTTCTTGGCCCCCAGGCCCCTGCATGCTGATCAGGAACCCTGCCACCTTCCCTGCCTCTTTTCCATGACTCCCACACTCTGCTCAGCATATCACCTCACACCCTGGGTGGCAGGGTCCCTCTGGACCTCCAGGTTTCCTTCTTGGGCCTCAGGTTTCCTATCTGTGGAATGGGGGGTTTGAACTAAGGTCCCTTTTGTTGTAAGAACCTGGTTTGGGTGGTAGTGAGTTGGAGACCTGATGTGAGAGCAGGAAAGGAGGATGTGGGCATGCATGTGTCTTGGGAGGCGCAGCTGGCTCATCTTCCTGACCCATTTCTTGGAAACTCCTCTCCCGTCTGACTCTGCAAGGAGGATGTGAAGAACGAGGTCAACATCATGAACCAGCTCAGCCATGTGAACCTGATCCAGCTCTATGACGCCTTTGAGAGCAAGAACAGCTTTACCCTCGTCATGGAGTAGTGAGTGTCTTGGGAGGTGGAGCAGTGACTTCTCTGTGGGCCAGGACTCAGGACTGGGGCTTGGAGCTGTGGTTCTAGGCAAAACTCTCCCTTTCCCTTCCCCTCTCTGGGATATCTAGGGAATGTCATCACCTCCAATATGGAGCATGGAGGATAAAGCCATTTGTCATAAACCAGCAGTAAACCTGACTGACCTGTAGATATATGTCAGCTTGGCCTACATAATTTTTAATAATTTTGATTTAGGTGTTAACAATTGGAAATTGGGAAATTTCATATTGAAACCCAGCTATCTTGCTTTTCTTAAAAATGTGAAAGATCTAGCTGGACCTGCATTTCTAGCTGGAAATGGTGTGCTGGAGCTCGCACTGGCTGACCCTTGTAGACAGGGCAACCAGTCTCCCATTTGCCATAGTCCCCACCATTCCCAGCTACCCTGAAGCTGAGGCCAGGGGCTCAGAGGCTGTTTATTTCTGTGCTTGTGTTGCTATTTTCCTTCTGGTAGGGTTTGTCATGTCATGTCTCTACCAAGAGTGAAAAAACAAAGATAGACTAAGGGCTGTATTTTATGAAAACTTGTCTCACGTCTGGTCTTTTTTGCCCATTTTGGGTTCTTGCCATGTAAGTATTAATTGGCCCCCGTAGGCAAATGAGTTTATAACTTTGACCCAGAGTATCCAGAGTGAGCCTGGATTATCAACACTGAAGACAATCCCCAGTCTTCCTTTTGGCCCATCAATTCCTTTTTACCACCTGCACTCTGAGCTGGGAACAGGCCAGAACAAAGATCTCCATAAAACCCCAGATGTCAGTGGCACCCTCAGGCTTACCTGGGTCAGCCTCTTTTGACTCTTGGTGATAAGAGTGGACAAGTCCTCTGAGAGCCTCGCTTAGGCCAATGTTTGCCTCTCCCTTTGCCCTGGCAGTGTGGATGGGGGTGAACTCTTTGACCGGATCACAGAGGAGAAGTACCAGCTGACTGAACTGGCTGTGATCTTGTTCACCAAGCAGATCTGCCAGGGTGTGCATTACCTCCATCAACACTACATCCTGCACCTGGACCTCAAGGTCAGGCTCCACCTGGGCATGTGGTGGGGGGAGGGGGCCCAGGGTTCCGGAGCTGCTGCTGCTCTCTTACCTTAAAGAGCTCTATCAACAGACGGTCCTGGCTTCCGTTCCTGGCTCTCTGCCATCCCCTAGTTCTGGAGTAAATGAGTCGTGCTGGCTCTCTGAACCTCAGTTCTCTCATCTGTAAAATGTGGGTAATTGGTTCAGTGTTATTTGAAGATTAAATGATACAATGACCTTCTTTTCCTTAAAAATATCTTTAGAGAGAGACAAACCAAGAAATAGACTCTTAATTATGGAGAACAAACTGATGGTTGCCAGAGGGGAGGTGGGGTAGGAGGATGGGGTAAATAGGTGATGGATATTTAGGAGTACATTTGTGATGAGCATTGGGTGTTGTATGTTTTAAGTGTTGAATCACTAAATTGTATACCTGAAACTAATATTACACTGCTAACTAGCTGGAATTTAAATAAAAACTTAAAACTTAAAAAAATTTTAAGATTAGTTTAAAAAATTAAAATAGAAACATAACAAATATAGACAATATAGAAATGTGTAAAATACACAGTGAAATTTCTTCCCATCCAGTCTCCATGCTAAGAGGTCCTCTCTATTAGATGTTTGGCATGATACACAAACACACACAAAGGTGACCATGCTATACATCCTGTTTTTAAACTTACTTTTTTAGTTAACAGTACATTGTAGACATCTTTTCTAATTCTCTTTAAGGGCCACGTGATATTCCATTGAATGAATGTGTTACACTCTCTTTTGTCTACTAGGATTGTCACAGGAGTGTCATGCACTGGGTGCAGTGCCGGGCTGGTAATAAGCACTTGATACATGGTGGCTGTTTCTGTGGTTTCCCACTCTGCTGGGCCAAAAGGAGGGTGTTTCTCTACAACTCCTTTTAGGAATTTCAGTGGCTCCCCACAGAAGGTGGGAGGTAGGTTGGCCAGACCTTTGTGGGTGCACATTGCTTCTTCTGACCATCTTTTCTGATTGACATCAGACTCTAAGGTTGGAGTTCTGAGAAAAATGATGGAGATGGTGGGGAATTGGCCTCAGGCTTCCTAGATCACTAGAGCTAATTCCAGAGCTTCTGGATGAGCTGCTCTTGAGGTTGGCAGTTAAGGGAAGCTCAGGCTTCTGCTCTGTGGTTCTGGGTCAAAAAGCTTTTGGGGCAACCCTGTGTCTTTGCAGCAGGAGATGATCATTGCTAAGGCCCATTTCCCAGCCAGGAACAGGGCTTGTGTTGGTTCAGTCCCTTCCTGGCCATGAGATCTTGTGTAAGTTCCTTGATCTTATTGGTTGATCTTGCATAAGCTCATCAATTGTAAAATGGGGAACAATAGTATCTACCTCTTAGGGGTGTTGTATGGATTAAAACATGAAGAAAGTGGGACGCCTGGGTGGCTCAGTTGGCTAAGTGTCTGCCTTCGGCTCAGGTCCTGGGATAGAGTCCTGCATCAGGCTCCTTCCTCAGCGAGGAGCCTGCTTCTCCCTCTGCCTGCCGCTCCCCCTGCTTGTGCTCTCTCTCATTCTTGCTCTCTCTCTCTGACAAATAAATAAATAAAATCTTTAAAAAAAATCCTTCAGATATTTATTTATTTTTTAAAAAGATTTATTTATTTATTTGGCAGAGAGAGAGCACAAGTAGGCAGAGTGGTAGGCAGAGGGAGGGGGAGAAGCAGACTCCCTGCTGAGCAGGGAGCCCGATACAGGGCTTGGTCCCAGGGCCCTGGGATCATGACCTGAGCTGAAGGCAGATGCTTAACCACCTGAGCTACCCATGTGCCCCTAGATGTTAAAAAAAAACAAACAAAAAACAAAACAAAAACACATGGAGAAAGAGCCCCAGGGCTGCTATCTAATACAATATCCACAAGCCCACATGTGTCTATTAAACACTTGAAATGTGGCTAGTGTGACTGAGGAACTGAATTTTAAATCTTATTAATGTTAATTTATTTAAATTTAAAAGCTGACACTCTATTTAGTTATTAGTATACTTTTAAGTATATTTGGAATGACTTCAATATGTGAATTTATTTTTCAACTATAAATTTCATGAAATCTTAGTACATCTAAAATATTTCTGATGAAAATTTAGTATCTGAATTGAGATGTGCTGTAAATATAAAATACACACTAGATTTCTAAGTCTTAATATGAAAAAAGAATGGAAAATATCTCATTAATATTTTCCATATTGATAACCTCTTGAAATGATAAAATATTAGGCATACTGGGTTAAAGAAAATATATTATTGGAGTTAAGTTTTAGAAAATATTTTAAGATGAATGAAAATGAAAACACAACATACTAGAACTTACGGGATGCATCTAAAGCAGGAGGAAATTTGTAGCTGCAAACACCAATATTAAATAAGAAGAAATACCTTGAATCAATAATCTAAGATCCCACCTTAAGAAATGAAACAAAGAAGAGTAGGTTAAACTCAAAGCAGCAGAAGAAAGGAAATAATAAAGAGTAGAGCAGAAATAAATGAAACACAGAATAGATAAACAATAGAGAAAATCAATGACACCAAAAGTTGGGCCTTTGGAAAGATCAATAAATTGTCGAATCTGTAGCTATATTGGCCAAGACAAAAAGAGAAAATACTCAAATTACTAAAATCAGGATTGAAAGAAAGGACATCACTACTAGCCTTACAGAAAGAAAAAAGGATTATAAAGGAATAATATGAAAAATTGTATGCCAACAAGTTAGATAATTTAGATAAAATGAACAAATTCTCAGGAAGACACAACCACTGAAAACTGACTCAAGAAGAAATAGAAAATCTGAATCAACCTGTAACGAGAGATGGAATTAGTATCAAAAACTACCCACAAAGAAGAGCCGAGGCCCCTGTGGCTTCACTGGTGAATTCTACCAATTTAAAGAAGATTTAATTGAAAGAAGAATTAATACCAATTCTTCACAAACTCTTCCAAAAAATAAAAGATAAGGGGACACTTCCTAACTCATTTTATGAGGCCAGTCTCATCTTTTTTTTTTTTTTTTTTTTAAGATTTTATTTTCAAGTAATCTCTACACTCAATGTGGGGCTTGAACTCGAAACCCTGAGATCAAGAGTCACACGCTGTACCTACTAAGCAAGCCAGGCGCCCTGAAGCCAGTCTCATCTTGATACCCAAACCAGACAAAAACATCACAAGAAAAGAAAACTATAGGCCAATATCCCTTATGAATATAGATACAAAAATCATCAATAAAATATTAGCAAACTGAATACAACAACATATAAAAAGGATTATACACATGACAAAGTGGGATTTATCCTAAGAATGCAAGGTTGGCTTAACATAAGAAAATCATCAATCTAATATGCCATATCAATAGAGTCATTTCAATAGATGCAGAAAAAGATTTGAAAATTTCAGACAACTTTTCATGATGAAAACACTAGATAAAGTAGGTATCTATGGAAAACCCACAGCATTTACTATTATACTTAATAGTAAAAGGTTGAATGCTCTCCCCTTAAGATCAGGGACAAAACATGGATGTCTGCTCTTGCCACTACTATTAAACATTGTATTTGAGGTTCTAACCAGGACAATTAGACAAGAAAAGAAATAAAAGGCATACAGATTGGAAAGGCAGAAGTAAAACTGTCTCTATTCTCAGATGACATGATCTTGCATATAGAAAATCCTAAGGAGGGTGGAGGGAAACTATTAGAACAAATAAATGAGTTCAGCAAGGTTAAAGGATATGAGACAAATGTGTAAGTATCAATTGTATTTCTATAACTAGCAATCAATAATCTGTAAATAAAATTAAGAAAAATATTCTATTTACAATATAGTAGTCCTCCCCTTATCACTGGTTTCATTTTCCATGGTTTTGGTCACCTGTGGTTGACCACAGTCCAGAAACAGATGATCGTCCTTCTGATATATGGTTAGAAGGTCAGTAGTAGCTGAACACTACATCATAATGCCTATGTCATTCACCTCACTTCTCATCGCATAGTCATTTTGTCATCTCATGTCGTCACAAGTAGAAGGGTGAGTATAGTAGAAAAAGATATTTTGAGAGAGAGAGAGACCACATTCACATAATTTTTATTATAGTATATTTTCATAATTGTTTTGTTATTAGTTGTTAATCTCTTACTGTGCCTAATTTATAGGTTATTTATAAGTTTATCATAGGTATGTATAAATAGGAAGAAGCATAGCATACATAAGGTTCGCTACTATCTGTTGTTTCAAGCATCCACTGGGGGTCTTGGAATGTATCCTCCATGAAGAAGGGGGGACTACTGAAATATCAAAAACAATAAAATACGTTGGAATAAATTTAACAGATGAAGTGCAAGACTTATGTTCTTAAAACCACAGAAAATTATTAGAAGAATTTAAAGAAGACCTATAAATGGAAAAACATCCCATGGTCATGGATTGGAAGACTTAATTTTGTTAAGATGGCAATAATTGATCTACAGATTGAACACAATCTCTATCAAAATTGCAGCTGGCTTCTTTGCAGAAATTAATGCACTGATCCTAAAATCCAGATGGAAATTTAAGAGATGCAGAATAGCAAAAACAAACCTCGAAAAAGAAGAGCAAAGTTGAAGGATGCACATTTCCCAATTTCAAAATTTACAGCTAAGCTACAGAAATCAAAACAATGAGTTATGTGTATGAGGATGAATAGATAGCTCAATGGCATACAATTGAGAGTCCAAAACCAAACCCTTATATTTGTGGTCAATTGATTTTTTGATAACTGTGCCATGACAAATCAACGAGGACAGGATAATCTTTTCAATGGATACCATGCCTGATAACCACATGCAAAAGAATACACTGATACTATACACAAAAAATGGATTGTGACTTAGATTATAAAATTCTTAGAAGAAAACATAGGAGTAAATCTTTGTGACCTTGGATTATTAGGCAATGATTTCTTAGAAATGACTCAAAAGCAAAAGCTAGGAAAGAAAAATAGATAAATTAGATTTTATCAAAATTAAAAACCTTTATGCTTCAAAGTATATCATCATGAAAGTGAAATGACAGCCCACAGAATGGGAGAAATATTTCCAAACAATATATCTGATAAGAGACTTGTATCTATAATATGTAAATAAATCTTACAACTCAATAATTGAAAGACAAATTTTAGAATGGGCAAAGGATTTGAATAGACATTTATCCAATAAAGATATACAAATGGATGATAAGCACATGAAAAGATTCACAACATCATTAGTCATTAGAGAAGTACAAATCAAAACTACAGTGAAATACTGTTTCACACCCATTAGACTAAGCTAAAATAAAAAATAAAAATAACAGACAATAAGAAGTGTTGGCTATGATGTGGAGAAATTGGAACTCTCATATATTGTTGATGAGATTGTAAATTTGTGCATCCACTTTAGAAAACAGTTTGGCAGTTCCTAAAATGTTAAATGCTGAGTTACCACATGACCCAGTAATTTTACCTCTAGGTATGTACTCAAGAATATCAAAAACGTAAGTCAATACCAAAACTTGTGCATAAATTTCAATAATGCTGTTATAAAAATTAAGTTCACTTATTTCTTTTTACCTTTTTAATCAGCTGCTAGAAAATTTTTAAATTGTATATGTAGTTCACATTATAGTTCTATCGGACAGTGTTGTTCTAGACCTTATAATGAAGACATGGAGACTTTAAGTCACCATTCTCCTGCTCCTATCTGAGGAATTGCGTGACTCCATTGTAACATAAATAACAATAAAACCTTCTGTTGGGAGAAATAGTACCTGACATTTGCTTTGAAAGCTGTATAATGTTTTCATGCATGTTATGCGATTTGATCCTCTTACCTTCCCAGGAGGAAGGCAGGAAGTGGTTATTATTCCCATTTTATAGATGGAAACACTGAGGTTTCAGGAAAGGGAAGGGACTCACCTAGGGACACAGACCCAGATCATAGACCCCTAGATCTCAGGCACCCGGCCTCAGATCTCCAGGGCTGTTCTACCATAAACCCTCCGCGTGCACCCACCCCCACCCCATCCAAATTTGTTTTGCACAAGCAGCAAGCATCATTCCAGGCTCCCTCTGGGCCTCAGAGCTGATCTGAAGAACTTGAGAGGAGAAGCATATCAAGACCACCACCTCCATCCCATGGGTCACAGCTGTCACCACAAAATGGGAGATTGACATTGAACAGCTCTGATCTCCTGACCAGACTACTGAAGCTTTGGTTCCCACCCCTGAGATTCTGTGATATAACTGGTCAGGGTTGGAGCCTGGACACTGGGACTTTCAAGAGCTCCCCTGATCATTCTAATGGGCAGCCAGGGTTTGGAACCATGACCCCAAGCCAATAGTCTCAAACAAGCAGCTTGCGGGCCAAGTCTACATCACAGAGGTATTCCGTTTAACTCCCGCACATGGATGTATGTTTAAATTTGAGTTGTCAATATTTAAAAGCATGGAACTTTCACATAAAAGTCTGTACTCTGGCTTCCCTTGAGCAACTGGGGCCTGCATTCCTGCATGGTGACCCGAGGCTGGAGCTGCTTTACACAGGGCAGAAGTCCCCCGGTTCCCTTATAATCCATAGCACTCCTTATGTCTCACGCCAGCCCACTTTGTTTTCGTGATCTAAGTATGCCTGTAGGACTGTCCTGACCCATTCATTCTCTTGGAGGCTGGGAAACTGAGGCCTGCTGACATAAGTGTGGGAGTTGCACCCCTTCTTGGCTGCTGGTTGAGCTAAGCAGACCTCTCTTTCTTTCCCAGCCGGAGAACATACTGTGTGTCAATCAGACAGGACATCAAATTAAGATCATTGACTTTGGACTGGCCAGAAGGTAAGAGGGTTGTATTTTGGCACTTGGACAAAACTCCTGGGGGGCTGCTTGTGGCTCTTTTGGATGTGGTTACCCACAGTTCAGCCTATTTTTGAGTTTTGGGACTGACACAGAAAGCTCTGTCACTGAGAGGCTGGTAGCCTTTGGTTGTGCAGATAGGCCTTGTTACTACCCGGGGGTGGGGTGGGGTGGCTTCATGCTTCGGACTCTGCTTCTCCTTAAAAGGCTGTGGGATTAATTGTATTTCAAAGCCCCTGTCTGAGCAGAGAGGGTGTGATGGTTAAAGGAGGACCACTGCGTGGGGGGTCCTCAGATCAATTCTGTTCATCCCCCGGACCTGAAGCCAGGATGTGCTGAGCTATGTGAGGTATCCAGAACCACCCCTGCCCCCTGGGAAGTGAGTAGTTTAAATAGGAAAGTGCATATGTGCCAGTGTAGGGTGGTGTCAGACTATGTGGTTCTGGGCCTCTCAAGACTGGGTTAAATCTTGGTAAAATGATGATCAAATGAAATGCCTGCTGACATGGGGCAGTTTTGAAGGTTAAATGGAATAATACCTTGACAGTGCAGGCCCATCCTAGGAGGGTGGCTAGGTTCTCAAGTATGACTGCATAAAGTAAACGTATGACTTTAAAAGTGTCCCTTAAAATGCCTAAAGCCTAGTGAAGGAGAGTTTATCCATAGATAGATTTACCATCCTGTCCAGTCGTATGTATGATGAACACTCTAGCCCCTGGCACACACAGTCAGTGGTGTGGGTTCTTCGCAATGGCAGGAACAGACCCTTGGCATTGAGGAGGGCTGTCCCCCAAACCTTCAAGCATCCATGGTCTACAAATATGGGGTAGTTGTGTGCCCATCCTCCAGGCTTCCTCCAGAATTCTATTTCCACCAGGAATGACATTTCCCTGGAAATCACGTATTTTCTAGGTAGGTCTCCACACTAGAGCTGAATTAAAGAAGTTGTTTCTGTCACTTTATAAGCCTAGCGGTGTCCTCTGCTGCATCCACAAGGGGACGAAAGCACAGCCTTGTCACAGTGGAGACGGAACCTCTTGCGTGAGCTCAGCCTCTGGGGTCCAGACCTGCCTCCCAGAAGTAGTAGTGAAAACCACAGTGGCAGTCTTCCTAGGTCCCTCTCCCATTGGGTGAAATGGTACCATTACTTATCTCTTTGTAGGGGTGAAAGATGCGTTTTCAGTGCCTACATGATGGATGGGAGGCCAAGGGTGAGGTCATGAGAGTAAAGGCAGAGGGAAGTTCATATAATCCTACTGTACCTTCAGGATCCCCATTACACAGTGTACTGTTTTTCATGAACAATATACCAAAGGCCCCAACCCAAATGCTTCAAAATCACATTTAATCCATAATGTAAAAAATTGCTTAATATTTTCCTAAATAATGTGTTATAAAGTTGGGATACATCCTATACACTTGCATGTATTATCCACTAGAGCAATGTCTCTGAATGTATTTTTTATTATCATTGCCTGCCTTCCAAAGAGCCTTTTCAGACATTTCTTTCCTAATCACCAGGCCCCCTCCTCATGAAATTTAATGCTGCAGTTGTCCTTTGTATCTGTTTATGTACCATGGCCCTTTGGAAAGCCACAAAGCATTGTAATAGCTAAGACTTTTTTGCACTTCCAAGAACCAATGCTCACCTAAGTGGGGCAATACTGTCTTCGGTGAGCATGCACACCCTTCCAAATGTGTATGTAGTACCCTCCCAACTGCCAGATGTCCAGTTGCCAAATGAGTATTTACAGTGACAAACTGTGAATTCAGAGCAAGGATTTGCCAGCTGAGGCTCCTGGATTCTGGGAAGGCTTCTCTGAGCAGTTGGAAGGGAGAGATGGACAGGGTGTGGTTATCTGCAGGCAGTAGTATGCTGGTACATGTTTATCAGCTCTGGGGGGCAGGGTGGGGAATGGGTTTGACTCGTAGCCTTTGCTAATTTTAGCTGAGTTCAACCTACCAACACAATGTCACTGAATGCAGATTGGGAGGAGATGGGCACAACTGACTGTCGTGTACCGGTGAGAACCGGCTCCAGCATACAGGGGTGGGGGGGTGGGGGTGCGTGGAAGTTGGGGGTTGGTATAGGATGTACACCATGCATGCACAGGATCTCTTGGGGAAGGCAGGAGCTGGGGTGGGATCGGGGGAAGAAGATACAGTGAAGATGAGGGCGTTAATAGGGAGTCCTGAATGTTGGAACATTATCCTATAGGCCACTAAATTACCTGGTGGGGAATGAAAAGGGCTGTGGGCCAGCTTACCAAGCACGTTAGTCAAAATCTATCCCCAAACTCTCAGCAGTCCATCCCAAACTGTCAGATAAATTTCTTAACCAGGTCAAAGGCATCGATGACAATAATTTTGCTAATGGCCCAGAGATGGAGGGCAAGTTCAAGAAAATAAACGTGGGGAACCACATTGAAGAGAAGGCCACCCGCATGAAACTGCTGGGCACTGGGGAAGTGCAGGTGTCTGAAACATGTGATACTCAGGAAACCGCACTCAGCAGAGCTGGGCTGACGGAGGCCCAGGTTCCAGTGGGGAGGTGAAAGGAAAACATCAAAAACACCCTCAACAGTCCGGCAACCTGCCCATTGGGCAAAAGGATCATTTGGCAAATTGGATTTTGCCAGACTGGCCTGCTTCCTGGGAAGCATGTCCTTCTAAGAAGAAGAATCTGTGGGGGGAATGTGCAGGTTGAGAGAGCGTATTTTATATGCCAGAAGTAGTAAATGTTTGTAAAGAAGGAGGAAAAGCCAGTTTTCCCCTATAATACAAACTGTAGAAAGTAAAGTGGTATTTCTGGGTGGAGCTATTAGAAGATGCTGAGATTTTCAGTGGGGGGATGGCCCCAGTCATGGAGCCAGTGGGGGGGGGGTGTGGCACACACAGATCTTCAGAGGCCATGACATCCAGCAAGAGGGACCAGCGTTACACCAGGCTGGGCAGTGAGACCCATCAGTGGGTCTAAGTAGGGAATCTGTCAAGGGTCAAGGATGGGGCCGGGATGGGAAATATCTTAAGTTTGGTCTCCAGAATGTTGGGTGCAGGGTTTGGCTTCCTGACTGCCAGTCTGGTGCTCAGATTGGAATCCAAGCCTATTTCATCAGATCCTTTGGCAGCGCAAGGAGCTGCCACCTCATATGTGACTCTATGGTCACAGAGGGCCTTATGCTAGGAATTTGGAGAGAGGGTCTTGGTGGATATTTTGACCTAGCTTTGGGCTTAGTTACTGCCACAGTACTACTGTGTAACAAACCACCCCAGGGGCGCCTGGGTGGCTCAGTCGTTAGGCATCGTCTTTGGCTCAGGTCATGATCCCAGGGGCCCCGCGTCAGGCTCTCTGCTCAGCGGGAAGCCTGTTTCTCCCTCTGCCACTCCCCCTGCTTGTGTTTCCTCTCTCACTGTCTCTGTCTTTCTGTCAAATAAATAAATAAAATCTTAAAAAAAAAAAAAAAAACCACCCCAAATTGCAGAGGCTTAGAACAGTCATTTATTCTCATCCACCCATTTGCGAGCCAGCTGGGGGAGTGGTACGCTGGACCCAACTCATAGCAGCTCATGATAAAGAACCTTGTAAACAGTTGTTAAAATATACCATTAATTAACAATTAACGAACTTATATTAAAAACAAAGATTACTATTTTCAAGTGTTACCACTTCCTAATTATTGTACTACATTTCACTACTCCTGAGGTCATTTGTGCCTGTTGTATCTGTACGGTGGGAAGACCGTGGAACGGTGTGCTATGGCAAGTCCCTTCCCAGCTCTGCATTCAGTGATGTCAGGATGGTAGTTTGCAATCAGTCAGGGTGAAATCAGTATTTATACCACTGAAAATGGCAAATGCTGCAAATCAGGACTTTTTTTTTTTTTTTTTTTTAAATCAGATGGCTGGTTGTTAAATATTTACCCAGGCGCCACTGGTCCGGAATCACTGATTGCCAGTCACTGAGCTGACACGGGCTTGGATCCAGGATGCAGATCAGTGGGGACGGGTCTGCTCCAGGCGTCTCCCTTTCTCTCCTCATGGTGATGGCAGAGGCGCTAGAGGGCAGGCTTTTACAGTCTAGCTTGGATGGGCCCGCTGTCACTCCCCGCACTGCTCGCGTGGCCGAGCCCAGTGTCATCGGGGTGGGGCAATATATGTTGCCTCTAGCGGAGTGAGCTACAAAGTCATGTGGTACAGGATGTGGCTATGGGGCAAGATGAAGCAGTGAGAACAATCATGCAGCCTCTGGGAAAGTGGCTTCCAGGGGCTGAGAGCCTGGGTCTTCTCTCCTCTCTTTTTCCGTCTTCTCTCCTTTTTTGTGTGGGATGGAGGGAGGTTTCAGATCTTTTATTGTGAAACATGAAACATGCATTTAAAAAGTGAAAGTACACATTGAAAAAGTACATTTATGTCACAAAGCACTGACCACATCATATTTGCAAATACATTTGCTGGAAGGTGTGTATTTACACAAACCAATTTTCATTTCTACACAAATATTAACTTACTATCTAGTGATAGATATTTTGTACATTTTCAAAAGAAAACAACAATTTTACAACAAAACCAAAATTAAGATCTTCATCAAGGCTTCTGCATCCATTTACTTAACAACGGTTTTTTTTTTCCTCATACAATGAATCAAATACTATATTGTCCTCTTCTTCTTATTGGCCCTGAGGTGCTAGAGGCTGTGGCATTCCCTGGGGACTTGTCTGAGCATAGTAGGCTGCTTGTTGTGCCTTTCAGCTCGGCTCCTTGGCCCTGAGTCAGCTGGCAGGGTAGGGGAGCCGCATGTTGCCAGAGGAGGGTTCCTGCTCTCTTCTAGGTCCCTTGCTTCCCGCTCAACAAGGCTACCATGATGATCCTTGTAGCTCCTTCACTGGATCAATGTAGGCTGTGTTGGCCCAGGTCTGCATTTATCTGGCTCTCAGCAAATTTGGAAGAGAAAGCTCTTTGACAAGTCACTTCCCTGGCTTAAGGGAAGCAGGGCACATTGGCAGAATATTCATTTTATTCTCAATTGCCTTATCTGTAAGATGGGGACAGTAATCTTACAGACTTCATGGGGCTGTGTAAGAATGAGAAGAGATTATATATATGTAAAACTTTTAGCCTGGCAAACAGGAAGTGCCCATTATATTTTATAAATTAATACTTTTTTTTTTTTAGAACAATCTTAGGTTCACAGTGAAATTGAGGGGAAGGCGCAGAGATTTCCCATATACCCCTTGCTCCCAGTCATGCCTCCCCGACCAGGGTGGTACAGGGTAGTACATTTGTTACCATAGGTGAACTTACACTGACATATTATCACTCAAAGTCCATACTTTACATTACTGTTCACTCTTGGTGTTGGACATTCTATGGGTTTGGACAAATGTATAATGACACGTATCCATCGTTATGGTACCATATGGAGTATTTTTAAGCCTACAAATCTTCTGTTCTCCACCTATTTATCTCTCCCTTCCTCTTCCCACCCCAACCCCTGGCAACCACTGATCTTTTTATGTCTCCATAGTTTTGCCCTTTCTTGAATGACCTCTAGTTGGAATCATACAGTAGCCTATTCAGACTGGCTTCTTTCACTTACTACTGTGGACTTGTTTCCTCTATGTCTTTTCATGGCTTGATAATTTATTTATTTTTAGCACTGAATAGTATTCCATTGTCTGGATGTACCACAGTTTATTTATCCACTCACCTACCAAAGGACATCTTGGTTGTTGCCCATTACATTTTAGCTAAAGACTTTCTAAAAGACTAAAAATTCTAAAAACCACTTTCAGTCATCTCCTTTCCCAGTCAGCCATCAACTCTCTTTCTAACCTTTATTAATCTTCCTGTCCAGAACCTTTTTTTTTTTTTAAGATTTTATTTACCGGGGCGCCTGGGTGGCTCAGTTGGTTGAATGTCTGCCTTTGGCTCAGGTCATGATCCCAGCATCCTGGGATCGAGCCCTGTGTCAGGCTCCCTGCTCAATGGGGAGTCTGCTTCTCCCTCTGCCCCTCCCCCTGCTCATGCTCTCTCTCACTCAGCATGTGCTCTTTTATTGATTTATTTGAGAGAGAGAAAGAGAGAGAGAGGGAGCATGAGCAGGGGCAGAGGCAGAGGGAGAAGCAGGCTTCCCGCTGAGCAGGGAGCCCGACGTGGGGCTCAATCCCAAGCCCCTGGGATCGTGACCTGAGCCAAAGGCAGACACTTAACTGACTGAGCCACCCAGGTGCCCCAGAACCTTTTTTCTAATTCTTATTCTTTTTGTAATTGTGTAAAATACACATAACATAAAACTTAACATCTTAACCATTTTTAAATTTAATTCAGTAGTGTTAAATAAGCAATTTCTAGAACTCTTTTCATCTTGCGAAAACTGAAACTCTATACCGGTTAAACAATAACTGGTCATTTTCCTCCTGCCTCCAGCACCTGGAAACTACCATTCTACCCTCTGTCTCTGACTTTGACCACTCTAGGTACCTTATCAAAGTGGAACCATACAGTATTTGTCTTTTTGTGACTGACTTCTTTCACTTAGCATAATGTCCTGGAGGTTCACCCATATTGCAGCATGTGTCAGAATTGCCTTATATTGTAAGGCTGAATAATATTCCACTGTATGTATCTACCACATTTTACTTATGCAGTCATCTACCAATAGACACTTACTTGGGTTACTTCCTCCATTTGGCTATTATGAATAATGCTGCTATGAATATGGGTATGTAAATATCTCAAGATTCTGCTTTCAATTTTTTTGGATATACACCCAGAAGTGGGATTGCTGGATCATATGGTAGTTCTATTTTTAATGTTTTTGAGGAACTGCCATACTGTTCTCCATAGCAACAGTACCACATTACATTCCCACCAGCAAGGGTTCCAGTTTCTCTACATCCTAGCCAACTCTTGCTATTTTCTGGTCTTTTGTTTGTTTGGTTGTTTTATAGGAGTCATGGTGTGCAGTGGTATCTCATTGTGGTTTTGATTTGTATTTTCCTGATAATTAGTGATATTGAGCATATTTGCTTTCTCTAATTCTTACTGTCATCTCACCAACCAAATTGCTCACACCACAAGAGCAGACCTCCACAGACAGCTGCTATCCAATTTGTGCGTGTTCATGTGGCTACATGCTGAATAAGATATATTGATCATCTCCCCTTTTCACATTGTAATTGCTTGGAGGGAGAGGGCTGTGGTTTTCTGATTCTTCCTAGTGACTTAGGAAAGTCTGATGTTGGGGCCAAGGGTATAATGATTCCTCAGTAAACTGCATGTGGTGGGTTGGGAGGTCCAGACAACATGGCAGACAGGAAGGGTTGGGAATGTCTAGCTCCTACCTGGAATTAGTCCCAGCCTCCACATCTTCTCTCAGGGCTCACTCCCATGGCCCTTTGCACCCCCTCTTCCCCAGGTACAAGCCTCGGGAGAAGCTGAAGGTGAACTTCGGCACTCCAGAGTTCCTGGCCCCGGAAGTTGTCAACTATGAATTTGTGTCCTTCCCTACGGACATGTGGAGTGTGGGAGTCATTATCTACATGCTGTGAGTGCCCAGGAGCCTGGCTCCCAGTGAGAATAGGGGCCATCTGTCTTAGTTTGGGAATCCTTAGAAGCAGCAAAACTTTGAGTGTGAGTCGTTTGAGAGGTGTTCCCAGGAAACAGCGACAGAGGAGTAGGGAAGTGAGACAGGGGAAGACACCGGTAAAGCATGTGCTATTCAGCCACTTACCACTGTGGGCAAGTGGAGTTGAATCCTGCAGGGAAGTCTGGGATCCATTGTGGAACAGCCCTCCACAGTTATTCTATCTGAGCGGGGAGGGAGTTAGGGCATTTATACACCAACTCTTATCAGTCATTGCTTGTGAGCCGATGCCGAGGGCACTGGTTCCCTGAAACTTCTGGGTGGATAAAGCAGCTTCGCCTGGAGAGAAAGTTCTCCAGCCAGGAAATGCAGGTGCTGCAGTACAGCAGAGCAGTAAGGAGAGGAGATGGACAGGGCAGGACACTGGCTGCTGCATCATCTAACCTGTCCCTCCTGCCCTGTGCCGTTTTCTCTGCACGGAGGAAGCAGAGTTAGGGTGCACTGAGAGGAGCTATGTACACTGACGAAGCATCCTCATCTCTCTGTGACTTCCCTTGGCTTTTTCCTCAGAGGCCCAGTCAAGTCATGCTTTGCTCCCAGACTTATCATTATGGTACAGTTGCTACCGTGTGTCCCCACACTTTGTATGTGTGTACGCATCCGGTGGGGGAAGTTTGAGGCCCAAGGCCAGCCAGTTAGACTGTCCTGTCTCTCTGGCCTCACTCTAGAGGGGCCTATGGAAACCAGTTTTCTTTTAGGCCCTGAGGCCTGGGGTAGTCTCTAAACTAGCCAGGCTGTCTCAGAGACATGCTAAGGTATTTTTAAATTAATATGTAACCTGATAAGTGGACATATTGGACTGGATCTCAATTTATTCTTCACTTCAGGCTAAAAGGAACATAGGTGAGCATGATGGGGATTTATTCAAACACTCTTCATGCCTCTAAATTTTCAGTCCTGCCACTTCTTCCCCTAACAGAACACACTGGACTATCTCCTGTGGAGAAGTAATGGGGTGCTTTTCTTTTGAACTCTCTTGGTTCTGGTTAATGTTGCTTGAACCTTGTAAGACCTCTATCCTGTTGTCGCGTGTTGGCAGATAATGGCCTTCTACAGACTGACGGTCCTTTCTCTCCTCTGTAGACTCAGTGGTTTGTCCCCATTTCTAGGGGAAACAGATGCAGAGACCATGAATTTCATTGTGAACTGTAGCTGGGATTTTGACGCTGACACCTTTGAAGGGCTGTCGGAGGAGGCCAAGGACTTTGTTTCCCGCCTGCTCGTCAAAGAGAAGAGGTACCCTTCATTGCTCGTCATTCTCAAACCATTCTGATGGGGACCACCCATCTGGGTGCTGTGAATATCAGGCTGGTGCTGGGTGTCCTCTGGACCAACTCTGTCCAAGGTTTCTTAGTCCGCTACCTCTTCGGAGCAAAAAAGTAGCAGGGAAAGAGATGAAGGAAATCAATTAAAAAATAAACAATTAGGAGCATAAAACCTAGACAGAGTTTTAGAAAGGACCACATATATAAATTAGTCCTACTATCGAGTTATCACTTTTAATAGGTTAATGTTGAAAAAAAGTTGAGATATGCAGATGTTCTTCCCCAGAATACAGACCAGAAAACCTCATTTGTTGAGAATGAAGGCCTACTTTGTTTTCAGCAGCCATATCCAAGTCATGGGTGGAACCATGGAGTTTTCTGATACTCATCAGACATAAAGAAATAATTGCAAACGACCCAGGGTGAGGCCCAAGCGTCTGGGCTCTGAGACAGCCCACAGTTCCCTGGCCTTTACTATTTTGTTCTTTCTGATGGTGAAAAGTTATGAGAGGAAAAGTATTTTTAATTCAGATGAACAAAACTGACATTTTTCTCTGGAAAGAGAGACAAGCTTCTTTCAAGGCTCATGTTCTTTGACTTCTTTTTTTTTTTTTTTTTTAAAGATTTTATTTATTTATTTGACAGAGAGAGACACAGCGAGAGAGGGAACACAAGCAGGGGGAGTGGGAGAGGGAGAAGCAGGCTTCCCGCGGAGCAGGGAGCCCGATGTGGGGCTCGATCCCAGGACCCTGGGATCATGACCTGAGCCGAAGGCAGACGCTTAACGACTGAGCCACCCAGGCGCCCCTGTTCTTTGACTTCTTAAGAGCAATTCCAGGCCCAGCTGGCCTTGCTACTCCGTGCCTCGATGCCCAGCTCTCTGGAAGAGATGATTAATCACTGGGATACAGTCCCTCTACACAGGGCAGGGACATTTTGCTGATGACTTTCTTGTACTTCTAAGGAGGGGAATTTTAGACATGAGGAGTTCCTTTTTAGTACGTGGCACGAATCTCGCCAGATGATTAATCCGTTCCACTGACTCAGGCTTCCTACCCAGCTGAACCATCTTCTGGACAACCAGAAAAGGCAACCCTAACTGACAGTTTCAATTTCTCTTTTCTCAGCTGCAGGATGAGTGCCACACAGTGCCTGAAACATGAGTGGTTGAATAATTTGCCTGCCAAAGCTTCAAAATCCAAAGTTCGTCTCAAATCCCAATTATTACTGCAGAAATACATGGCTCAGAGGAAATGGAAGGTATCTGTTTTTTCTTAGGAAAGGCAGCATTTGTCTTTTTAATGTGTCCTTTGAAAGAAGTGTAGCTAAGTTTTTACTTATATTTTCATTTTATTTTTTTTATTTTTTTTTTTTATTTTTTTTTTAAAGATTTTATTTATTTATTTGAGAGAGAGAGAATGAGAGAGAGCACATGAGAGGGGGGAGGGTCAGAGGGAGAAGCAGACTCCCTGCAGAGCAGGGAGCCCGATGCGGGACTCGATCCAGGGACTCCAGGATCATGACCTGAGCCGAAGGCAGCGCTTAACCAACTGAGCCACCCAGGCGCCCTATATTTTCATTTTAAATAGAAAGATTATTTAGGAGAAAAAAGTATCTTATGTCAAAACCTGTTACCTTAGGGCGCCTGGGTGGCTCAGTCGTTAAGCGTCTGCCTTCGGCTCAGGTCATGATCCCAGGGTCCTGGGATCGAGTCCCACATCGGGCTCCCTGCTCGGCGGGAAGCCTGCTTCTCCCTCTCCCACTCCCCCTGCTTGTGTTCCTGCTCTCGCTGTGTCTCTCTCTGTCAAATAAATAAATAAAATCTTAAAAAAAAACAAACAAACAAACAAAAAACCTGTTACCTTGATTAAAAATGCCACCGACCAAAACCAACTGGCATAAAAGTGGCATTAAGTTCATACTTAGGAGGACACTTGTAATGACAGAATGAAGTTTGAGCATGTGTTCTCAATGACAATAATAGTGAAGGGCTTGGAACTTATTGCCTGCAGCTTGAGATTTGATTCCTCCATGTTTCAGAAAGAGGGGCTGGGAAAACCCTATTAGGTTGTAAAAGCTTCATACTTTTGTTTACAAATAGAACTCTTCGGTACCATGGACATAAAATCTGTCCCCAAAACATTTGTCCTCCAGGAAAGTGGCTTTCCAGCATTTTGATATCAACTCAGATCCTCACTAAAAATCAAAAACAAAAGCCTTTACCTAGAGAGCCAGTATACAAGTATACAAATACATACGTACACATATGAAATAAAAATATCCCAACGTTTGCTAAACAGTGTGATGCACTCAAATATTTTCTATTCTGTGGTATTTGTTTTCATTCAAAAAAGTGCTGGTCATAACCCACCAATTTGACTTCATGACCCACTGGTGGGTTGTGAATCACAATTTGAAAGACAGTATTCCAGTGGGCTCCATTTTTCACATGAAAAGGGCAGAATAATGTATTTTCTCACTTCATACTCGCTCCAGAATGCCCCAGAGTTGTGTGGCTGTTCTACTAGAATTTTGCCACAAATTTGTTTTCTCCATTAGGTTCTCAGTTTTGAACAAACCCAAGTGGCTAAACTTGTTTAAGTCCTTTTATTTTTTCTTCTTAAAGCAATTGGTCTAAAAATATATTTTTTCTTCCTTTCTCTCCTTAACATCAAGAAACATTTCTACGTGGTGACTGCTGCCAACAGGCTAAGGAAATTTCCAACTTGTCCCTAATTCTCAACTCTGCTGCTCCCATGGGCCCAGATGGTGATGAAGTGATGACTCAAGATTTTTAACAATCCAGTCTTGTACTAACATTGATTCCACTTATTTTGTAGAGAAAGGTTATGGCTCTTGCCTTCCTTGTGGATGAAAAGTGGCTGTAAGGAAAGTGACCTACAGACTTTTTTCTGCCTTACAAGATCATACTAAGTTGAAATGCTGTGTTTACTTTTCAAGTATACCTACTTTGGGTGATAAGCGTAGGCATGCTTTAGGTAGGTAGGAAAGCTTCTACTTTGTATATGTCAAATTTAAAGTCCAAACTTACTCTGATTAAAGAACTTAGTAGACTATTACACAGGGTCATGTTATTCAGTGTTATGCCCTCCAGTACAAAGAATTCTTAGAATTTTGATTTGCTCAAGTGTGAGCTGACATTTTACTGTACTACCCTGCTCTCGTGGAAAGCAACGTGGACTTAGGGCCATGATCCTCAAACTTGTTTTCACTTGTGCTCCCTTTTGAGACTCAAACCATGCATCCTTTAATATTCTTTGAAACTTCAAAATATACCACCTATCCTGGCTAAATCATAACAATGATTATTTTGAATGTGCTTTTTAAATCTATACACACCTCCACCCTCTCCTAATTGGCCCTGTCCTGGCATTGGTAGTCTCACTCCTGGCCTCCCTTCCTCAGTTACGAACTTATGGTCTAGTAAGTCTGGAACTGATATGCAATATGTAAAAGATAAGAGTGTAACGATGTTCAGCTTTCTGAGAGAAACACAAATGGTACATCACGAGACAATAAAATGCTCTGCTACTGCTTTGTTAAGGATATACCACTCTCAGTGTTGTCATTTAACTTATAAAATGACTAACAAGAAGTATTTTATTATTTGAAAGTAAAGAATGCTTTTAATTTCCTTGCTTCTAACCTGATTTTTGTGCTATCCCCATGAACTTCTCGGGTCAGCAGTTTTAATTACTTTTAGCTTAGTTTTTTTGGTTTTTACTTTTAGTTTTTAATTAGCCGTGCAACAGTTTCACAGCCTTTCAGGATTTTTGTTCAAATAAAGAGCCTGCTTTTTTTGGCAGAGGACGTGGGTGTGGGGAGGGAGGCAGAAGGTGGCGAGGTGAATCCTGCTGCTGCAGTTCTCACGCTGTAACTTTTCTCTGGAAGGCTAACTCTTGTCGAGAACTAAGATTTTTCAGTACCGGCATATGTAAGGCCTGCTCCAAGCTGGCCAGCCAGGGGATGAACATCAGAAGAGATAGGTGCTGAAAACCTCCCTTTCATGGGAGAGTACAGTGATTTGGTAAAGTGCCTTATTTTAAAACAAATTTCTTCTCCGAAAAGGTTTTATGAGGGCAGCCTCCAGAAGGAGCCAGAGAGGTGACCTTATAATTCTGTCAGGTACCGTGTCCTCCTTTGGGGCTTCAGACTCTTGGGAATGCTATGAATCTTCTCCCCAGAAAAATGTAGTTAGCTATCTTGATCTAAAGCAGCAGTGATAGAAATATTATATGAGCCATATACATAATTTTAAAATTTCTAATAGCCCCTCTAAAAAAAACCTGGTGAAATTAATTTTAATAATTTAACAATAAGATCAAAAACACTTCAATTTGTAATCATCATAAAAACTATTTATATTTTTTTTCACACAAATCTCCAAAATCTGATATGTATTTTACACTTAAAATACATTTCAATTCAGATACGAGGTTTTCATCAGACATGCTTAGTTTGTATTTAGATTTCATGGAACTTACTGTGGAAAAATATACTCACATACTCAAGTTGTTTGAAACACCTCGAATGTTTTCTAATAATTAGATATCCATTTTTACATTTAACTTAAATTAAATAAAAATAGGAATTCAGTCCTACAGTTGCATTAGCCACATTTTCAGTGCTTAATAGCCACATGTGGTTAGTGGCTTCTACATTGGACAGGGCGGGTATAGAGAGAATCCTTTACCTATCAGATTTTGTTTTATTTTTCCCCTGTATGCTATTATTCTTTACCTAGAGTCCCCTCAGGAGAGCTTTGTTTAGGTCAAGCCCACACAAGTGAGAGGTAGTATGATTTTAGCCTCCCTTATCTGAAATTCAAGGGAACTTATTTAAAGCTTTAAATTTTTGGGTATTTTCAGTTCTCTACTTTGCTGGTATTTTTAGATTACAACTGTGCTGGCATCAACTATTTCTAATGGATTTTTCATTTGAATGAATAGTCTTTGGAAACTGCTGAGCAGAGAAACTCTAAAAGGTAGTCAGGACCCACTTTTTTTTACCTGTTAGATTGGTGTGCTTGTGGGGAAAATGGAATTCTTCCACTTTTGATGGGTCTGTATCTAAATAAAAGTCATACCCACACTTTTACCCTGCAATTTCCTTTCTAGAAATTTATCCCTCAGCAATACTTGAACAAGTGGACAGAGTTCTATGCAAAATGTTTACTGTAGCACTCTTGCTAATGGCTGAATGAAAACAACCTCATGTGCCTAGCAGTATGAATTTAGTTAAATAAATTTTGCCACATCCATATACGGAAATACCTTGTAGCTGTTAAACAGATCTAGATGTACTGAGAGCCACCTTTTATTACAGGAAAATTATAGAACATATATATAGCATCATCCCATTTGTGGAGAGACATATGCTTATACACGCATTAAAATTTTCTAGGATATGAAAGAAACTTAACAGTAGGGTGTGGAGTGTGGGTGATGGGGAGAGGGGGAATTCCACTTTTCACTTTATAACTTTCTGAATAATTAAAATTTTTTTTTTTACAATGAGCATCTATTGCTTTTATAATAAAAAATCAGCAACACAATGTCATGTGGACATTGTTTTGACCTTGATTTGAGCAAACAAACAATAAAAGAATATTTTAGAGCCCTCCAGGGAAATAAAATGTTAAATTGCATATTTAATAATACATAGAACTTTAGGGGTACCTGCGTGGCACAGTTAAGTGTCCGACTCTTGGTTTTTGTTCGGGTCATGATCTCAGGGTCCTGGGACGGAGCCCCGTGTCAGGCTTCACACTCAGCACGGAGTCTGCTTGAGATTCTCTCTCCCTCTCCCTTTGCCCCTCCTGCTCATGCTTTCTCTCTAAAATAAATAAATCTTAAAAAAATAATGCATAGAATTTCTATTAATTTTGTGAGTTATGATAATGGCAATGTGGTTATAATGTAGGTTATATGGCTTCAGGAAAAATGAATACAGTTAAACAAATGTGGCAAAATCTTTGTTAACTATTGGGTCTGAGTGACTGGTACAGGGTTTCATTATACTGTTCTACACATTTGAAAATTTTCATATAAAAAGTTTTTAAATCAGTTAAATGAACACCATGAGGTGATGTTAAAGAACTGAGTTTCCACAAAGTCTTTACAGTAGTTCTGAAACATACTCACTGGGTAGTAAGCATCCATCACTGGGAATGGAAATGTGGTGGAAAATTGTTGTCGAAAGAATTGCTTTAAGGCAATCCCCACCCCCCACCCCAATTAACTTAAGAAATAACCACATAAGAAATAACTATGTTTCAGATAATCAAAATAATTACCATCACCCGCTTTTAAGGCATAAAGGGGAAAAAAAGTCACAAACATAACTTCTATTTACTCGCATGGAATCAACAGTGAAAAGGCAATCTAAGAAGTGGGAGAAAATATTTGCAAATCATGGATCTGCTAAGAGGTTATTATCTAGACTATATAAAGAATTCCTACAATTCAGCAACAAAAAAATAAACCTGATTCAAAAATGGGCAGAAGACTTGGGTAGGCATTTTTCTATAGATGATAAACAAATGGCCAGCAGCACATGAAAAAATGCTCATTAATCATTGCAGAAATGCAAGTAAAGATCAAAATGAGGTACCACCTCATACCCATTAGAATAAAAAAACCAGAAAATAAAAAGTGTTCAGAAAATAAGTGTTGGCAAAGATGTGGAGAAATTGAACTCTTGGGTACTGTTGGTGGGAATATAATATAGTGTAGCCCCTATGGAAAACAGTGTGATGGTTCCTCAAAAATTTAAAAAGAGCATTAGCACATGATCCAGCAATCCCACTTCTGAGTATATATCCATCCAAAAGAATTGAAAGCTCGGTCTCAAAGAGATATTGTACACCCATGTTCATAGCAGCATTATTCAGGTGGAAGAGCCAAAAGGTGGAAGCAACCCAAATGTCCACTTACAGATGAATGGATAAACAAAATGTGGTATATCTATACAATGGACTACTATTCAGCCTTAAAAAGGAAGGGAATTCTGACACATGCTACAAGAATGAACCTCAAGGAATAATGCTAAGTGAATAAGCCACTCAAAAAAGACAAATACTGTATGATTCCATTCATATGAGGTACCTATCTAGAATAGACAAATTCAGACATAAACAGTATGGTAATTCCCAGGGGCTGGGGGAGGGAGGTACAGAGAGTTGTTTAATGGCTGCAGTCAGCTATGCAAGATGAAAGAGCTCCAGAGATTGGTTGCATAACAATATGAATGTACTTAACACTACTGAACTGTACACTTAAAAATGGTTAAGATGGCAAATTTTATGTTAGGTGCATTTTACAATTAAAAAAAAAAAGTGAATGTGCCCAATTTTACTTGGTAATGAGTAGATTGCTTTGGCCCAAAGCCAGAAATCTAAATCCTGGCACCAAATAAAAAAATTATACACTTTCTTAAAATAAATGAGGAAAAGGGGCGCTTGGGTGGCTCAGTTGGTTAAGCGTCCGACTCTTGATTTCAGCTCAGGTCATGATCTCGGGGTTGTGGGATTTAACCCGGTCCCATTCAGGGATCCACAGAGTCTGCTTGTCCCTATCCCTCAGCTCCTCCCCCTGCCACCCCCCTCCCCACCGCTTGCACTCTTTCTCAAATAAATAAAATCTTAATAAAAACTTACTTATCCATTTTAGATCAAAGTAATAACAAGAGCTACTGTTTAGTGAATGCCTTCTAAGTGCCATGTACTTTAGAAATATTACCTTTAATCCTCACAAGGTAGAAAATATCTCTATTTTATAAATGAGGAAACTGAGGCTCTTTAAGGTTTTGAAATTTCCATAAGGTAGAAGTGGCAGAGTCAGAATTTAAATGCACTGTAATTGCTTTCAAAGCTCATGTTCATTCCCCTCTACCATAGGGCTTGCTGGATATTAAGCTTGTGTTGGGATCCTTTGATTGTGGTATTTCTTTCAACTGAACTGCTAAGTATCTAGAATTAAAAAGGTCAGGGGAAGAAGAGAAATCACTCTTTCAGCACTCCAGGCCTATGCAGCAGGTATTATGCCTTACTTACAGCAGATAAAATGCAACCACTAGTATTACTGATACCATTCTGAAGGTTTTTAAAATTTGGGTGTAGTCTCTTTATTACATTCTTTATGGAAATACTTAATTAGACTATGTATTCTTAATTTTAGTTAAAATCATGCCTGGCATGATGCCTCAGAGCCCCTAGCAACTTATCTTCCACAAAGGCCCTTTCCTATAGTTTTAAAACAAGGAGTATTTAATAAGGTTACATTCTTCAGCATGTGGATTTCAAAGAAAATAACCCTCAGTCCATCTGACTTTTTAATATGCTGCTAGTGTGTAATTCATTACGTGAGACATTTATATGTGAATTTCTCTCTATATTCTAACATTTGCTAAGTACTTACTTATACCAGGTGCTGTGCTAAATGTTTTACATGTATCAGCTCAGTCATACCTCCAAATTATTCTATGAAGTAGACACCATTCTTAGTCCTACTTATAGATGAGGCATAAAGAAGTTAATTAATTTGCTCAAGGTCTGACAAGTAGTAAGAGGTTGAGCAGGGTCTTAAACCCAGGAAGTCTGATTTGAGAGTGAGTTTGTGGTCTGGTGAGCAGTATAGTTCAGCATATGGCTTTTTTCTACTAGAGTAGACAGTTTTTGGAATAGCAATGACTCCCAAACTGATGACAAGGACAACCTGAATGCATATAAAAATAACATTTATTAATTTAGGCTGTACCATACACTGATTTAGTCAAACCATGAAACTTACATAAAAACCCAAGTAAAATCCTTAAGACTCCATTCAGCCTGAATTTTATATTCTGGATAGGACAGGAAACTATCTTTTGCTTAAAATGAAAGAGCAAAATGGCTTCAATTCCATTTTGTAGGAATGCATACCTGTGGGGAGCCAAGGCCATGCCAACCAGGCACTGTGCCTGACCTAATGAATTTGTTGCCCATGTCACCAGCCAGCCTGCCGCCAAGAGCTCAGCCGCAGTGCTCGCTTCTTTGCTATTAAGGCAACAGCCTTAGGATCCTTGTTATAAAAGTTCAAACAAAATTCCCAAGCTCTCACATCTTCATTGAGGTGGCAGATGTACTGTTGGTTTGCAACCCAAGGTAGTCTAGAAGCTGCAATCACTCTGTTGTAGCCTTTTGTGCTTTGGCAGCATTTTCTAAAATTTTCCTTTTCCATTCTTCATAATCCTGTGTCAGATCATCATCTTTTTGCAGTTTATGTGAGCTTTCTACGACCTTCTCTGTTTCTGTAAGAGAAAATTTTCAAAAGTGTTTCAAAATTCTTATACTGACAAGTAAACAAGTAAACTTGTTTGAAGGATCTAATTAGTTAATTAAAAATAGGGACTATCATGCTGAAATGAAAAGTGGAAACAGCAGCTAACACATCAGTTTTTGCTCTTATACCCCAAGCACTCCACAACGTCCTGTAAGTAGTTAGCATTTATCAAGCACTTATCCTGTGCTTCGAGGCACTGCACCAATCACTTCAATAGCATCATCTCATTCAACCCTCACCACAATTCTATGAAGTGGGTGCTAATATTAATCACAACTTTATAGATTAGGAAATGAGGCTTACAGAAATTAAGTGACTTTCCTAAGTTATAGAGCCAGTGGGTGGTAAAGTAGGATTTGAACCTAAGCAGTCTGGCTTTAGATGTGTTCTTACTTACATAGTATTTCTGTTAACTTCTGTAAATGACTGTTTGGAAAACTGGTCTTATCAAATGATTGTCTTGATTTATTTAAAACCTGACTCTTATCAGGCAAGTAGCACAGGACTAGTCACTGCATGAAACCCACTGTACACCTAATCCCATTGCACTAATTTCAAAGTCTGTCCAGTGTTAGTACGCCTTACCCTTTGCTAGAGGTTCAGCCATTGTCTTCTTTTTCTTCTGTGGTGGAGCAGCTGAATCTCCAGCCTCTCCTTAAGGAAAAAAACATGTCATGAGGGCTAAATTTTCTCCTATTCTCAATTTTTGTAGTTGGGCTTATTTTGGATCACCAAAAAAAAAAAAAAAAATTAGACACCTTGACTGACCAAATACAAGGAGAAGGAGAAGGCAAATAATCTTGCCCTTCTCTTCCTTGGTTTCTCTTGTCAGACTTAAGAATCTTTTCTATTCTAGTTTATGTATATGGAGGCTGGCATTTAACATTGGAGCATGTTAACAGAGAATCTGTTTTTTCAGGCATGGAGTCATACAGTCACAGGTGTTTTAAAGGTTATTAAGCTACTTTATTTGAAAAACAAAAAAATCTCTCACTAAAAACTTACCTGGTCTTACATTAAATACAGAATTCAGAAAGCAGCCATTTTGCAAGTTTGAAAATATTAAGACTTTTACCAGCTGGCTTACATTTTCAAATGACACATTCTTGAAATATGGAATGAATACTCACTATCAGCCTGCTGCCCAATCTTCTCTAATTGTTTACATAGTCGATCAAATATGGCTTTTTTTACACCAGATGTAGCTACAATTTTATTTTTATCCACCTTTAGCTTTAGAATCCTACAAAAGAATTTGACAAATTACTGTTTTTAAGACCAATATAGTTATCTCCTCTGGCCAACCAAATTATTAACTTATTTCTTTTCCACCCATGCTTTATGAAGAGTCCCCAACTGTTTAGTTTTCCCTTTATTCCAAACATATATTATTAGCTGTAACTATGTAAACTTGTCTTTTAAAGCTATTTATTTAGTTGTTTATTGGACTGAGTCAAAATATACATGAGATCTGCTATGTAATAAAAGGGGCGCATAGAAGACATTTCTCTTGAAGCTCTAGTGCTTCATGCCTCAAAGAATTCTTTCTTAGTGAATCTCAGATGTTAATGATTTGCTGAACTACTTACCACTCCACAACAACTACTAATGAAATATACAAAACAGACTTCTTATTTAGGATAATAGATCAAGTCAAACCTTTCTTTGCTCAGTGTAATTTGGTTTCAAAAGTGGGGTTACTTGTCAATATTGTTTTTTCCAGTAGCAGCCATACTCCTTCTCTATATACACATATCTTTGTTGAATCAAAGGGACATTTTCTTTTCTTTTTTTTTTTTTTAAAGATTTATTTATTTATTTATTTGAGAGAGAATGAGAGACAGAGAGCATGAGAGGGAGGGGGGTCAGAGGGAGAAGCAGACTCCCTGCCGAGCAGGGAGCCCGATGCGGGACTCGATCCTGGGACTCCAGGATCATGACCTGAGCCGAAGGCAGCGCTTAACCAACTGAGCCACCCAGGTGCCCTCAAAGGGACATTTTCTATGAATGCCAATTAATCGCTCCTAAGTATGTGGCTAATAGAGCTAAACAACCAAAATTAGAGGCTGGGTAGTAATAAACCCAGTCTTTAAGGGCCAACTACATTTTATTTTTTTAGAGATTTTATTTATTTATTTGACAGACAGCACAAGCAGGGGGGAGCAGCAAGCAGAGGGAGAGGGAGAAGGAGGCTCCCTGCGGAGCAGGGAGCCGGATGTGGGGCTCAATCCCAGGATCCTGGAATCGTGACCTGAGCTGAAGGCAGATGCTTAACTCTCTGAGCCTCCCAGGCACCCCTACCTTTTATTTTATTAAGGAGTTTTCCAGCAAGATAAAACAAGACAACTTTAGAAAAAAATAACAATTATTAATAATTCCAAGGTAACATTTCGGTATGCACAAAGATAACCCCAAATTTTAAGATCCAGATGTAAACATTTATCATTGGTGTTTTGTAAATTATTTGAAAAAACAGTTGCAATCAGTACTTTAAAAAAATATATGACTGGAAAAATCACAAACCACAGTTTCAATGACAGATTTCATCACTTAAAAAAGGTAGAGCCTGGGGGTGCCTGGCTGGCTCAGATGAAGAGCATGTGACTCTTGATCTCGGGGTTGTGAGTTCGAGCCTTACATTGGGTGTATAGATTACTAAAGAAAATAAAAAACTTAAAAAAAACCAAAACAAAACCAAAACAAAAAAAAGGTGGACCCTGAAAACAGAATACCCTGCTTATATATATAGCTGCCATTTGGCAAGTAGACTTCTGGCAATAGGAGTTCCAAATTGTCAGCTATATTGTGGGATAAACAGAACCTGGTCACTCGGCCACTATTTCTAATATTATTTATATGGGAAAACATGCTCTGAGTTGAAATAAACTGTAATTAGAAGCCCTCTTTGGGAATGAGAAATCTATTTGTAAATTGTGGACTTTCCTCAAGGTTAAAAGGCACACTTACTTGCATGCTGACAGTAATGCAGCAGTGGTGAAAAGTGGCCTGGATAAGTCGAGATCCAACTGCTGTGTTTGTGGAAGACTGGATTCATAGCTAAGGGAAAGCAGTATTTGCAGAATTATTTGTTAAAAAATATTATTTCAAAGAGACTGAAAATGTAAATCAGAATTTGTAAGCTACTTAAATGTACAAGATAATGCATTATGTCACCTTACCATATTAGTTATTTTTTAAGACTGAAAACAGGACATTAGATAATTCTGCTTTATGTATCAGTATAAATTTTCAATTAAGGTTCTTTATGCTTCATACCTTTGCAATATCTTTGAAGCCATGTTCACTGCTTCTGTACAGCTAAACTGTACAGCTAGGTCTCTTATTCCAATATTTGATTTCAGGCCCAGTAAATACTCAAAAGATTTAAGACAGCTCTGATACATCTTCTTGTTCAAACCAGAAAGTTTAATTAAATAAGCCTTTGAAAGAAAAAAATGCACTAATCATAAAAATTATAATCATAATCATTCTATATATTGGTGCCCTTAAACACTTGTTTAGTAAGTCAACTTTTCAAAATTAATTAATTCTGTGGCAAGTGGCTCTATCTAAAAGTTTAGCTTCATTTAGTCAAAAGTCAGTAATCACGTCAGGCAGAGCTGAGCACTGCTCTCAAGGGGCTCACAATAGACAGTCATGCATAAGCACAGATAATTTAAAAAACAACAAGTGTTACTATAGCCAAGCTGTGAATAAAAACACAGGAGACACATACATGGTCACCTGTCTTTCAAGGAAAATGCCAATGTGTAATTCACTGGGAAAAGGAAGGAGGGAAGTAGTGGGAGTGGAGGTGGGAAGGATGAGTGTGTGGAGGGGAAAGGGAGAGAGGGAAACTGGGAAACAGGAGGATCAACAACTGAGGGAAAGCAACACTGCCTGGAAGAGTCAAGGAAAGCTTCATAAAGGATATAACAACAAGGCAGAGTCATGTAAGACAAATAGAAGCTTGTCAGAAAAGAAATGCAGGTAAAAAAAAAATGCCTTTACAAAGCTGTAAATCATTAAAGTGAATGGTCTGTTAAGTAAATAGTGTAGCTTGAGGTTAGTGTTCAAGAGAAGCTGGAGAATTTGACAGTAATGGGGAGCCAACCCATTGGGAGCTAATGGTGTTTTTAATACCATCATTATATGATATGTACTGTTAAGTGTGTTACATATAGTATATGGTTTAATCCTCACAATCTAGTGAAATCCATATTCTTATCCCCACTTTATGAATGAGAAAACGAAGCTCACAGAGCTAGTAACTGGTGGTATTGAAATCTGGTCTCAACATTGAACTCTTCCTGACTCCTAGCTTGTGCGCTCAACCACTGTGATACTAGAAGAAAAACACACATTGGTTTTAAAGCATGCACTTCAGGAGGATGCTAGCAGTGGCATAAAAGATGGTCTTGAGTAAAGAAAGAGGTGGCCAAGGAAACTAGATAGTAAAGGGAATTTTCTGCAACTCGCCAAAAATGATTTTAAAGTTCATCTAGAATAATCATATATGACAATAGCCAGGAAAATTCTAAAACACAAAAGTTTTGAGTCTAGTCCAACCAGAAATTAAAATGTACAATTAAGTTTCAATGTTGTAGAGGATTATTTAGACATTCAATGTGACCTACTTACTCTGTCCAAGGGGCACTTCATACAGGCAGCTGCAAGGTCCAGGCACATGACTGCATTGCTGGTTTCTGTGGTATGTGCAGATAGGCCATTACAGTTCACCTGGGACAGTCGCAAGTACTCCTCTGCTTTCCTGGTTATAAAGGCAACATGCTCATTGAAACTCTTTTCCAGAAGTTTGTTCAACACTTTGGTAAACAATGAATACAGCAGAGTGGATTTCATTCTGGGCCTAACTCCCATGCAAGTTTATGTGGGGGTGGGAATGAAAGGCACATCCTTTGGAGTTGTGGGACAATGTTTTCTAAGACAGAACCAGCCCTGACTTCAGACTCCACTGTGCTCAAGTACTTTTAAGCAAAAGTAAGTTCAATTTCTTACAACAAAAAACACCTGCTTTCATCCTTCCATTACTGGGACAAACATGAACTTATCAGAGACGCTGGCAGTTACACCAGGGTTCTTTTTACCCCTTCCTTGAAATCAGTGGTACCAAACTTTAATGTACAAGACAATCACCTTGGGGCTTGTGAAAACAGATTGCTGGGTCCTATCCTCAGAGTTTCTGATCAGTAGGCCTGAAGTGGGACCCAAGAATTTGCATTTTTAACGAGTGCCAAGACGATAGTGATGTTGGTGGTCCAGGAACCACATTTTGAGAACGGCTGTTCTAAATGATTACGGAGTTCAGGAGGTCTTACTTCAACTCTTTCAACAAGTGCTTTCCTTCCCTTCCCTCACTTAACTGAGCAGCAAGCCATTGGGCCTAGTCTTGCTCTTCACACTTCAGCCACAATAGCTTTATTTCTAACCCTGGATTATGCAAAGGGCTTATGCACAAGCTGTTGTCTCAGCTTGGGCCGCTCTTCCCACATCTTCCCATGGCTGGCACGTTCTATCAATCGGGTCTCAGCACAAGTGGCAGCCCTTCCGAGGCCTTTCTAAGATTTATTTTTTCAAATTTTTATTTAAATTCTAGTTAGTTAACATATATCTAGGATGTTGTTTTTAATGAAAAGCAGCCGCCAGGGCGCGCTCTGTGCTCCTCCCTCCCTCGACTCGGCACGCCACGGTTTCGTTTTCCTCCTAGTTCTCGCCGTCATACAGTGACCTCCAAGGAGGTCTGCACCCCGCCTGTGTGGTTCACCGCTGTAAATAGACCCTCAGTAAGTATCTGCGGAACGACCAAAGATCGACTTTCCCTGTCCCATCACCGTGCATCCCACAGAGCCAGTTGTTCCCAAGGACGTCTACAACCGCCCCGTCTTGCCAGTTGATATAAGCCCACTGCTGGGAAGTTCCTGAGATAGGGCCTAATGCCACCCGGCTCCAGCGTCCCTCTCTCACTCGGCGCCGCCGCCCGACACGCGGGCCTCGCCTGAGGACAGTCCAAGGTCGCTGAGGTGTACGCCGCCAGACCCACCTCAGCACATCTGGCTCGGCAATACCCAAGCGCGCCGCTAAACGCCGGATCAGCCCAGACTCCATGGCGCGGAAGACGACTCGCGCGAACCGCTGCAACGCGACGAAACCCGCGCGCAAACGCCGCGTCCGCCAGTGAGGGCCAGGCCCCACCCCTCTGCTGCATCTGGATTGGTTGGGACGAGAAGTCGCGCTCGCTCCACAAATCAAGCCTCGTCTTCCCTTTGCTCATGCGCACCACGACTGCACACTCCTGGGCCGGTGAACACTCCTGCTCCCCCTCCTTCCATTTCTCCCGTCTTGACAAATTCCTCAAACGATGCCTTTACTTCCTGCTGACTCCTTCCTACCACCAAGAGATACCCTGCTACTCTGCACCTTTCTGCCCTCTCACACTGTGGAGAGACTGGCTGGCACCCAGGTCCGTCAGTCCACCGATAAGTGGCAAGAGCCAATAAACACGCGAGACTTGAGTTCCTAGAAGCGGGCCAATCGAGGAGCCGCCTGCGGGGGCCCGGGGGCGGGGCTAAAGAGGGCGGGGTTTGAAGAGGCCGCAGCGTCACCTGACCGCGCGAGGCTCTGCGCCGGGTGGGTGCTGCTTGCTGCAGGCTTAGGAGAGTCGCCATGGTGAGTGTTGAGGGGCGGCGGTCCCCGGGCCGATCCCTCTCCCAAGCCCTGCGCTTTCCCACCGCCCTGGAGCTTTGCGGGCGGAGTTGGTGCCCCGCAGCCCGATCAGGGCTAAGACCAGCCGGGCTTGGCCTGCGGGTTGAGGACAGGCCGGGGAAGGCCGCAGGCGGGCTGCTCCGAGATCGGGGTGGGCGGCGGCTCCTGATAGCGGCGGTTGCCCACGAATGGGATAGCCTTTCTGAGGGGGTGTCTCGGCCTGTAGGCTCTGAACTCCGTGAAGGCCTGCCGCCGCCTCTGAGTGGAGTCGGCCACCACCGCGCCTTGAGGGGACGGGTCTGAGAGTCAGGCTGGGTCGGGGGCGTTGCGGAGGGCCTGAGACTCGGGTGGCGTCGGGACCCGCCCAGAGGTTGCTCTCTCGCTGGCGCGCGTTTCCACCTTTGTGCCTGATAGTGCTCTATTGGCCCCACGCCCTTTTCTTGTGCAAGAAATACCTACTGGAGGGTCCAAATGGTGCCCTGCTCTTTTTCGGCCTCATAGCCCCGTTCCATTGCGGTGTTTGTCAGCGAATTCTAGGGACTCGCTTACGTGAATTTCCTGGAAGGACTCATGCTATCTGATATCCATTAATTCTGATAGAGAGAAAGGAGACTTTTTGTTCCCTTTAATATTTGTTCATTGGACACCCTGGCTCTCTTACATGTCTCCCCATTGATGAAATCCAAGTATTTTATTTGCTGGAAGTAGGCCTTCGTTCTTGTTAGCGCCTCTTCGTGATGGCCTCAAATCGCGGTGTGGCTCTTGGCCTGTAAACTTGAACTTCCTCAAAATGTGAATCCATGTGCCTAGTTTTCACAAAGGCAAGTTGTCACTTGCATTTCATTAGCTTTTGACATAGTCTGCAGTGTATAAATAATGTTTTTGAACGTTGGTGTACTGTATGGCAATTTTAATTCTCTCATTATTTACTTCATGTAGACAGGTTTCTATAAATCTGTAAGCCTGGAAACAAGCTTCACTTTAGATGTGTTAATGCCAGAAAGTAGGATTAAATGTTTGACATGTACTACTTTCATATACTGTATTGCCATACAAGATGATTTTGTTTATTTCTCAGAATTTTTACTATTGGGAAGTGATATAAGGACAGTGTAAAAATTTAACTAGGGTTTGTCTGTTTCTCTGCATTTATGAATTGATATTTACAGTGTTTTATAATGGAAAGCACTTAGTTGGGGATCTGCTATACATCTTGGTTCAGTGCTAGATGAACCAGTTTGGAGCAGTGAGCAGGACACACAGTCTTGTCCTCATGAACATTTTTGAGAAAGGAAACTTGGGTATCAGTCTTGTCACAGTCACTGTTTCTATGACTTGGGCAAGTCATTCAGTCTTGAGTCTCACTTTTGCATCCGAAAGTTTTTTTGTTTTTTAGATTTTATTTATTTTTGCTTCTTTGGCTCTTCCCAGTCCTAAAATTCTGGGATCCAATTCAATTCACCAAGCATCTTGTATGCCTTCTAATATCATGGACTGCTGGGCACTAGAAACAAAGATAGTCCTTGCCGTCAAATAGCTTAAGAGTCTAAGGGGGAGATATGCTTGTGGAACTTAATGTAATACAGTCTGAGGATTGCTTTATTAGCACTGTCAGCTCAGTGTTGTGGGGTCATGGAGGGAGAAAGTTCTGCGCAGGGGGCTTGAAAAAGACTACAGAAAGTAACATGTGAACTGATACAGGGAGGAAGATAAGCAGAAATTCTCCAGGTGGAGGGGCGCCTAGGTGGCTCAGTTGGTTAAGCATCTGCCTTTGGCTCAGGTCATGATGTGGGGGTCCTGGGATTGCGCTCTAAGTTGGGCTCCCTGCTCCGTGGAGAGTATGCTTCTCCCTCTTCCCCTACCCCTGCTTGTGTCGCTCTCTCAAATAAATAAGTAAAATTTAAAAAAGAAAAAAATTCTCCAGGTGGAGAAGAAAAAGTGTTGCCAGTAGATGAAGCTGGGAGAAGTGAATATTCACGGTGTGTACCAGCATAGAATTCCTGGGGAAATGTATCGGTAAATGAAGTTGGAGCCAGTTTAATGTTCAAATTATATGTTCCCGAGCCCTCATCATCCTTAATGCTCCCTACTTCAATTGTAATTTTGTGGCTTACAATTTTAAAAATAGTATTTTCATTAAATGTGATGAAATTCTGTGTCTTTGTGAGATTGGTTATTTTTGTTTTATAGTTGATTTACATTGTGTTGTTAGATTACATCTGCAGCATCAGTGAAGAGATGGATCAACAAATGAGTTGCTAGGATGGGTGGAGATAATTGCTTGTATCTGAGGGGGCATAATAATAATGGTAACACTTATAAAGTGTTACTAAGTGCTAGGCGTGTTCTGAGCTCTATCTGTGTCATTTCATTTATTCCTCATAATAGTAATATAAGTACTCTTATTGTCCCTGTTTAATAGAAGAGGAAACGAATGCACATTGTTGGAATGGAGAGTAGTTTTATAACTGATCTGTCCATGATGGATCACTTTCTCTGAACCTTACAATGATATAGACTTAGGAGGACTGTTTGTCCTAGGTCTCAAGCTAAAGTGAGCCTAGTTACAAATGTTAATTTGATCTTGATTCTTTAGTGTTTCCATTTTTCTCTCATCCATGTAACTGATAAATACAAAGTCATTTGTAAATGGAGAACTACTTCCATAAGTGAGACGACGTTGATTACCTGGCTTGTGTTTAATGGTAGCATGTTCATAACAGTTCTTACTGTTTTTGCTCTATGTGACAATTCCCAGGAAGGACATCAAGACACTCCCTTGGAATAGCCACATAATGGCTACATTTGCATAACTACATTGTCTTGGGAGTGATATCTAAAAATACATTTCTTTAGGGACTCCTGGGTGGCTCAGTCGGTTAAGCGGCTGCCTTCGGCCTGGGTCATGATCCCAGGGTCCTGGGATTGAGTCCCACATCGGGCTCCTTGCTCAGCAGGGAGCCTGCTTCTCCCTCTCTCTCCCTCTGCGTGTGCTCTCTCTGTCAAATAAATAAAAATTAAAAAATAAATAAATAAAAAATTAAAATTCATTTCTTTATTATAGCTTTAGTTCTTCATTTGTAGCCTACCTTGTAATAAGTCTGTAATTTTCTATATTTTGTATTTGTTTCTATTTTAAACCCAGTTGATACAAAATAGAGTTCTGCTAAGTTTTTGTTTATAGATCACTGAATCTATTGGATTCTATACAAATATTTTTAGAATTGTTTGTAGTCTCTTTGTTTTTGTTTTTTTTTGTTTTTGTTTTTTAGATTTTATTTATTTATTTGCCAGAGAGAGAGAGAGAACACGCGAGCACAAGCAGGGGGAGCTGCAGGCAGAGGGAGAAGTACGCTCCCCACTGAGCAAGGAGCCCGATGCGGGACTCGATCCCAGGACCCTGGGATCATGACCTGAGCTGAAGGCAGATGCTTAACCAACTGAGCCACCCAGGCATCTCTGTAGTCTCTTTGTAACTACAGTTTTATTTGCTATATTAATGTTATTATACACAATAGCCAAAAGGTGGAAGCAACCCAAGTATCCCATCAATAGAAGAATAGATAAACAAAATATGGTATATAGATATGATGGAATATTATTCAGCCTTAAAAAGAAAGGAAATTCTGACAAATGCTACAACATGGATGAACCTTGAAGACATTATGCTAATTGAAATGGCCAGATACAAAAGAGTATGATTCTACTTATATGAGGTACCTAGAGAAGTCAGACTCATAGAGACAGACTCATAGAGAAAGTTGCCTGGGGTAGCAGTAGATAATGGGGGGTTATTGTTTTATGGGTATAGAGTTTCCTTTGGGAACGATGAAAGAATACTTGGAGATGGATGGTGGTGATGACCGTACAACAATGTGAATGTACTTAATGCCACTGAACTGCACATTTTAAAAATGGTTAAAATGTGGCGCCTGGGTGGCTCAGTCGTTAAGCATCTGCCTTCGGCTCAGGTAATGATCCCAGGGTCCTGGGATCGAGCCCTGCATCAGGCTCCCTGCTTGGCTGGAAGCCTGCTTCTCCCTCTCCCACTCCCCCTGCTTGTGTTCCCTCTGTCTTTGTCAAATAAATAAAGATCTTTAAAAAAATAAAAATAAAAAATGGTTAAAATGGCAAATTATATGTTATATATATTTTACCACAATAATTATAAAAATTTCCTGATTTATCTCTAAGTTGGTCATCTGAACTTAATGAAATCCATTGATTCTAATAATTGTTAAATCTGTTGCATCTAGAGATAAAGAGCCAAAAAAATCCAAACCATAGCTTGGTGTCACTGAAGTTCTCAGGGGACTAGCCCAGGATGGGTAGTGAATTTCATTAAGTCAGAATCCTCAGATGCTGGTGTTGTCTTTGCTTCTGAAACCAACATTTTACACTTGATAGTTCTGCTGTATAAATTAAGGTTCCCTTTAAGTTTAGTTTAAAAGTCATAACTTTTTCTTTGAAATTTGTATATGTTTGTGAAGAAGCGTGGTCATAGGGAAGCACAGGTTACTAGATTTGCTATAGGAAAAAAATAGAGATGCTTGGCATTTCGTATTATTAATTTTTTTCTTTCCAAAGTTAGACCAAGAAGTTTTCCATTTTTATAAGTGATTCTAATTAAAAAATGGGTTTTATGTGGTTTTTGTTAATCTCAAATTCAGTGCAGTTTTGTCTTAGATAATAAAACAGACCAGATTTAACTTTTAGGTTTATGTGTAAGTCTTTGCCTTCCTCCTTTCCATCTCATTGTATAAGAGGCATTTTACCTTTAAACATTTTTTTAAGTTGAAATTCATACAACGTAAGATTAGCCATTTTATTTATTTATTTATTTATTTATTTATTTATTTATTTTAGAGGAGGTAGAGAATATTGGGGGAGGGGCAGAGGGGAAGAGAGAATCTTCAAGCAGACTCCCCACTGAGCATGGAGCCCAACTCAGGGCTTGATCCCAGGACCCTGATATCATGACCTGAACTGAAGTCAAGAGCTGGCTGCTCAACCGTCTGAGCCACCCAGGCGCCCCAAGATTAACCATTTTAAAGTGAACAATTCAGTGGCATTTAATATATTTGCAGTGTTATATAACCACTATTTCTGTCCAGTTCCAAAACATTTTTATCACTTCCAAAGGAAAACATGTACTCATTAAGTAGTTATTCCCCCATTCTCTCTTCTGGCAACCACAAGTCTACTTTCTGTTTCTATGGATAATTTGCCTGTTCTGGATATTTCATATGGACTCATACAATACATGGTCTTTTGTGTCTGGCTTCTTTCACTTAGCATAATGTTTTTTAGTTTCATTCACGTCACATATATCACTACTTTGTTCCTTTTTATGATTGAATAATATTCCAGTATACATATTTATATATATGTGTATACCACAAGTTAGCCATTCATCTGTTGATTCTTTTTTTTAAGATTTTATTTATTTATTTGAGAGCGAAAGAGAATGAGTGGAGGGAGGGACAGAGAGAAGCAGACTCCCTGCTGAGCAGGGAGCCTGATGCAGGGCTTGATCCCTGAGGTCATGACCTGAACTAAAGGTAGATACTTAACTGATTGAGCTACCCAGGCACCCCCATCTGTTGATTCTTTAGCCATTTTTTATTAAACATATAACCTAAACATTCTAAAACCAGCTCATTCGTTCATACAGTGAACATGTGTCAGGCAATGTGTTGGGTCCCGAGGACATCAAAATGACCATTATTTATAATTACAATATAATGCATACTGCAGTAGAGGTATAAACACAGTGTTTATACACGTGAAGGATGGAGTGGTTAATTCTGTTTGACCAGTAGATCTAATTAATTTTGCAAGCAGGTTTTTGTTGATAACAAAGGGAAGAGTATCTAGATATATTTTGTCCATTATAGCTGTAGATTTTTCTATTTGAAATGATAAGGTAGGTACTTGAGGAGAGTACTCCTTATGGTCTACTATCAGTCACTAATAATAATGTCAGCTATTTTATTTCTAAGTTCTTTAGTCTCTTGTGGCATATTGCCTGAGAAGGTCATTGTTTGATAAACTGGTTTCTTGATCTAAGACTAGACTAAAATGCAGATGAAAAGTAGTATAGAGGAGAAAAAGAGGCTTTTAGAGATTTGGGTGAGACTATACCTATCATAAGGATTAGATTGGTTATATGGCTATATTCTGTTGTTGGATTCAGACTAACACCACATGTTGTTTGAGGCCAACCTGCTACAAGAATGTTGAGTCATTTTCTGAGAGAGTAGAGATTCTCTACCCATTACTGTTCCCTTTCAGCATTATTATGCTATTAATTTGGGTGACTGGGTATGGCTCACGGTTCAATAGTTGTCAAAAATAGATAAATGGGTTTGAGATCTAGAACTGGAATGAACCTTTTATGAAAGCCTTGGAAAAGGGCTATGGCTAGAACTACAGAAATAACAGATTTTTTAGAAGAGAGTGCTAATGAGACATTAATGAAGTATTTTTCATTTTTCAGCCTACAACACAGCAGTCACCTCAGGATGAGCAGGAAAAGCTCTTGGATGAAGCCATACAGGCTGTGAAGGTCCAGTCATTCCAGATGAAGAGATGCCTGGTAAGAATGTCAGTATGGGAGGCGAAATTGCAATCTGTATGTTTTGTAAGGTTGTATAGTACCACTGCTTCTGCTGAATGTAATCTTCAGTGTCTTCTGGCATACATCTTCCATCTCACCTCCCTCAAGCATGGAACAATTCCAGCAGAGAGCGCTGTTTACTTGCATTTACATTTATGATTTGGGATTGTCTTCCCTATCAGAATGGAAGCTTCCCGAGGACAAGAGACCACCCTACCTTTTATCACGATACCAATATCTGACCTTAGTTACTAGTCTCATTGGTTCTGTACCTCAAACCTGAGGAGTATTTGACATAATAAATGTGCTTAATAAATATTTGTTGAACGGATGTATTTAAATGCTTTCATTTTGGATTATTCATCTTTTTTTTCTATCTTGAACAAGTCTTTTGTTTCCATTCTGAATAGATACATATTTTTTGCAGCAACCAGGTGGAAAATTATACTTACACCAATTTCTGTGTTTTCATATTCTGAAAGACAGGGTAGGAAGTAATCTATTTAGAAACTATAGATTCTCTGCATTAAAATTTAAGAAATGGAACCAAATAGGCTGGTACTTCAAGTTATAAGTTGCTCTGATGATGATATCTTACCTTTGTAAAGTGTCTCACAATTTCTAAATGCTGTTTTAACCATTTATATGTATTGTATTTTTTCCTTGCAAAAAAAAAAAAATGTCTTGGAATGGAGAAAATGGGTGGGTATGGAGCTTGATTATTGCTTGCTTCTGTCTCTTTCTGAGTATGAGTATTGTTTCCTGTATTTAAAGGCATTGTGTGCATATATGTGTTGAGTGGGACTCATGGGCATTGTGCAGAGGAAAGCATACTTAAGGGATGGTCATTTCAGACATCTCTGTCTTTATGATAAAGCCATTGTCGGGATAGTAGCTTGCTTTAAAAGAATTAATATGCCAGCTCTCTTGATTGCAGGTAAATGTGAATTAATGGAGCTACTTTTATAGTCACTAGAAGTTGGAAAGATTAGAGTTATGCCAGGAAATTTATAGTCCTAGTTAAATAAGACTTGCTAAGCTTTGCAGTCCAGGTGAGGAACCATGAATCTTTTTATTTCAGTAGAGAGAAGGCAAGGTGAAACTAAACCTGATTGTTATGTAATTAAAATAATTTAAGTGCTATATACTGTGTAACAAATCCAAGTTAAATGTTTGTTTAAATTAAACATTCCCATCAATTCTCTTGGTATTTCTGTAGGACAAAAACAAGCTTATGGATGCTCTGAAACATGCTTCTAATATGCTTGGTGAACTCCGGACTTCTATGTTATCACCAAAGAGCTACTATGAACTTTGTATCTTTTGAATGTTGAAGACCATTCTGATCATACTTTTTTCTTGATAAGGCCATATTTTGTTTTTTTCTTATTAAGTTTTTCTGGCATTACATTATTTTTCTTTGTCTTAACCAAATAGTACTCCTCCATGTAAATTTTGTGAGAAAAAGAAAAACTTAGTATCAGAAACCCTCTTTCTTTGCTTAAACTTCTTTGTTGCTATATCCTTCATGAAGGATATTGAGGCTATTAGGCAGTTGGTTCTTTAATGCTTAGATTTTGTCATGCAGGACTCTGAAGTGAAAATGAATTCAATGATTTGCCATTTCAAAACCTCTAGTAGTCTGATGGGCAATCCTTATTTTTACTGCTTTGCTTTACCAGACATCTTTAAAAACTCTTACTTTATTTTTTTTAGCATTTTATTTTATTTTATTTTTTTTTTTTTAAAGATTTTATTTATTTATCAGAGAGAGAGAGACAGAGGCAGGTAGAGGGAGAAGCAGGCTCCTTGCTCAGCAAGGAGCCCGATGTGGGACTCGATCCCAGGACCCTGGGATCATGACCTGAGCCGAAGGCAGCCGCTTAACCGACTGAGCCACCCAGGCATCCCTAGCATTTTATTTTATTTCATTTATTTAAGTTTTTATTAGAATCACGTGGTGTTCATCACAAGAGCCCTCCTTAATCCCCATCACCTATATAATCCATTCCCCCACCCACCTCCCCTCTGGTAACCATGTTTGTTCTCTTAGTTAAGAGTCTCTTTCTTTCTTGGTTTGTCTGTCTCTCTTTTTTTTTCTCTTTGCTCATTTGTTTTGTTTCTTAAATTCAACATATAAGTGAATAAAAACCCTTATTTTAAAATAAGGAAAGCCCAACTGAAATTCTGTCTTCATTTAAACATGTTCTCTTAAAGGACTAACGTTTAAGGTATCTGTCCGATAGTTTAATGACTCCAGCAAGTTCCAGAGTATTGCTTAGGTTGGCTTAGATTTATTTGAGTCCTTAATCATAATTAAAAGATATGGCTATTTCTGATGAACTACACTACTTGGAAGTCTACCTGACAGATGAATTTGCTAAAGGAAGAAAAGTGGCAGATCTCTATGAACTTGTACAGTATGCTGGAAACATTATCCCAAGGCTGTAAGTAATTGAGAATCTGAGGGTTTTTATATCTGCATTTTCCACTTTGATTTTTAAAAACCAATATTAAGGTTATTTAATTTCTTAACAAATTGAAATTAACATTTTGGTAGATATTCTGGATTTTTAAGTTTTAAGGTATAATTAATTTTATTTCTATATGGATAATTGAAGAATTTTGGAAATAGAAAAAGTAGGCATACTATTTTGTTTAATGTCTTGGCTACTAGAAAAATTAATATGACATTCTCTTACTAGTATGTTTAAAGGTGATAATGATACTTATGTATGTATATATGTATGTGTGTACATATTTATATACTTATATGTACACATATATTTTTATATGTCTATATGTGTATGTAGTTTGTATGTAAGTATATGTGTAGATTGGGGGAAGGTCAGTGAGTTGTTATTTTAAATTAGATATTTTTTCATTGTGCAGAAGAAAAACCTGGTCCCTGTCTTGCTTAATATGTTTGGATTCAGTGTGTTTAGACAATCAAATTGTTGACTTTAGTATTTTATTTATTTATTTATGAATATTTTAATCAAATGTTTCCTTATAATTCCCCTAGTTATCTGTTGATCACAGTTGGAGTTGTATATGTCAAGTCATTTCCTCAGTCCAGGAAAGATATTTTGAAAGATTTGGTAGAAATGTGTCGTGGTGTGCAGCATCCCTTGAGAGGTTTATTTCTTCGGAACTATCTTCTTCAGTGTACCAGAAACATCTTGCCTGATGAAGGAGAGCCAACAGAGTAAGTGATTTTCTTTTTTGATTTAGTTGTTATACTTTTTTGTTGTAGAATATATAAGAAGTATAGAAAAGTGTATAGAAAAAAACAAATATCAATATTTCTCCCACCCACAGGCAGTACTTGTAGCATTTCATGTAGCGATTTCCTTCAGCATATGTGGTATGATGCAAAATATACTCTTATAAAAATTGTGTTTGTGGATTATTTATTAGAACCTGCTTTTTTCATTAAACGTAATTTTATGAGAGCGTTTTTCCATTACATTAAGTATTCTTTGACGATGGGACTTTTTAAATGAATTATATTTTGAAGTTATATTTGTGATTAAGTACTGACATATGCTTAACTTATTCTATGAACTAGCTAATTTTTGTGTTGTTTCTTGAATGTCTTAATCAGTTTTTGTCATTTATGGACTGCCAGATACCCTGGATATAAGTGATTTACATTATCTCTATACACAAATTACATATTAATGTCAAAACAGAAGAAACAAAAGCCTTTCAATGAGAGCCCTGTCTCTTGTGTGACCAGTGTTCCAGTATCCACGTCCATTGCACTTAAATTCCACATAGGGGTAGATGGTCAGCCAGCTGTGGTCTGCAACCAATTAGGTGAACTATTTATGTGCAGATTTCCTAGATTGAGGAACTTAATTCCTTTTGTTTAAGTTTATTTATTTATTAAAAAAATTGTTTTTTTAAGTAATCTCTACATCCAACATGGGGCTCAATCCCAGGACCCGGAGATCAAGAGTCGCATGTCCTACTGACTGAGCCAGTCAGGCACTCCTTGTTTAAGTTCATTTATTCATTTATTTCTAAGGTGTACAGTTCAGTAGTTTTTAGTATATCTGTATCAGTTCCTTTTTAAGAGAAAAAATATAAAAATTTACCATGCATGTGATAAAGTTAAATGGTATAGAAAAGGTAAAAATTTAGCGGTATTGAGAAGATGGTGAGGTTATTTGTTTTATTATGATTTGACTGTCAATTTTGAGCATTTAATTAGGCAATCATTAAAAAATTTTGAAAACTATGCTCTCTATCCTACAAGATGAAAAATAAGCAGGAAATACATGGTCTCTTCCCTCACAAAGCTTATATTCCAGTTGAAAACGTAAAATGTTCAACAGTAAAAGGATATAGTTAGAGTGCCTGAGTGGCTCAGTAGGTTAAGCATCTGCCTTCGGCTCAGGTCATGATCCCAGGGTCCTGGGATTGAGTCCCGCATCGGGCTCTGTGCTCAGCACGAGTATGCTTGTCCCTGTCCCTCTCCCTCAGCCCCTCCCCACCGGTTGTGCGCTCATACACGTGCTCTCTCTCTCTCAAATAAATAAATAAAATCTTTTAAAAAAATTACGTAGTTAGTACATTATAAATATCATTTTTTTAAAGCTTTTCGAATTAATGGAGTTGCTGTGAGAACAAGTTGACCCAGGGTAGGGAATGAGGGAAAGTTTTTTGTTCCTTTACACTTGTACTGTGTCCTCTCCCTGGTGTTTTTTTTCTCTTGAGTCTATTTCCTTTGAAATTGAACACTAAGCCAATGAAGTTGAAAATTTCTTCTATAAAACATTGATGTATTAAAGAGATAAGAAGGAAACGCACAAAGGAGAACGAGAACAGTAAGCTGGTCCTATAGTGTAAATAGTGTATGTAAAGACTTTTTTTCAACTCTCTTTGCAGTGAAGAAACAACTGGCGATATCAGTGATTCCATGGATTTTGTACTACTTAACTTTGCAGAGATGAACAAGCTCTGGGTGCGAATGCAGCATCAGGGACATAGCCGAGATAGAGAAAAAAGAGAACGAGAAAGACAAGAACTGAGAATTTTAGTGGGAACAAATTTGGTGCGCCTCAGTCAATTGGAAGGTGTAAATGTGGAACGTTACAAACAGGTGTATATCCTTTTTACTTGTAACCTTTTCTTATGTCATGACTTCATGACATAATATATGTCAATATAAATTGAAGTCTGATTTTTTTCAATTAAAATATTTTTATTAAATAATATTACATTGAAAACCACTTTAAAATTAAAGACAAGTATATTGAAAGATATATTTTCAGTTTGTGTTTGTGGATTGGAAGACTCAATATTATTAAGATACTAATTTTTCTTAAATTGAGATTGACTCTAAAGCTGCATTAAGAATGTGATATTGGTGGAGGAGATAAACACATAAATCAGTGGGAGGAGTAAAGCAGAGATTTACAGACTTTTTCTATAAAGGACCAAATAGTAAAGATTGTTTGATTTTGTAAGCCATGTTGTCTGCAACTACTAAACTCTGCACTTGTAGTGAAAAGCAACAACAGACAATATGGAAGTGATTTACAAAAGCAGACATTGAGCTAGATTTGCTTAGCCCTGGAAAAGATAGTCCAGAATAGGCTCACCATATGTAATAAGTTACTTTTGATAAAAGTGTAATAGTAACCTTTTCAACAAATGTTTCTGGAACAGTTGGACATCTGTGTGCAAACAAGATCCTTGAACTATGACCCATTCTCATACCATATAGAAAAATTCAAAAAATGGATCAGAGGCCTAAATATAAAACCTAAAACTATAAAACTTTTAGAAAAAAATACAGAGTAAATCTTTATAATGTTGGATTAGACAAAGATTTCTTAGGACACAAAAGGCACAAATCATAAAAGAAAAAAAATTGATAAAATCAACTTCATCCTAAATGACTTATTAAGTAGAAGTCCAGAATTAAATTTTTATTGAAAAATTCTTCTGTAAAATGTTAAAGTTTAATTTAAAAAGTAAGTATGGGTTGGAAAAATCTAAAATAAAATTCTCAAATTAATAGCTTAAATATGTTATTAGAGGAGTGGCTTAGGATTTAAAAATAATGTTTTAACTCTTACCTTTTTCTTTTAGATTGTTTTGACTGGCATATTGGAGCAAGTTGTGAATTGCAGGGATGCTTTGGCTCAAGAATATCTTATGGAGTGTATTATTCAGGTAAGTAAGGACATTTATTTTACCTTTTAAAAGGACTCATTTTAGGGGCGCCTGGGTGGCTCAGTCGTTAAGCGTCTACCTTCGGCTCAGGTCATGGTCCCAGGGTCCTGGGATCGAGCCCCACATCAGGCTCTCTGCTTGGCAGGAAGCCTGCTTCTCCCTCTCCCTCTCCTACTCCCCCTTGCTTGTGTTCCCTCTCTTGCTGTCTCTCTCTCTGCCAAATAAATAAAATCTTTAAAAAAAAAAAGACTCATTTTATCCTTCATTAATTTTCATTGTTTTGAAAAAAAATCTTGATAGAATAGAAATAAACTATCCTGAGGCACCTGGGTGGCTCAGTGGGTTGAGCATCTGCCTCTTGATTTTGGCTCAGGTCATGATCTTGGGGGTCCTGGGATTGAGCCCTGCATGGGGCTCCTGGCTCAGTGGGGAGTCTGCTGGTCTCGCTCTCCCTCTGCCCCTCCCCCCACTCTTATGCATGCTCGCCCGCATTCTCTCTCTAAAATAAATACATTTTTTTTTTTAAAAGATTTTATTTATTTATTTATTTGACAGAGAGAGAGAGAGAGCGAGAGCAGGAACACAGCAGGGGGAGTGGGAGAGGGAGAAGCAGGCCTCCCACTAAGCAGGGAGCTTGATGTGGGGCTCGATCTCAGGACCCTGGGACCATGACCTGAGCCGAAGGCAGACGCTTAACGACTGAGCCACCCAGGCGCCCCAATAAATAAATCTTTTTAAAAAAAAGAAAAGAGAAAAGAAAATAAGCTGTTCTGAGTAAAGAATTATTTTCTTACTGATAATGTGGTCTCTGTATTGATCTGTTTTTCCCCCCAAAATGTAGGAAAGAGTAGCCTCCAAGTTCTCTAGTTCTCATTAGTTTTAATTTAATTGTAGATGTACTTTGTTGAAAGAGGCTCAAAAGTAATGTATTTGAATTTAGTTGTGTAAGATTTATTTTTTTTTTAATTTTTATTTATTTTTATTTTTATTTTTATTTTTTTAAAGATTTTATTTATTTATTAGAGAGAGAATGAGAGAGAGCACATGAGAGGGGTTAGCGTCAGAGGGAGAAGCAGACTCCCTGCCGAGCAGGGAGCCCGATGCGGGACTCGATCCAGGGACTTCAGGACCATGACCTGAGCCGAAGGCAGTTGCTTAACCAACTGAGCCACTCAGGCGCCCCTAGTTGTGTAAGATTTAAATGATTGATTCCACAAATATGAACTTTACCGTAAGTCCAGAATATAATGTGAAATACTTTTACTTGTGTCAATTAATTATTATTTGATTTTTAGGTTTTCCCTGATGAATTCCACCTTCAAACTTTGAATCCTTTTCTCCGGGCCTGTGCTGAGTTACACCAAAATGTAAATGTGAAGAACATAATCATTGCTTTAATTGATAGGTAAGTGCTTCCAACACTGGAGGGCAGTGTTCTGACTGGGGACTAATGAATTTAAAACATTTTAGTGAATTACTTATTTCTGTTACATCTTTATTATATTAATGATTTTAAAGCAATTACACTATGAACAGCTTTGTTCTGTAAGTATGAGTATGTACCAGGTGTTTGCCTAGCTTAGGCATGAAAGAGGTTTAGCAGGAGGCATGGAAATAATATTTTTAATCTAGACATCTATTTATTAAAAAAAAATTTTTTTTTTATAGATTTGATTTATTTATTTGACAGAGGGGAGAGATAATGAGAGTGAGAGCACAAGCAGGGGAAGGGGCAGAAGGAGAGAGAGAAGCAGGCTCCCCACTGAGCAAGGAGCCCAACGTGGGACTCGATCCTAGGACTCGGGGATCATGACCTGAGCCGAAGGCAGGCGCTTAACCGACTGAGCCACCCAGGTGCCCCTAATGTCATACAGATCCATTATTTAAATCTTACAAATTCAAAGAACAAGATTTGTTTTTTACAATAATGGAAGTTACCTTTTAGTGGGAACTGATTTGATTTGGAATCTTTTTTTATCAAGTAGCCATTAGATATAGATGATTAAGAATGTTCAGGTAAGGGGGGGCGGCACCTAGGTGGCTCAGTCAGTTAAGCATCTGCCTTTGGCTTGGGTCATGATCCTGGAGTCCCAGGATTGAGCCCCATGTCGGGCTCCCTGCTCACGGGGGAGTCTGCTTCTTTCTCTCCCTCTGCCCCTCCTCCCGCTCGTGTTCTCTCGCTTGCTCACTCACTCTCTATGTCTAAATAAAATAAAAAGAATGTTCAGGTAAGGGCACCTGGGTGGCTCAGTCAGTTAAGCATCTACCCTGAGCTCAGGTCATGATCCCAAGGTCCTGGGATCAAGCCCCACATCAGGCTCCCTGCTCAGCGGGGAGTCTACTCCTCCCTCTCCCTCTGCCCCTCCCCTGGCTTGTGCTCTCTCTTGCTCACTCTCTCTCAAATAAATAAATAAGTAATTTAAAAAATTAAAAAAAAAAAGAATGTTCAGGTAATCATTCCATCATCACATTTTTTTAAAGAAGAATTTCAAAGTATTAAATATGTTTAGTAAATCCCGTTTAGGTTTAGATTTTACTTCTTTAGACATTGGTCTTGGTTAAAAGTATAAAACTTGGGATAATGGCTTTAATGAGTGTCTGCTTGGCAACTGTGCTGAGTGCTAGTATATGATATGTGTCCTTCTCGTTAGCTTACACATCATTGACCTTATGAAACCAGGAACCTAAATAAAGATTTATTTCTGCAAATACTTTTTTTTGTATTTTAAATACCTAAGTTACTAGTTTAAAGTCTAAGAATTTATGTAGCAAATTCTCCAAATCACCAGTTTAAATCTGGGTAGCAAGAATTATATGTGAATTGGGCATACTCTTTTTTTTTTTTTTTAAAGATTTTATTTATTTATTTGAGAGAGAGCAAAAGTGATCAGGGAGGGAGAGGGAGAAGCAGACTCGCCACTGAGTGGAGACCCCAATGTGGGGCTCGATCACAGCACCCTGAGATCATGACCTGAGCCAAAGGTGGACACTTCACCAGCTGAGTCATCCAGGTGCCCCGAATTGGGCCTACTCTTAATGGAAGCTAATAATGGGATTTATCTTTTAAAGATTGCTCTTTAAAATCATGGCTGTTAAATACATTTGTTACTTTAATTTTTATCTGTGATGTACTTGATTAGGCTTCAAAGAATCAGGCTGTTGAAAATCTTTTTATGTATGGTATGAAATAGGGCATATAGTAAGAATGCAGTGAAATAAGACCTCATTGACAAAACCGTTCAGTTAAAAATGAATTGACCACTTATACCATACACAAAAGTAAACTCAAAATGGATTAAAGACCTAAATGTGAGACCTGAAACCATAAAAATCCTAAAAGAGAACACAGGCAGTAATTTCTCTGACATTGGCCATAGCTACATTTTCTTAGATATGTCTCCTGAGGCAAGGGAAATAAAAGCAAAAATAAACTTTTGGGACTACATTGTAATAAAAAGTTTTTGCACAGTGAAGGAAGCAGTCAACAAAACTAAGAGGCAAACTACTGAATGAGAGAATATATTTACAAATGACATATCTGATAAATGGTTAGTATCCAAAATATATAAAGAACTGATAAAACTCAACATCCAAAAACCAAATAATCCAATTTAAAAATGAGGAGAAAACATGAATAGACACTTCTCCAAAGAAGACATCCAGTGGCCAACAGACACATGAAAAGATGCTCAACATCACTCATCATCAGGGGAAATGCAACTCAAAACTGCAATGAGTTATCGCCTCACACCTGTCAGAACTGCTAAAATGGAAATCACACACAAAAAAACAAGTGTTGCCGAGGATGTGAAGAAAAAGGAACCCTCTTACATTGTTGGTGAGAATGCAGACTGGTATAGCCGCTGTGGAAAACATTGTAGAGGTTCCTCAAAAACTTAAAAATGGAACTATATCCTCTGATCCAGCAATCAGGCTACTGGATATCTACCCAAAAAATACAAAAACATTAATTCAAAGGGATACATGCAACCTTATGTTTATAGCAGCATTACCTACAATAGCCAAATTATGGAAGCAGCCCAGGTGTCTATGGATAGATGAGTGGACGAAGAAGATGTGGTATATAAATAATGGAATGTTATTCAGCCATAAAAAGAATGAAATCTTGCTATTTGCAATGACATGGATGGAGCTAGAGAGTATTATGCTGAGCTAAATAAGTCAGAGAAAGACAAATACCATATGATTTCACTCATGTGGAATTTAAGAAACAAATGAACAAAGGGGAAAAAAAAGACAAACCAAGGAACAGACTCTTAACTCTAGAGAACAAACTGATGGTTTCCAGAGGGGAGGTAGGTGGGGGAATGGGGGAAATAGGTGATGGGGATTAAGGAGTGCACTTGTCATGATGAGCACTGGGTGATGTGTGGAAGTGTTGAATTACTATATTGTACACCTGAAACTAACAACACTGTCAACTGTAATGGAATTAAAACCTTAATTCAAAAAATGAATTGAGGGCATGATCGGCTCCAGTCCATGTCCTTTTTTAAAATCTTTTTTAATGTTCTAGGAGAAATACCTTCTAGAAAATACAGAAAAGTATAAAGAATAAAATGTCATCCAAGGGCTTGGGCGCCTAGGTGGCTCAGTTGGTTAAGCGACTGCCTTCGGCTCAGGTCATGATCCCAGAGTCCTGGGATCAAGTCCCACATCGGGCTCCCCCTTCTCTGTTGGGAGCTTGCTTCTCCCTCTGCCTCTGCCTGCCACTCCCCCTGCTTGTGCTCACTCTGTCTCTCTCTCTATGTCAAATAATGAAATCTTTAAAAAAAAAAAAAAGTCATCCATGATCCCACTACCTAAAAATTCCTGTATTTGTTAAAATAAAGATTATTTTATTTTCCAGATTAGCTTTATTTGCTCACCGTGAAGATGGACCTGGAATCCCAGCAGATATTAAACTTTTTGACATATTTTCACAGCAGGTGGCTACAGTAATACAGGTTTGTATGGCTTTTCTCCTAAGTTCTCAGAACTTTGAAACTTCTCAGCTGGTAGATCCTTTTGTGATTGTTAAAAATAAATTCTGTGGTTTTCTCAACATTTCAGTCTAGACAAGATATGCCTTCAGAGGACGTTGTATCTTTACAAGTCTCTCTCATTAATCTCGCTATGAAGTGTTACCCTGATCGTGTGGACTATGTTGACAAAGTTCTAGAAACTACAGTGGAAATATTTAATAAGCTCAACCTTGAACAGTAAGTCAAAGTTACATTTTTATAAAAACCCTCATAAAGCACTCTTTTTAATCCTAGATTTGTTTTTCTTAATTGCTTTTTGAAATGTTAGCATTTGTCTTAAGCATTTGTTAGATTGATATGCTTGGTGTTAATCAGCGCAGAAAGTAGCATCCAATTTCTTGGTTGTGTACATTGATCAAGTCGTGGCACTCATGGACTATAAGTAGTCTTTGTGGACCAGAGTCTCTCCATTTCAAACCCCTTTGATATATGAATGAGTTTTCATACTGGTAAGGAAATTAAGAGTTGACCTTGGAACAATGTTACAGGGGTTGGGGCACTGACCTTCCATGCAATTGAGAAACTGCTTATAACTTTTAATTCCCTGAAACTTAACTACTGATAGCCTACTGTTGACCAGAAGCCTTACCGGTAACACAAAACAGTTAATTAACACATATTTTATACATTCTACATAGTATATACTGTATTCTTACAATTAAGTAAGCTAGAGAAAAATGTTATTTAAAAAATTACAGGAAGAGAAAATACATTTTATTGTACTGTAATTTATAGAAAAACATCCATGTGTAAGTCAGCCTGCACAATTCACATCCATGTTTGTGGGTCAGCTGTGTTTATATTAAGCAGTGTTGCCGTAGGAAGTGGTTTCCTAGAGATGAATAAGTTGTAAAAAGTTAGGCGCATATGTATATTTAAGGCGTGGAAATTAAATTGTTTAAAATATTTTTCTGTTTTGAGCTTTGATTTTGATACCATCAAAGTATTTTGTTGCCTAGCTGGGAGCCTCAACTCTGCTGTCCTAGTCTGTGGCATCCTCTAGTGGCCACTGTGTGCAATTCTGATCCCTTTACCTTTTCCCCGGCAGTCCCCTTACTGTCCTGTCCTGCACCGCATCTGAACATGGGGTCAAGCCAGCCCCTCTCCCCTTACCCTTATTATTCATAATTTTACCTCATATAATCTTTTTCTTTTTCCTCTCCCTTCTTGTGGTTTAGCCGCATCAGGAAGATTTCTTATTTTCCTTTACCTCTTTTTATTCACCATCGCCCCTTCTTTTGGTTACTTCCACTTTTGTGAACTGAAAAATTCCAGATTTGAGAGAAAATTAAATTATGTATCTGTATCTTCCCCCACCAAGTAAGTTTTAAAGTAAAATCAGACAAAGAATTAGAAATCCCAACCGGTATAGGTCTTATAAATACCCCAGGTATGCCTCATCTCCACAGAATGCTCCTATAGGCTACCTTAAATTCAGCCTGCTTTTCCTTGATCACCAACATCTGATGGAGAAGAAGCAGGTTTTTTTTCTATTTTGTGGAGTTGCTGGCTTTGCATAGATTTTTTTTCTCCCTACTTATTTTCATCATGAATATACAGTATTTATTGGCTGTCCAGGAACTTAACTACCACTTAAAATACTTTCCTGAAAATGTCAAATGCTAGACAGTCATTTTACCTCCAGCTGTACAACCTTTTCGATGTTGTTACATCTTATTTTGTATTAATAGAACATTAAGAGATGAGTACATGTTTGTATTTAAATAGGCATCTTTATCTTCTCAGAAAGAGGTTATCGGAGTATGTTGAGATGGTGTAATCCACCTGACCTATTTCCTTTAATGTACAAATGAAAATTTTCAAGTTTTTATGCAATTAGTGTATTTGTATATGTAGAAAGTTAATTTTACTCATTAAAGGGCTGTTGTTTTTCTTTTTGTAGTATTGCTACCAGTAGTGCAGTTTCAAAGGAGCTCACCAGACTTTTGAAGATACCTGTTGACACTTACAACAACATTTTAACAGTCTTGAAATTAAAACATTTTCACCCACTTTTTGAGTACTTTGACTATGAGTCCAGAAAGAGCATGAGTTGTTACGTGCTTAGTAATGTTCTGGATTATAACACAGAAATTGTTTCTCAAGACCAGGTAAGAGCATACCAACATGCTATATATATTAGGAAAACAGAGACAACATAGTAATGATTTTAGATCTTGAGACTCACACATGAAATGGGAGAAGAGGGTAATTTAATACTAAAAAAAGGTTACAATGAGCTTACTCATCATTACTCTAAATTAGAAATTAGAGGTTTATAAAGAAGAAATTATAGAACTATAATCCCACCGGAAAGAGAATAACTACTATTAATTAATTTTTGGTGCATCTCTTTCCAGACTCTTATCTATATGTGTATCAGCATACATAAACTTTCTTAAAATAAAAGGAATTATGTTATTAATACTGTTTGGTAACTTTACACAGCTGGAAACACTTTTGACAGTGACTTTATATGCTGATGGTTTCACTTCAGTGGGTTTCTGCATCTCTCATGTTACAGGTGGATTCCATAATGAATTTGGTATCCACGCTGATTCAGGATCAGCCGGATCAGCCCATAGAAGACCCTGATCCTGAAGACTTTGCTGATGAGCAGAGCCTTGTGGGCAGGTTCATTCATCTTCTGCGGTCTGAGGACCCTGACCAGCAGTACTTGGTATGAGTTAACTCAGTTATCATACACCTTCATAGCTCCTAGTGAAATCCCATGTAGATGTGCCTCAAATGGTCTGATGCAGCTGTGGTCTTAGAAGGTTTTGAAAAAATTGCAACTGAATAAGAGATAAGTGACATTCATGGACTTTCACTTTATATAGAAAAGCATAATTGTGAGCTTATGGGAAACAAGTTGGTTGCTCTAGTTTCTTTGAAGACTTCTTAAGAATTGCAGAAAACCTGTATTCCTTTATTGGGTGTTCAGTACTCATTCCATGTTCATTTTCTTTTTGAACTATGCTGCTGCTTTTAGAATTGTCCAGTTGTTTATCATAATAAAATTTAAAGTATAAGCAACAATCCTTATCTTCAGTTGTATTTATGTTTCCAAGGTTTGAAAATATAAGTTGTATGTGTTTGTCACATTGAAAATATGTGAAAAGACTTTAAAATTCAAATTGTCTTTTTTTAACCCCTTTTTCATGGCAAAGAACAATCAGTTAAGGTTTTCCCTTTCTTTATCATTAATCTCAATAAATCTTTGTGAAATGAATAACATGTTGCCTGAGTAGGAATGTTGGTGACTGATCTGGATGATTTATTTTAATGAAAGGTAGCACAGATGGCAGTCTAATTATTCTTTGGGCAAAGTGTAGTTTAACTGTTGTTGGATTCATAGGCTGTTAGACTGATATAATGAGGAACATTTTTATTTGAGGTTGAGTCCTGACTTTCTCCTTCTGGTGACTTCCTTTGTTATAGTTGACACTCTTGTACTCCTTCATAAGCAGGGTGAAAAAGAAGCTGACTTCTGTTGGCAGTGTGATAGTCCTTGCCTTGCCTTACTGATAAACATTCTGGGCACTCTGGTGTCACACTTGGTGCACTGTGTGTGATCTGTACACAGTGACTGGCTGATTGTTCAGATATTTTAACTGATTCCCTTACGTTTCTGTGTCTCACATAACACACATGCCTACATGTGTTTTCTTTTTTTGTTGCATTCCTAATGTATTAGTAGGAAGTATGCCTTCCACATGTAGCCAGTTGATTATATCTATGCATCGAGAGACCTTTAAGGGAGAATCATTAGCTCTGATTTCCCCAAGGGGGAATGCATTCTCTTATCTGTCTATTATATCAGAGAAATTCACAAAACCTGAATATGTCACACATTGTGTCACACATATTAAAAAGTATTTCATGAATTCTTGTGGTTTTTCTTAAACAACCTGACGTTTATTTCAGAGTGGCTCTTTTAAAGTATATTGCCATTTCCTTTTACTTTAATGGTCTTTTTTTCCTGAATCGGGAGGTAAGACATACCAGCAATACGCACATAGCTGCTTTGCATCCTAGTAATAGCCAGCATTTTCTGAGGCCTTGCACCCTTGCCTTGTGTCAGGTACTGGTAACTCTTCACACGTACTACTTGATCTTCCCAACAAGAACAAACACCACCACTGCATTTTTCAGATGAAACTTTTATAGCTAAGAGAAGGTAAATAATTTGCTCAGGGTCACTCAGGTAATAGGTGTTAGAATCTACTTTTAAATATAAGTCTGTCTTCAGAGCCTGCAATCTTTATCAGCATAGCAGACTTTGTACATGTGTGTGTGAAAATATGTTAATATCTGTCTCTGACCCTGACTAGTTGTGTTACCTTGGGCACATTATGCAGCCTCTTTGAACCTCAGCCTTCATTTTTGAAATGGGGTTGCTCTCTGTCTTGGTTGTGATGTCGATTATATTGACTCCGTGAGATAATGTAAAGCATCTACTATAAAGCCTGGTACATCAGATGTAGTCAAAAATGGTAGCAATGACAATGATTAGAGCCCTCATTTAATTTTATAAATGATTAATCATAGTGCAGGAAAGATTAATGTTTTGGGGGGATTTTTTTTTTTTGTCAGATTTTAAACACAGCACGAAAACATTTTGGAGCTGGTGGAAATCAGCGGATTCGCTTCACACTGCCGCCCTTGGTGTTTGCAGCTTACCAGCTGGCATTCCGCTACAAAGAGAATTCTAAAGTGGTGGGTTTACTTTTAAGTATGTCACTACTTTTTTCCTTCTCTTGTGTGTGTGTTCTTTATTATAGAAAATTTCAAACATATACAAAAATAGACAATGGTATTGCATGTACTAGCTAAGGGATCACATAAAAACACTTAGAAATGAAAGATTAAAACAGTTGATTTATGCCAAAAGTTTTCCTGTATTTAAAGATTACTTGAAGGGCACCTGGATGGCTCAGATGGTTGGGCCTTCGGCTCAGGTCATGATCTCGGGTCCTGGAATCGAGCCCTACGTCGGGGAGGGGGTGTGGAGCGGGGAGTCTGCTTCTCCCTCTCCCTCTCCCCTGATCATACGTGTACTCTTTCTTTCTGTGTCTCAAATGAATAAATTTTTAAAAAGTCTTAAAAAAAAATAAAGATTACTTGTGAGACATTGATAAGTTTATGACAAAATTGGCTCAGAGTGCTTTAGTTTAAGAATGATTTTACTTTCTTAGAGTCTTTACCAATTCTAAAGTGATACAGTAATTTCATGTAGAGGTTACAAGTACATAACAGGTGAGATCTAATTCAAGGTAGTTTTGCCTCATGAAGGGGCCTAGCATTGCATTATAACCTCTCTCTAAAAGCCTGAAAACGAATAATTTTATGAATTGTGTATATTTTTTATGCACTTATTCCTTAAGCAGAATCATGGCTTAAATCTTTAATAGTTTTATAGAAAATACTTCAATCTGATGTACCTGAAAGTTGGACAGTCAGGTTAGTGTTAACAAATAAACCTCAGTGAACTTACTTTTCCAGTAGTGGAGAAACAAGATTTATTCAGTATACCTGCCAGCCTGACATAGCAGCTTTTGGCCAGTTTTTATTATGACACCTGCTCTTTTAGTCACTTTTCCAGCATTCTATGTATAGATTTTGGTGAATGTAACAATGGAAATAGCAACTAGCATTCACTATGTGGCATATAGTATGCCAAAGACTATCTATATACTTGGATTATTGCATTTAATCCTTGTAGCAAGTCTATGACGATTACCGTCTTTTAAAAATGTAAAGAACTGATTGCTTTAATAAGAAATTTGGATGGTCAAACATGGATAAAATACTTAACCTCACTAGTAATTACAACAGTGAACTTCTGTTTTAGAAATCAAACTGGTAAAGAGAAAAGAAAAAGGTTTGCGATGGCAGTGGTGTAATGAGAATTCATTCTCATCTAGTAATGATGGGCATGTAAAATACTACAGTCTTTCTAAAAAACTGGCAGTATGTAAGTAGGGCCTTAAAAGAACTAATAAGTCCACTTCTGAGGATTTATACTGAGGAAATAATGAGGGATTCAGTAAAACTTCGTGTGTATAGAGCATTAGCATTCATTGTGGCATTGCAGATTATGTCCAAAAGGAAATAGTGAAGTAAATTATGCTACATCCAGTGTGTGGAATATTTTCTAGTCATTAAAGTGATTTCCAGTAGCTTAGTATCATGAGGAAAATTGTTATGACAAAATAAGTGAAGGAAAAGAAGTCTGATGCAAGTAATATGCAGCATGAACCCATTTTAACTCTTCTGGTGAGTTACTATAAAGTAGAAAACAAAACCAGACTAGAGATCCCAGTTACATCGCGTTTGCATAGGAAAAAAGAAGGTGTTAACATCAGAATGTTATTAGTGATTATTGCTGGGTGGTAGATTTAGGGATGATTTCAGGTTTTAAAATTCATTTATTTTCCTACTTCTGTCCAGTTGGGGTGTGTGTTGATTTTCTGATGAGAAAAAACAAAATGCCAAATATACAAAAATTACAAAGCCAGTAACCACAAAAGGATGTTTTGAGAAGATACTGTGCCTGATTCACTTGTGTGCTTCATAAATGAGACGGAGAAGGAGGACGATAACAGGAGAACCTTGAGCTCAGCTTTCCTGCTTTCCCTGTTTGTTCTATAGAAGTTTCATATAAAATGAATATTCTTGAGCAAGTTAATCTTGAAAGTAAGGTAATTTAAACTATTTTTTCTCTTTTAGGATGACAAATGGGAAAAGAAATGCCAGAAGATTTTTTCATTTGCTCACCAGACTATCAGTGCTTTGATCAAAGCAGAGCTGGCAGAATTACCCTTAAGACTTTTTCTTCAAGGGGCTCTAGCTGCTGGAGAAATTGGTTTTGAAAATCATGAAACAGTAGCATACGAATTTATGTCCCAGGTGATGGTCGTTTCTCCTTTCTGTGTTTAATCAGTTTTGCTCTGTGCAGTCACCTGTTGTAGTTACGGTGGTGGTGCACATGGATTTTTCTCTTCACTGAATTTGTGACTACCCCTTTCCTACCATCTTGGAACTCCTTCTTAATACTGTAGTCACATTGATTGGTTTGGAGCAGGAAGATGGATCAGTTACTAGGTGCTATAATGAGATTTAAGATTTCCAGGTGGGTCTTGGTCTAAGTGTTTCATGGAGCGAAAAGTTCCTTTATTAATTCAGTTTGAGAACTGTGGGTTAAACAAACGATAAAACAAGCTTCCTTGTTGCAAGTTGTCAATATCTTTCCTGTATCAGCTGTGTCTTTTGGCTCTCCAAGGTAGGGGTCAGCATGTTGTGATCTGAAGGGGGACTATGGAGCATCTCACAAGATAGGGGTTTTGCTGGGAAGGACTTTAGAAAATGCTCCAATAGATGGTAGAAAAGGTCTCTTCTGCTTCTTGTTCACCAGGCATTTTCTTTGTATGAAGATGAAATCAGTGATTCCAAAGCACAGCTGGCTGCCATCACCTTGATCATTGGTACTTTTGAGAGGATGAAGTGCTTCAGTGAAGAGAATCATGAACCTCTGAGGACTCAATGTGCACTTGCTGCATCCAAACTTCTGAAGAAACCCGATCAGGGCCGAGCTGTGAGCACCTGTGCACATCTCTTCTGGTCTGGCAGAAACACAGACAAAAATGGGGAGGAGGTAAGGAGGGAAGTCATTCCCGACCATGTTATAGGAAAGGGGATCGTTAGCAGGGAATAGCTGCCATGGCCCTCGTGTACTAGAGGTGAAACGTTTGGAGGAAGAAAGAAACACTGGAGAAAGAAAATTGCTTTGTTTATTAAAAGAAATGAAATGGACAGTAATGTGTAATGTGTAGTTACATCCTGTGGTGAAGCCCCACTTTGAGGATATCGTAATACAGCAAGTTTATACCACTGCCTTTAAAAAGTATACATAATAAATATAAAACATTTTACATATAAACATATAAAACAAATTATATTTGTAAAGTATAGCTGTTTGCTTAAAAAAAAAAAAAAAAAAGATTTAAATTTGTTGTATGCCCTAAGAGCCACTGTAGGGTTATGTTTATTTCTTGTGTGAAGTGGGACATTTGTAATTCAATAATCTCTTCAATACTCCACCCACCCACCCCACCGCCCAATCCCCTCGCCCTTTTATTCTAGCTTCATGGAGGCAAGAGGGTAATGGAGTGCCTAAAGAAAGCTCTGAAAATAGCAAATCAGTGCATGGACCCCTCTTTACAAGTGCAACTTTTTATAGAAATCCTGAACAGATATATCTATTTTTATGAAAAGGAAAATGATGCGGTAAGTAAACTATAATAAAATATTGTTAGTGAACTAATATTTTCCCTTCCTGCTCTTCAGAGGTTTGATGCATAGAAGTTTATCATCTTGATACTTTCTTTTTTGTTTATAAGGGTCAGAGTTTGGAGAATGCACCTACTAGTCTCTTTCATTCCTAGTATCCTTTTCTGTCTATAGATGCATCTCTCTAAGGGAAGAACTCATTATCTGCAAGAAAATTCTCATCTCTTTTGTTCATGAATATTTTATAAAAACAGTCACTGTTGAAAAACACAGAATAATTTACAAATATAGTAGGCTGATTGGTCATCAGGTACAAGTTTAGAATAATTCCTAAATGGAATATCCTTTTAGCAATAATACAGTGTTGGTCAAGATTTATAGGTTAGATAAAATTTTGCTTTTCTTTTATTGGTTCGTGATGCTCTATTTTTTATTTTTTGGGTTTTTTTCCCTTATTGTTTTTGTTTTGTTTTATTTATTGGTGAGTTGCCAGTAGTTGTTGCTCAAACCAGGAATCATGTTTTCATCTCTCTTTTTTTATAATTACTGTGGTGACTCTTGAGAGTAACACAAGATCCTCAAAACATTTTTATTGAATTATCTTATATATGATGCATGTTTGATTATGTAACTGTACTGTACATGTTCTTTTGTAGGTCACAATTCAGGTTTTGAACCAGCTTATCCAAAAGATTCGAGAAGATCTCCCAAATCTTGAGTCCAGTGAAGAAACAGAGCAGATTAACAAACATTTTCATAACACACTGGAGCATTTGCGTTTGAGGAGGGAATCACCAGAATCTGAGGGGCCAATTTATGAAGGTCTCATCCTTTAAAAAGGAAACAGGCTCACCATAATCTTTTACATGTACATCCAGTAAGGGTTTTATTATACTAGGTTTCCCTTCCATAGATTGTGCCTTTCAGAAATGCTGAGGTAGGTTTCCTGTTCTTACCTGTGATGTGTTTTACCCAGCACCTCCGGACACTCACCTTCAGGACCTTAATAAAGTTATTCACTTCATAAGTGTTCAATCTGTCTGATCACCCCAGGTAGCATGATTGATCTGCTATTTAAAACTCATTTGGTCTGTAAAAAAAAAAAAAAAAAAAGCAAAAACAAACCACCACTTATCTTGGCTAATAATGAAGCTCTTCTTCCTTTATTCCGTTTTGTTGGTTGTGTAATTTCCTTCATTACTTGGGAGTACTAACCTGAAAGTGTGTGTCTCTTTGTTCTCTGGTCCAGTTTGAGATTAATTTAGAGGAAAGGGATACTGTATGTGAAATTCAGCTTGGGCTTTTCCCTAAATGCAAGATAAGGCCATGTGTAATATTTTCCCTAAAACTAGAATATATTAATGCATGTTTGAGAATTTTAAAACACCATGGTCAATACCAAAAGCTATATTTTGCATATTTGGACTCAATCATCCATTAAGAACCTATGTTGTCCTCTGGGCATATTTATCAAAATAATTTTGTTCTAAATAGTATAAAATAGAAAATTTGTGATCGATATAATTTATGTATAACCTTCATTATTGTAAATTTAAGGGGAAATGCATCATACAATTACGATTTTTTTTTTTTTTTTTTTTTTTGCACCAGTGGAACAATAAAGTTGCTATTAACAATTTTGGACTTTTTACCCTTTCATACTAGATGTGTAGAAGGAGCTAATAGAATGCCTGTGGTAATAGACTTACGTTACAGCACTTGCTTGTTCAGCTCTCAGTTTAAGCACTTCTTGAGCAAGGCACAATCTCCTCTTTGGTTTATACCCATCTGCTTTCCTTGGCCTTATCCTGTTCTCCTAGGCATGGTGTCCACGTAAACTCTCAGAAGGCTCATTTAACAAATTATCCCAAAACTTAGTGTCTTGAAGCAGCAAACCGTTACGTCATGGTTTTCTGGCTTAGGAATTTGGGAGCAGCTTAGCTGGTGGTTCTGGCTTGGCGTGTCTCACGATTCTGGCTGTAGCTATAGCCATTTGAAGGTGTGAGTGAAGCTGGCTTCCAAGCTCATTCACATGCCCGTTACCTGGAGGCCTCTGTTCCTCTCCTTGTAGGCCTTTACAAGGGTAGCTTGAGGGTCCTCATGACATAGCAGCTGGCTTCCCCAGAGTGACCCATACGAGAGAGGGCAAGGAGGCAGCCACATGCCTTTTTATGACCTGACCTTGGAAGTGACATACTGTTGTTTTTGCCTTATTCTGTTAGAAGGGAGTCACTAAGTCTAGCTCATGCTCGATGGTAAGAGGAATTCAGCTCCACCTCTTGAAGTGAGAAGTTGCAAATTTATGGGCATTTTCAAATGACCACCTCACTTAACACCTCACCATCTGTCTCCCCCCCCCCCCCCATTGATAGATGTGTAGCACTTGTTAGATACTATGGTCTGAATGTTTGTGTCCTCCCACCCCCCCCCCCAGGCCCCCAAATTCATATTGAAATCCTAACCCCCAAAGATGTTGAGTGGTGCGGCCTTTGGAAGGTGCCTAGGTCGTGAGGGTAGAATCTCATGAATGGGATTAGTGTCTTTATAAAAGAGCCCCCAGAGAGTTTGCATGCCCCTTTCTACTTCGTGAGGACACGGAGGTTGGCAGTAAGCAACCTGGGGAAGGGCCCTCACTCAGCCAGGCTAGTGCCTTGCTCTTGGACTTAACAGCTTCTAGAACTGTGAGAAATAAACTTCTGTTATAAGCTACTCAGTCTATGGTATTTTGTTATGGCAGCCTGAACAGGCATCAGGTTTTATAGGAACAAGTGTCTGTAAAGTTATAGAATTGGTACCATTAAAATCAAGTATGCTAAGCTTTTCTGTAGAACCTGATTCTAGCAAACCCTTTCTTTACTTTGCAGGTGTCACTTTGTATAAACCTGATTGTGGAATGGAAGTTGACATGTTCATTTTATGCACATGTTCTGTGAAATACAGCTGGAAGGGTAAAGATGTGACTTGAGAATACTTGAATTTAAGCTTAGAGGTAAAATAATGTTAGTGCAGGGTATAAAGTATATCATATTTTTTTGGTGAGGTGAAGAGACCAGATTTGAGAAACCAAAAATCTAATTTTTTTTTTTTTTAACCAGAGCTCTGCTAATCTTAATTTGCAGATTTGTTTATTGAACAAAACTTGAGCACCTGCTATGCCAGACACAGGCAGTGGGTATAAAGGTGAACAAGATACGCTCCCTAGCTTTGAGTATGAAGACAGACCAGCAGTAATAGAATATGATAATATTTCCAGGAGAGCATAGAAGGACTTTTGGGGGTTAGGGGTGTTGGAGTAAAGCCTGGAGAGGGTTTTATGAATCCTCATGAGACTTCAAGTCACAGGCAGTCAGCCTTTTTTTAGCCTTGTGAGGCTAATGCTTGACCTGCAGTCCCATATTTTATCGCTAGAGCCAGGCTATCAGGAGTGTTCCATGGACTGAAGCAAGTTAAACTACCTGTCTGTAATGAGAGAAATACAAAGGAAATGTGGACTAAGAATAGACACACACCAATTTGGCAGTTCTATGTCTGTTGAATCTAATGAATTAGGGCTCGTGTTTTGTATGTCTGCTCCCCTGGCCTATTTTTTCTAGTTTTTCGGTTTATCTGAAAGAAAGTGCACATGAGCAGGGGGCGGGAGGGGCAGAGGGAGAGAGAGAATCTTAAGCAGGCTCCATGCTCAGCGTGGAGCCCAACATGGGACTCAGTCTTATGACCTTGAGATCATGGCCTGAGCTGAAATCAAGAGTCAAGACGCTCAACTGACTGACCGTCGTTGGGGCGGGTCCGGAACGTGAGGGGCGGGGCGCCCTGACCGGGAACAGCGGGCGGGCGGTGAGGGGGTTGCTGGGAGTGGGCCTTGCTCGGGGAGTGAGGTGGGAGGAGTCGGGGATGGCAGGAGGTGGGGGGGTGCCGGGGAGGGGCCCCGGTGAGGGGCTCGCGCTGCGCGCTGGCTCCCATCTGCGAAAGCAGGGAGAACTGTCTTCCCAGTAAGTTGTTACTACTGTTCCCCCGCGCCCCACCCCGCCCCGCCAAAACAGGAATAATTTTGTTTCATTATGTTTTATGTTTTATCCGTGAAAGTAACATGTGCACTTGTGAAACACAATGTAGAGGGCATCAAATGGAAGTAAAATTTCTACCATATCTCCTCCTTCCTCTTTGAACATTTTGGTTTAAGTCCTTCCAGGCTTCAGACCTCTTTTTTTTAAACCCCCCCCCCCAACTCTTCCTTCCCCCACAGAACTAGACAAACAAACAAAAAAACACCGCACAGATTTGCAAAAACAAAAATGGGGTTTGGCTGTTCTAACGTATAATCTGCTTTTTCTCTCCCATGAAATAATAAATCTGGACATTTTCCCACATCCATATGGAATACAGATCACCATTATTATCTTTAATGATACCGTTTTCCCATCATATGGATGAACATATTTGCCCAATCTGTTTCTTTTTTTTTTTTTTTTAAAGATTTTATTTATTTATTTGAGAGAGAGAGAATGAGAGAGAGAGCACATGAGAGGGGGGAGGGTCAGAGGGAGGAGCAGACTCCCTGCAGAGCAGGGAGCCCGATGCGGGACTCGATCCCAGGGACTCCAGGATCATGACCTGAGCCGAAGGCAGTCGCTTAACCAACTGAGCCACCCAGGCGCCCACCCCAATCTGTTTCTAAGAAACTCTGTTTCTAAATTTTGTTTGGTTTTGCTTGTGTATCTTTGCTCACCTGTCCCACAATTTCCTCAGGAGAAACAAATGGAAGCAGAATTGCTGGGGCAAAAGGGATGCACAGTTACTATTTTATTTTATAACACGTTGCCAGGTTGCCTCTAGAAAAGTTGTTCTAATTTACCACTGAACCAGCCACTTACACATTTTTCACAGTGGTGTGGAACTGAATAAAGGAAACTTCATTTAAAATAGAGGCATGAGACCAGAAGGGGAGTGCTCACCCCCTACCAACTCCAGGGCAATTGCAGATCCCAGCTCATACCTTGCATTTTCCAACAGGAAGAAGCCTACTTTACGACCCCAGCAAGCAGGAAGATTTTTCTCCTTGCCCAACAATAGCCCAGCCAAGGAGAAATTCATCACGTTTCTCACTTTCCTCCAATGGACTTTTGTTCAAAGCCACCCGCGCCCCCCCCCCAACTTCCCTTTTTTCCCTATAACGTTCCTGTCCTTTGTTCTCCGGACGTGTGGGTGGTTTTGCTGTAGCTTTCATGTCTGAATTGCAATTCCTCTGCCATTTCTGAATAAATCCATTTTGCTGGTAAAGTAACTGGCTGCTTTATTTTCAAGGTTGACAGTAGGTAGTCAGTAGGTAGTTTGGTTTCCTAAAGCTCCTTACCTCTCACCTGGGCTCCTTTGTTTCTCTAGCACAGAAATTCCTTCCCTGTGGGGAACTGGCTCAGGATAGAATACCTGTTGGGACTACAGGATTGTCATGGGGGAGACACAGCCTTTCCCCAGAGAGAATAATGGTCCCTTAGGGAGGGGGAGGAGGTTGGGAGACTGCACCTTAACCCTTTTATCTCCTGGGTTGGGGCAGAATCAGGTCGCTCCTCCCTGAGGTTTGGGTGGGGGTGTGTGTGTGTGTGTAGGGTGTGTGTGTGTGTGTAGGGGGGATGTGTATAAATTATGCAGATGGTAGCTGCTTTGTCTGTCCTGTTATTTGCTTCTTGCAGACCAGTTTGTTCTGGTGGCGGGAAAAGCAACCCAATGCCATGGATACAAATTCCAAATTCTTGGATTGCAGAGCAGGGATGGGCCCTTGGGGGTTACTCTCTGCAGTGACCCTCAAGCTTTTCTTTCTTTTTCTTTCTTCTTCTTTCTTTCTTTCCTTTCTTTTTTTTTTTTTTTTTTTTTAAGATTTTTAATTTATCTTAGAGAGTGTGTGTGTGCATGGGTTGGGGGGGGGCAGAGGGAGAAAGTCTGAAGCAGACTCCTTGCTGAGCACAGAGCCCGAGGTGGGGCTCGATCTCACGACCCTGAGATCATGATCTGAGCTAAAACCAAGAGTTAGATGCTTAACTGACTGAGCCACCCAGCCGCCCCTCAAGTTTCTTGAATTGCAACTCACCTAGGAAATACTGTTTACATTATAACCCAGTGTACACACACACACACACTACACACATGTGCATGTACACACATATTGGTGAGGAAACAGTTTAACAAAAATAGTAACTGCCCTTAGTATGATGAATTCTGGTACTTTTGGTTCTACTCTGTTTTATTATTAGTTTTTAAATGCTGGTCTTGACCCACTACATTTATTTCATGATCCTCAACTGGCTCTCAACCTGCATTTGAAAAACAGTAATCTAGTTAATCTAGTTGAACCCACTCATTTTACACGTGGGGAAACAGGCCAGAATTGGAAGAGACTCAATCAAGGACATCCAGGGAGTTACAGTTGAACAGACCTGGTTCCAGACTGATGCTGACAGACATGGCCAGTGGGGAGATGACTGTCCCTCTCAAAAATGTATGGGAATCAATAGCTCTGTTATATGCTAGCAATAACCAATTAGAAGTTTGTTGCAAAAAATATCCAATTTATGATGGCAACACAAGCCAATCAAATAATTATGAATAAACCTAACAAGAAATGTGCAAGAATAGTGTGAAGAAAAAATGTTAACTTTATTGAAAGACTTAGAAGAACCACTGAATACATGTAGAGACAAATGTTTCCTCATTTTTAAGACCCAATAGTATAAATACATAAACAAATATTCAGTTAGGAGAGCCTGGGTGGCTCAGTCTGACTCTTGATCTCAGCTCAGGTCTTGATCTCAGGGTCATGAGTTCAAGCACTGCGTTGGTCTCCACGTTTGGCATGGAGCCTACTTAAAAAAAAAATTCTTCAATTAATCCATAAGTTCAATTCAATCCCAACTAAATCCCAACAAGTTTGTTGAGGAAAGTTCACATGGGAAGGAAAATGCACAAAAAACAGCCAAGACATTTTTGAGAAAAGATTGAAAAAAGTTGTCCTATTGTGTATCAAAATATTATAATAGAGTGTTAAGGTGGTTCAGGAGTCAAAATATATAATGATGAAGCAAAATGCAGAATTTAGGAGCATGTATATAGGGAATGTAGTTTATGATAAAGATGACATTTTGTAGTGAAAAAAAGGTTATACAACATATTTTTTTACACAAAAAGGGCTGAAATTTAGGAATAAATAATGTTAAACTCCTATCTTATACGAGGGAGAAAAATATTCCAGATGAATTAAGAAACTAAATGTAAAAATTAACAAAACTTTAAAAGTATTTTTTATTTATTTTATTTTTTTAACTTCATTTTTTTTAAAGATTTTATTTATTTATTCATGAGAGACAGAGAGAGAGAGAGGCAGAGGCAGAGGCAGAGGGAGAAGCAGGCTCCCCGCAAAGCAGGGAGCCCGATGTGGGACTCGATCCCAGGAACCTGGGATCATGACCTGAGCCGAAGGCAGACGCCCAACCGACTGAGCCACCCAGGCGTCCCTAAAAGTATTTTTTAAAAAATCATCTTGAGATGGGGAAGAACTTGATTACCCCAGAAACAAGAAACAAGTGGAAAAATTTGACTTTAGTCAAAACTATATAGTTCAAAATTTCTATAAAATGACAGATGCTATTGGCAGAGTTAAAAGAAGTGACACGTCATAAAAATATTTTCAAAGAATTAATATCTAGACTATATAGAGCACTTTAACAAATCAGTAAGAAACAAACGAAAATGTCCAAAGAATATGAACAAGTTATTTATAGGAGACGGACACATGACTTGTAAACATACAAAATGTTGTCACCATCACTAGCAATCAAATTAAATGCAAATGCAAACAACAATGAAACAGCTTTTATAGTCCATGATGATTGGAATCACTTAAAGTGATTGATAATAGCTGTGATTGACAAAGATTCAGGAAAATGGGCACTCAAACTTATGGGTGGCAGTGTAAATCAATGTCAAAAGGTAAAATTCCCATACTTTTTAACCCAGCAATTTCAGTGCTAGAATCTATCAAAATAATTACAAGTGTATAAAGATGTATTTAGAAAGATGTTTGTTGCAACTCTTCTTGTAATGATGAAGTAAGTGTTGGAAACAACCTAAATGTCCATCGATACAGAAGTGAATAAATAAAACATGATCCATCCTGTGGTAAATTGTAAATCTGGTCACAAATCCTTCCCTTCTCTGCATCTATGCTCTTAAGATGAGGTGTTGCCGGTGACCCTGACAAAAGTTAGAGTCTGTTTCTCCACCCTTTGAATCTAGTTTGGCAACGTGACTTCCCTTGGCTAATGGTACATGACACACTCAGAGGCTTGAAAAGCGCTTGCATATTGGGGCCTGTTCTCTTGCTGCCCATGGAACCCTGACACTGCTGTGTGAGGGAACCTGAACCAGCCTGCTGGAGGATGAGAGGCCATGTGGAGAACCGGGGCACATTGGCTGCCTCCAGAGTATGGATGAGGCCATCCTAGACCATCCAACCTCTAAAAGACCTGCCTGCTGACCACAGGTGCATGAGAAAGCTCATGAGCGATCAAACTGGATCAGACCAGAAGAACCTGTGCAGCTGGTCTTTTTAAACCACTAAGTTTTGTAGCAATAGATACTGATACCCATCCATACAATGAAATACCATGGAGCAATTTGAAAGAATGAGGTGAATATGTGTGTAGTAGTAGACTGACATGGAAAGCTCTCTGAGACAAATTAATAAGAAAGAACCAAAGAGGGGCGCCTGGGTGGCTCAGTCGTTAAGCGTCTGCCTTCGGCTCAGGTCATGATCCCAGGGTCCTGGGATCGAGCCCCGCATCGGGCTCCCTGCTCAGCGGGAAGCCTGCTTCTCCCTCTCCCACTCCCCCTGCTTGTGTTCCCTCTCTCGCTGTGTCTCTCTCTGTCAAATAAATAAAATATTTAAAAAAAAAAAAAAGAAAGAACCAAAGACCTTGTAATTCTACAAGCTGTGCTATAGCCGTCCAGTAAGTCTCCCTTTCTCCTCTTAAGCTAGCTATTGTTGGTTTCTTTTCTTTTTTTTTTTTTTTAAAGATTTTATTTATTTATTTGAGACAGAGAGAATGAGAGAGAGAGAGAGAGAGCACATGAGAGGGGGGAGGGTCAGAGGGAGAAGCAGGCTCCCCGCCGAGCAGGGAGCCTGATGTGGGACTCGATCCCAGGACTCCAGGATCATGACCTGAGCCGAAGGCAGTCGCTTAACCAACTGAGCCACCCAGGCGCCCAACTATTGTTGGTTTCTGTTGTTTGTTGTCAAATAATTTTATTCCTAGATGTCCCTGGTAAAATAAGTTTGGAAAACCCCATGTAAAATAGTTTGCTTTACTGTAGGATTTGTCAGTGAATCCTTTCAAAAGGGGTAGTGTATGCAGCTGTCCCATTGTTCTTTGACATTAACACCCTTCCCACCTTGCCCTACTGTCGTCCCAAGAGATTAGTGGTCTGTTTATACAGACACACTCTGGGAAACTGTCCTATTCATACTTATGACAAATGAATATGGCCGTAAGGATTCTGCCATTTCCACTTGCCGTTTTGCTGGAAGCCTTTCTCATTTGTGTGTTGTGCTGTGTCAGCTGTCCCACTTTCTACAAATTTGTTGCTAGGAACCCATTATAATAAAAGTAAATAGAAAATGGTCTCTGCTTTAAAAAAAATTCCCCTAATTTTCCCCATTAATATTATTCCTCATGTAGGTGCATAATTATCCCTTTATCCAATGTGCCACATATCAGGGCAAGGTGATCTGTTTCAGAAAATAGAACCAATTCACATACTACCCTACACAGAACTTGGTGAGAGAATCATATTTGGGGTAAGTCGCTTCTTGGCTTGCATGGCATTGGCAGAGGAGATATTAGCAGAGAGATACAAGGACTCAGAACACTGGGCTGGGAGGTGTACCAGCCACTGGACCAGGCTGAGCCTCAGGCTGTTTAGTTTGTCCATAAAAAGAGGGTGGTGATAGTGTTCCTATCACAGGGACATTCTGGTGCTCAGATAAATTCATAGGGGTGAAAGTGCATTATGAAGGACAAAGCACCGTATCTGTAGGTATCAGCCTAGGCCCTCTCACTTCTAAGAGGCAGAAACCCACCCTGACCTAGCTAAAACAAAACAGGAATTTGTGTATTTGCATAAATGAAATATCCATAAATATCCACGAGGATTTTAGTTCTCCGGAGGGCTGGCTCCTGGGGGTTTCAACAATACTATCAAGATCTACTTCTCTCCATTTTCCGTACATTTACTGTTTTGACTCTTACAGAAGAGGGGATATGAATTAATAAATATGCCCATGAAAATGAGTGAGAGGTTCCACAGTCCTCACCACTTATGTCAGGCCTTTGCTGACTGATGATACTTGCCATGGACTTGGGCCTGTGAGCTTGAGACCCATAATTACATTTGGCGTCAGGAAGAAAGGAGCTGTCAGTCCAACTTAGTCCTCCTTCCCTGAATGCTGGTTTCTAGCCAGTTCCTTTTCTTCTCCCATCAGGAAATGAGGGTGCTGGGCATATGAAAGACAACTTCTTATTTGGGGAGGTGGATAGGAAACACCCACTAGGGCTATACTTATTAAACACGGATGGAACTGAATTGGATGCTCTCATCTAGCCACTGGCTCAAGTTGGTAGGTTCATGAGTCCTTATCTGTAAAGGAAGGACTTTTGGCTTTCCATTTGAGGGAAAAGACAATTCCACTGCTGGAGAAAGGAAGGACGAAAGGAAGGGAGGGAGGGAGGGACAGAGGGAGAGGAGCAAGAAGCAAGGGCAGGGGAGTCATAAGGGGCTGAGGGTGCCTGCAGAGCCCTAGGCAAGCCAGACTGGAGGGAAGGCAGAGGATTTTCCTGAACTATTCCCTTTTCTTCATGCCTTCTCTGCTCTTCCAGGTTTCTGTGGACATCAGTTTCCAGTTTTTAAACTTATTTTTATGACTATAAAAGTTAAATATGGTCATTGCAGATAAGAGAAACACAGAAAACTATAAAGAAGCTGAAAAGCACTCCCTGATCCCACTGACTGTGACCCAAAGTTTGAAGAAACTAGGCCTAGAGACCCAGCGTGACCCTGGACCTGCCTGCCTCTGATCTCTTTCTACTCCCTGTGCTCACTGCACTCCAATCACACTGGCCTTTGTCCTGCCGAGGCCTGCCTTTCTGCACAGCCCTTGTCCTGCTGCCTCAAGTACTCTCTGCCCTGTCCCATCAGTTCCTGGCTGGCTCTTTCAAATCTTTTTTTTAAGATTTTATTTATTTGACAGAGAGAGACACAGCAAGAGAGGGAACACAAGCAGGGAGAGTGGGAGAGGGAGAGGGAGAAGCAGGCTTCCCGCCGAGCAGGGAACCTGATGCGGGGCTTGATCCCAGGACCCTGGGATCATGACCTGAGCTGAAGGCAGATGCTTAACCATCTGAGCCACCCAGGTGCCCTGGCTCTTTCAAATCTTTAGGTCTTCAGTCAAATGTTGAAAGCCCAACTCTTTCCCTGCCACCCAGTCACTTTCTAACATCACTGAACTTATTTTTTGTAGTTTTTATAGCTACCCAGATGTACATTCTTTTCCCTTTTTTTGGATTTTTAGTAATGTATTTTTAAAATTTTAATTGCAGTATAGTTAACATACAGTGTTATATTAGGTGTACAATACAGTGATTCAATAATTCTATACATCACCTGGTGCTCATCACAAGTGCTCTCCTTAATCCCCATCACCTATTTCATCCATCCCCCCACCCCCACCCCTCTGGTAACCATCAGTTTTTTCTGTAGAGTTAAGAGTCTCTTTCTTGATTTGTCTCTCTTTTATTCCCCTTTGCTCCTTTGTTTTATTTCTTAGATTTCTTAGATTCCATTAATGAGTGAAATCATATGGTATTTGTCTTTCTCTGACTGACTTATTTCACTTAGCATAAAACACTCTAACTCCATTCACATCATTGCAAATGGCAAGATTTCATTCTTTTTTAAGGCTGAATAATTTCCCACCATATCTATATCTATATCATCTATCTATCTATCTCCCATCTTCTTTATTTATTCATCTATCAATGGACACTTGGGGTGCTTCCATAATTTGGCTATTGTAGATAATGCACCAAGATGCTTTTATTCCTTTGAATTGGTGTTTTTGTATTCTTTGGGAAAATACCCAGTAGTGTGATTACTGGATCATAGGGTAGCTCTACTTTACATTTTTTTGAGGAACCTCCATACTGTTTCCCACAGTGGCTGCACTAGTTGAATTCCCACCAATAGTGCAAGAGGGCTACTTTTTCTCTACATCCTCACCAATACTTGTTGTTTCTTGTGTTTTTGATTTTAGCCATTCTGACAGGGGTAAGGTGACATCTTATTGTAGTTTTGATTTGTGTTTCCCTGATGATGAGTGATGTTGAGCATCTTTTCATGTGTCTGTTGGCCATAGGGATATCTTCTTTAGAGAAATGTCTGTTCATGTCTTCTGCCCATTTTTAAATGGATTAGTTGTCTTTAGGGTGTTCAGTTGTATAAGCTCTTTATAGTTTTGGATACTAACCATTTATTGGATATTTCATTTACAAATATCTTCCCAGCTGTACATTCTTTATTGGTTCACTTGTTTAATTGTGGTTTTCCCCAACTGAAATGGAAGTTCCATGAGAACAAGGACATCCATCACTGTGTTGTACCTGGCACATAATTGGTACTTAATATTTGTTGACTGACTGATAGATACTTCTTGCTTCACAAAGCTTTTCCATATACATGAACTTGTATAAATAAGGGAATGGATTATGAAAGTCATTTTCTTTTTTTTTTTTTAAAGATTTTATTTATTTATTTGAGAGAGAATGAGATAGAGAGAGAGCATGAGGGGGGGAGGGTCAGAGGGAGAAGCAGATTCCCTGCTGAGCAGGGAGCCCGATGCGGGACTTGATCCTGGGACTCCAGGATCATGACCTGAGCTGAAGGCAGTCGCTTAACCAACTGAGCCACCCAGGTGCCCCTGAAAGTCATTTTCTAAGTGAAGGAATGAAGGCTTAGAGAGGTGGAGGAACCTGCTTGATGTTACAGAGCCTGGAACTCAGGCGTCATCATATCCAGTTCACTGTGGTCATTGTGCCTCCTTGATGCTGCTTTAAGGTGAAGATGAGGGTTTTTTTATTTGCTTCTTTTCCTCTCTTGGCCTATCTTCCCCATACCAAAGGAGAAACTGATGACTGGGTGGTTGGATCTTTTCACAAGGAGGCTTAGTCATCTTTTTGCACAGTCTTGGACAGAGGGCCTTTAATGAACTTGATGTAAACAGCCCCATGAGCAGCAGGAGAGCTGAAGGAGGAGGAAAATCTTGAACAGATGTCTGGTTGCTCATGGGGCGAGTCAACCCACGAGGTCAAGCCTGTCTTAGATTCACTGATCTTTGTGAAAGTCCTTGTCAGGGGATAATCAGTTCTTTCTAACAAATTTCTGGATCTTGGCATAATGTGGCAGTGGGTTTGTTCTTGACTTGTCCAGTGGTGCAGAACCTGTCAGTTGATTATTCAAACAGCCTACTCTCCATTCCTTTTTACTCACCAGCACTCACTTCCACTTATACAGGTGGAAACATCCAGGGACTGCTTTGTATGTGTCCTTTGTAACATAGGTATGTGACCTGACCTGGCCAATCACATCTTAAGGGAAGTTTCTTGGGGAGAATGGGACCTCCTAGGAAAAAATGTAATCCAATCCAAGATGATAGAGGTGTAAGGGAGGAGAAATTCTCTGTGTGGTGATGTGATTCCTTGGAGATACTTTGGCTGTCTTGCAACCATGAGGGGAACATCATCATTTTGGTGAGGACAGCAGGATGAAAAGATGGAGAGAGCTTGGACCTTAATGACCTCCTTGAGCCACTGAACCAACACTTGAAACTTCCTCCAGATTCCTTGGAAAATGGGAGAATAAATGTCTTTTTTTGTTTCAGGTATTTTTGGTTGGGTGTTCCCTGCCAAACTTGAAACAGCTAAAAGTATCTTAAAGGACATTTCCAATTTCATCTCAGAGAGTCCTACATACAAGTTGCTGTTATTAACATGGAAACTGGGTTTTCCTAGACCTTTCCCAGTAGACTGGCCGAGGTCCTATGAATGGTAATAACCAGTACTTTTTCACCAGTTCTGGTCCTCACCAACATGGAGCAGCACCTCCTCTAGTCACAGTCTGCCTTTTATCCACCACAAAGTCTCATCCAGCTATTTCTTACAGTGTATGGGGCTGTCTCAGGTGAGTTCAAGAACCAGTCCCATGTTTTTTCTGCTTCACCTCCTTTGTTGTATCTGCTTCTTGTGAAGCCTCTTGATGGTATGTCTTCTCATTGTCATCCCTCCTTGTTGATGTGAAAGAGCACTGAAATGGGAGTAAAGAGACTTGCTTCCTATTTGGACTATGCCATTGACAAAATGGCCTTGGATGAACCCCTCTCCCCTGCTAGGCTCCAAGCACTATCTGGACAATGATGAGGTAGGTGGATGATATCATCTCTGAGGTAGTGTCTTAGCAGTGAGGTGTTGGGATCGCAAACTCCTGTCCTCAGAGCTTGGGTCTGCAGTGTGTGCCAGCTGGGAACACAGTCCCTATGTCACCTCCCTAGACTGATGCATGGACTTAGGCTCTGCCTTCATCTGCCATGCCAGTGGGCAGAGCCAGGGCCTGCCAGGAGCCCCCTAGAGGTGGTTATTTGTGCTGAGGAGCTTTGCTTCTGCATGGGGGGCCTGAGAGGTGGTGGGGAGGAAAATGTGTGGGCAGGTGGCTCCTCCTCTACAGTGAAGTCAAGGACATGGCCACCTGTCTGTGCTAGGAATGCATATGCTAGGAATTTTACCTTGTCAAAGTTTCATTCTAATACAGACCTGCAGATGGAGTAGGCTGAAGGGAGAGGACAGAGAAGGGAGCACACCAAGCAGAAGGAATAGCATGTACAATGGCCCTGTGGTGGGGCAGAGTGTGATGTTTGAGCACCTGAAAGAAGTGAATGAGGGAGATGTGGAGATGGGCTGGAGGAGGCAGAAAGTAGCATGCACAGGGTCAAGCTGGCCATGGTCAGGATGTTGAACCTATCTGTGAGACCAGTGGGGGGGCTCTGAAAGGCTTGAAGCAGAGGGGATATGACTGGACCTGTAGTTTGGCTGCAGCAAGGAGAAAGGGTAGAGAAGAGCCCAGGTGGATGTGTGGTTCTGGGTGGGAGGCTAACATAGTCACTTGGCTAAAGGTGATGGTGCAGAAACTAGACTGGTGGACAGGCATGGATGGCTTGAAATATATGTAGGAGGAAAAGCCTTTTGGAACCGATTTTGCTGCAGGGGGTGAGGGAAAAGGAGGTATCAGAACTAAATCCTTGATTCTGGATACTATAGCTATGTGAAAGGTGATATTATTGGCAAGATGGGGAACTCTGGAGGAGGACAGGTCTACAAGGATGCTCAAGTTCAACTCGGATATAATGAACTTTAAGTTCATTCGAGACATCTAAGTAGGGTTTTGTTAGTGGGTTTGGTGGATCAATCCAGGCTTGCAAGCTTTGCTGGCTGCAGCGAGGCAATTGTACCTGACTTTGAGAGCAGCAAGAAGACTTTGAAAGGGTTTAAGCAGATGGGAACCTGCTTGTGGCTTCATTGTGAGGATAGACTGGAAGAGAGCCAGAAAGAAGGTGTGGGGACCTCTGGAGGTGAAGGTACTTTTGAGTGCATGGCCGTTGCAGCACGGATGCTAATGGGACCACTGAGAAGAGGAGAAGCAAGGGGGAGTCACTGGCTCCTCTCTCCTATGAAATGTGGGCAGCCTTCTCTTCTGGACCTGGGCCTCCCCATTGGAAAAGAACACCGTCTGCATAGCCAGGCCACCTCAGGCTTGGGCACCCCAGTTTGGAATTGCTGCACCTGCTGCCCTCCAGTTCTCTCTCGGGAACAGATCAGTGTTTCTGTTGCAAGAGAGGCCAGAGTCTCTGCAGGACCAGGGAGAGGCCCCTTTGCTCACCTGCATCCAGGGGAGAGGACTGCAGTTTGCATGAAGGAGGCAGGCAGCAGTGTACAGACGGCAGCTCTGTAATTGCATGTCTGTGCCTCACAGCTCCTGGAACACTGCATCTGGGGGCTGCTGGGTCCCAACTGGCCAGAGAGGGAAGCCAGCTCCCAAACTGGAATAGACTTCAGACTCAGTTCCGGGGAGACCAGGGCTGGGAAGGGCTGGCTTGCCTATGATTCCTTCCTGCACCTACATGGAAGGGCTGGGTGGGAGGCCCAGTCCTGCCTAGGGATGCAGCCTGGGGTAGCGGTTACACTGGGTCCCCCACTGACGGTTTCTGTCAGTGTCTGTCAACTGTTACTGCTCCGAGAGGAGGTAAGTGTAGAAATTAAGTTAGTCTTCAGAAACATTATAAATTTGACAGAGCAATTTTAAATTGCTTATATAAAAAATGGGCTTGTATTTTATAGGTTTTTGTGTTTTTATTTCATTTTTCTAGAAATTCACTTTTTTTTTTAAAGATTTTATTTATTTATTTGACAGAGAGAGAGAAACAGCGAGAGAGGGAACACAAGCAGGGGGAGTGGCAGAGGGAGAAGCAGGCTTCCCGCTGAGCAGGGAGCCTGATGCAGGGCTCGATCCTAGGACCCTGGAATCATGACCTGAGCCAAAGGCAGATGCTTAACGACTGAGCCACCCAGGCGCCCCTCTAGAAATTCACTTTTATTGTGTATTACAAAAGTGTCAGTCTGCCAACAAACGGGAAATAAAAATGAACCATATGTAGTGTGAGAAGCACTGGTCTAGGTGATCTTGGGCAGCCCCTTTCCTTCTCCAGACCTCAGCTTCTCCATATGCGGATAAACGCTGAGCATGTTTGGAGGTTTCGGGGGAACTTTTGGCTCTGAATCCTTATTCGCTCATTCTTTCACTCAAGCATGATTCATGGGGCATCTGCTTTGTGCCAGACACAATATGAGAAGTTCAGAATACAATGGCAAGAAATAGCAGAAGTGGCCCCTGCACCCTGCAGTCAGGTGGGAGAAAAATTAGGGGCACATACGAGAGAATAGTTAGCGACACACTGGTAAGTGCAAGGAAGGAAAAGATTGGATCAACAGAGGAACTTGTCCTACCCAAAGGTCCAGGCGAGATTTCCTGAAGTGATGTATGAGCTGGAGTTGAAGAGAATTGTAGGAAATGATTAGGTAAGGCATCTGCCTCTCAGGATCTACTTTCTACCCTTCCCCATCCTGCTTGGTGCCCAGGTGGGACTGCCTCACCAGGCTCTTGCTTCCAGCTGGGTTTGGCCACTGGGAGGCATCTCCCCAAAATGAGTGCAAGGCAGCAGAGTGAGGTCATGGTACTTATTCCTCGGTCTCCCTCCCTGCCTGGGGGGGGGTATTCCTCTACTTGTGGCTTCTGTGGCAACCACAAAAGAGACCGCTGACTGCGGAAAGCTTAATAAACTGGGGGCCCTAGTTTCTGTGCTCTGAAACCCACTCCAGCATTGCACCAAGGCCATGTTTTGCATGGACTGCTTCCAGCCAGTGGCTGTGGAGTAGGGATACTAAAGCATTCCTGGGAGATACAGGACTTCTCTGCTGGCTAATTTTGGCTAGAGGGCTCCCTGATAACCTCGACAAAACTTCCTTAGTCTGTAGAGTTTAGGATGCTCCTACCTATCATTCCTTCCCTCTTTTCTTTATTTGGGGTCAGATTTACACCATGTCTGATCTTTCTCCCAGCCTTTCTTTGTTCTCTCCTCATTTTCTGTCATAAGTATTTTCCCTAATAAAATCCTTGCATGCTTAATCTCATCTTAGCATCTGTTTTCTGGACAACTTGCTTTTGTTGACAGGCCCTTTACCTGCAACCTCAAGCTCACTGGTTCCCAGGAACTATTCTTACCTCTTTAGGCCTGGCTGTGATTCTCACATTTCTAGTCCCTGGGTGGTGTTTCCCTTAGCCCTGCCTGCAACTTTTCAAAAAATCCCATCAATAAACTCTATTAAGTTACTGCTATAGACTGAATGTTTGTTTCCCACCAAAATTCATACATTGAAACCTAATCCTCAACATGATGGTACCAGGGGATGGGGCCTTTGGGAGGTGATTAGGCTATGAGGGCAGAACCCTCAAGAATGGGATTAATGACCTTGTAAAAGAGACCCCAGAGAGATGATACCTCACCCCTGTTGCCAAGTGAGATCACAGAGAAAAGACAGTGGTCTATGAGCCAGAATGCAGGACCTGACAAGTCACAGGATCTGCCAGTGCCTTGATCTTGGACTTTCCAGTCTCTAGAACTGTGAGAAAAGCACTTCTCTTGTCTCTAGGCCACCCAGGCTGCAGTACTCTGTTAGAGCAGCCTGAATTGACCAAGACAGGTACCCTTTTTGAACATGATGCTTGTTTCCTGCCAGGTCTCCGACTGATACCATACTCCAGGCATGAGAACAGCCTGTGCAATGGCCTGATGTGTGAAGAACAGCTTGATGTGTGGATGGAACCAAAAATGGTCAGTGTGGCCGGAGTATAGAGTGCAAGGAGGGCAGGGTGAGAGAAATACCAGATGACTTGGGTCTATATTTGAAAAGCATCACAAAAAAGTTTTTTGAAGAATTTTAGGCCGAGGTAATAATATCACACTTGCACATTGTAAAGATGATATGGCTATATTATGAAGAACAGATTTGGGGTGGGCATGGAGTGGATGTAAGGAGAGTAGTTATTGGTATAGTCCAGGTGAGAGACAGTGGCTTGGACCAGGAGAGTGGCAGTGACAGTGGATAGTAGGAGATGGAATTGGTAGCACTTCAAAGTGGATTGGATACTGGGGTTTAGGAAGAGGGAGATGGAAAGAATGACTCCTAGACTTTGGCTTATATCCTTGAATGGAAGGATATAGATGCCATTTATTGAGATACTGTACACTGGAAGACAATTAGCTTTTTGGGTGTGGAGATCATGAGTTTGAACTTGGACATGCTGAATTTTGGGGTGCCATTGAGACTGCTGAGTGGGGAGATAAGTAAGTAGCTGAACCAAGGTCTAGGCAATCAACAGAGGACAGGTCTAGGGTGGAGATAGACATTTTGGTGCCATTTGCACATATAGAGGTATGAATGAGATTTCTTGGGGAGGGAAAAGAAAATTAGAGGAAACAAGGTTTTAGGATCTTCATGACCTTGGATATAGCAATGGATTCTTAGATATGATATCAAGAACATGAGCAACAGAAGAAAAAATAGATAAATTGGACTTCATCAAAATTAAAAATTTTGTGCATCAAGGGACATTATCAATAAAGTGAAAAGACAACCTACAGGATGGGAGAACGTGTTTGGTAATCATATATTTGATAGAGGTTAAATATCCAGAATATATAAAGAACTCCTACAACTCAACAACAAAAAATGAACAACTCAATTAAAAAGATGGGCAAAGGACTTCAGTAGACATTTCTCCATAGAAGATATACAAATGGCTAATAAACACATGAAAAGATATTCAACATCATTAGTCATTAGGGAAATGCTAATCAAAACCACAATGAGATAGCACTTTTACCTATTGGGATGGCTATCATCAAAAACATGGAAAAGAAGTGTTGGTGAGGATGTGGAGAAATTGGAACTCTTGTGCTTTGCTAGAGGGGTGATTGATTGCTCTTCTGTGAAGGCTTTCTGAAGAGTGGGGGGCACAAACTCTCAGCTCCAGGGCTAGAGAGGAGGGCACCACCATTTTCATCCAGCCCATCAGCACTGAAAGCCTTCAGGGAGCAAAACAGCACCACCTAGTGGAGGCCGGAGCTGGTTATTCCAAGCCCCACCCCTCTGTGCCCTGCAGGCGCATCTCCACTAGGACAGGTCCACCTGAGAAGCACAACAGGTCCTTCCCCCAGAAGACCAGCACAAACACGTTGTACACACCAAGTCTACTGATCATAGAGTGTTGCAAAGCTGCAGCTCTAGAGGAAATAGGATCTAGCTTCCTTCTTACTTTTATTATTATTATTATTATTTCATTTTTTCTTATTTTAATTCCTTTTTAAATTATTATTTTATTTTTATGTATATTTTTGTTTTTTGTTTCTTTTCTTTTTTAAAAGATTTTTTATTTGTTTATTTTAAAGAGACAGAGAGAGAGAGAGCATGAGAGGGGGGAGGAGGCAGAAGAGGGTGAGACAGAATCTCAAGCAGACTCCATGCTGAGTGTGGACCCTGATGTAGGGCTCGATCTCACGACCCTGAGATCATGACCTGACCCGAAAGACCACAAATGCATGGAGGTTAAAGAACATCCTACTAAAGAATAAATGGGTTGACCAGGAAATTAAAGAAGAAATAAAAAAGTACATGTAAGCAAATGAAAATGAACACAACATTTCAAAACCTTTGGGATGCAGCAAAGGCATTCCTAAGAGGGAAGTATATAGCAATACAGGACTACCTCAAGAAACAAGAAAAGTCTCAAACACACCACCTAATCTTACATCTAAAGGAGCTATTTAGCAAATAAGCCTAAAGCCATCAGAAGAAGGGATATAATAAAGATTAGAACAGAAATAAACAATACAGAAACAAAAAGAACAGTAGAACAGATCAATGAAACTAAGAGCTTGGTCTTTGAAAGCATTAATAAAATTGATAAACCCCTAGCTAGACTTATCAAAAAAAAAAAAAAAAAAAGAGAGAGAGAGAGAGAGAAAGAGAGAGAAAGGACCCATATAGATAAAAACATGAATGAAAGAGGAAAGATCACAACCAACACCACAGAAATACAATTATAAGAGAATACTATGAAAAATTATATGCCAAAAAACCAGGCAATCTGGAAGAAATGGACAAAATCCTAGAAACTTACAAACTACCAAAATTGAAACAGGAAGAAAGAAACAATTTGAACAGACCTATAACCAGGAGAGAAATTGAATCAGTAATCAAAAGTCTCCCAACAAACAAAAGCCCGAGGCCAGATTGCTTCCCAGGGGAATTCTACCAGACATTGAAAGAAGAGTTAATACCTATTCTTCTATCCTACCTACTCAAACTGTTCCAAAAAATAGAAATGGAAGGAAAACTTCTAAACACATTCTATGGAGCCAGAATTATCTTGATTCCAAAACCAGACAAAGATTCCACTAAAAAGGAGAATTACAGGCCAATATCCCTGATGAACATGGATGTAAAAATTCTCAATAAAATACTAGCAAATCAGTTGTAATTAAAAGAACTATTGACTATGATCAAGTGGGATTTATTCCTGGGCTGCAAGATTGGCTCAGTATTCACAAACCAATCAATGTGATACACCACATTAATGAAAGAAAGGATAAGAACCATATGATCCTGTCAATAGATGCAGAAAAAACAATTGACAAAATACATCATCCATTCTTGATAAAAACCCTCAACAAAGTAGGGATAGATGGAACATACCTCAACATCATAAAGGCCATATATGAAAGCTATATCATCCTCAGCCAATATCATCCTCAATGGGGAAAAACTGAGAGCCTTTCCCCTATGGTCAGGAACAAAACAAGGGCGTCCACTCTCACCATTACTATTTAACATAGTACTGGAAGTCTTAGCCTCAGCTTTCAGTCAACAAAAAGAAAAGGCATCTAAATCAGCAAGGAAGAAGACAAATGTTCACTGTTTGCAGACAACATGATACTCTGTGTAGAAAACCTGAAAGACCCACCAAAAATTTGCTAGGACTAAAACATGAATTCAGCAAAGTCTCAGGATATAAAATCAATGTGCAGAAATCTGTTGCATTTCTATACACCAATAACAAAGCAGCAGAAAAAGAAATCAAGGAATCAACCCCACTTTCAATGGGGTTTCAAAAACAATAAGATACCTAGGAATAAACCGAACTAAAGAGGTAGAAGATCTGTACTCTGAAAACTGTAGAACACTTATGCAAAAAATTGAAGAGGACACAAAGAAATGGAAAAGCATTTCATACTCATGCATTGGAAGAACAAATGTCTATACTACCCAAAGCAATCTACACATTTAATGAAATCCCTATCAAAATACCACCAGCATTTTTCACAGAGCTAGAACAAACAATCCTAAAATTTGTAGGTTTTAGAGCCACAAAGACCCTGAATAGCCAAAGCAATCCTGAAAAAGAAAACAAAACTGGAGACATCATGATTCCGGATTTCAAGCTGTATTACAAAGCTATAGTCATCAGGACAGTAAGGTACTGACACACAGATCAATGGGACAGAAGAGAAAAACCTAGAAATGGACCCACAGCTATACGGTCAACTCATCTTCGACAAAGCAGGAAAGACTATCCAATGGAAAGAGTCTCTTCAACAACTTCTTACCAGACACGTCTCCAGAGGCAAGGGAAACAAAAGAAAAATGAACTATTGGGACTTCATCAGGATGAAAAACTTCTGCACAGCAAAGGAAACAATCAACAAAACTAAAAGTCAACCAAAAGAATGGGAGAAGATATTTGCAAACGACATATTGGATAAAGGGTTAGTACCCAAAATCTATAGAGAACTTATCAACTCAGCACCCCAAAACCAAATAATCCAGTTAAGAAATGGACAGAAGACACGAATAGACATTTTTCCAAAGAAGACATCCAGATGGCTAGCAGACACATGAAAAAATGCTCAACATCACTCATCATCAGGGAAATACAATTCAAAACCCGATTAGATACCACCTCACACCTGTCAGAATGGCTAAAATTAACAATACAAGAAACAACAGGTGCTGGTGAGGATGTGGAGAAAGGGGATCCCTCTTACACTGTTGGTGAGAATGCAAACTGGTGCAGGCACTCTGGAGAACAGTTTGGAGGGTCTTTAAAATGTTAAAAATAGACGTACCCTACAATCCAGTATTTGCACTACCAGGTATTTACCCAAAGGATACAAAAAATACAAATCAAAGGGGTACATTCACCCCAATGTTGATAGCAGCATTATCAACAATAGCCAAACTATGGAGAGAGCCCAAATGTCCATTGGCTGATGAATAGATAAAGAAGGTGTGGTACACACACACACACACACACACACACACACACACACACTAGAGTATTACTTAGCCATCAAAAAGAATGAACTCTTACCATTTGCAATGTCTTAGATGGAGCTAGAGTGTATTATGCTAAGCAAAATAAGTCAGAGAAAGACAAATACCATATGATTTCACTCATATGTGGAATTTAAGAAACAAAATAGATGAACGTATGGGAAGGGGGAAAAAAAGAGTGAAGGAAACAAACCATAAGAGATCCTCTTTTTTTTTTAAAGATTTTATTTATTTATTTGTCAGAGAGAGAGAGAGCACAAGCAGGGGGAGTGGCAGGCAGAGGGAGAAGAGGGCTCCCTGCTGAGCAGGGAGCCCAATGTGGGACCCTGGGATCATGACCTGAGCCAAAGGCAGACGCTTAACTGACTGAGCCACCCAGGAGTCCCAAACCAGAAGAGACTCTTAAGGATAGAGAACAAACTTAGGGTTACTGGAGGGAGGTGGGTGGAGGATGGGTTAGATGGGTGATGCGTATTAAGGAGGGCACTTGTTATGACGGGCACTGGGTGTTGTAAGTGATGAATTACTGAATTCTACTTTTGAAACCAATATTGCACTGTATGTTAACTAATTAAAACTTAAATAAAAATTAAAACAAACAGGGGCACCTGGGTGGCTCAGTTGGTTAAGTGACTGCCTTTGGTTCAGGTCATGATCCTGGAGTCCCGGGATCGAGTCCCAGATCGAGTCCCGCATCGGGCTCCCTGCTCAGCGGGGAGTCTGCTTCTCCTTCTGACCCTTCCCCCTCTCATGCTCTCTCTCTCAAATAAATAAATAAATAAATAAATAAATGAAATCTTTTAAAAAATTAAAACAAACATAATCCTGGGTGTGTCTGTGCAGGTGTATCTGGAGGAGATTAACAGTTGAATTGGTAGACTGCTTAAAACAGATTGCCCTCCCCTGTGCGGGTGGGCATCATCCAATCTGTGGGAGGCCCACACAGAACAAAATGCCAGAGAAGGAAAAATCCTCTCTCCCTGCCTGACTCTTTGAGCTGGCATATGGGTCTTTTTCCACCCTCAGACTTGGACTTGCCCTGTATCTCACACCATCTGCCCTCCTGGTTCTCAGACCTCCCACTTGCTGACTAAAGATTTTGGGACTTCTCAGCCTCCATAACAATGCAAGCCAATTCCTTAAAACAAACAAGCAAATAAATAAATATCCTATTGATTCTGTTCTCTGGAGAACCCTAATACAATGTCACAGTCAAAATGGCAAGACGAACTTGGAGATCTCCTGTATCTCCAGAATTTTTTTTTTTTAAAGATAATATTTACTTCACAGAGAGAGAGAGACAGCCAGAGAGGAAACATAAGCAGGGGGAGTGGGAGAGGGAGAAGCAGCCTTCCCGCGGAGCAGGGAGCCCGATGTGGGGCTCGATCCCAGGACCTGGGGCTCGATCCCAGGACTCTGGGATCATGACTTGAGCTGAAGGCAGACGCTTAACGACTGAATCACCCAGGCGCCCCTATCTCCAGAATTTCTGACCTACCCTGTAGAAGCTCTGAGGTAGTTCCACTTGGTGGCTAATGTGTGGGTTTAGAAGGTGTAGCTCTAGAGCTTCTATCAGCTGTGGGCGCTTAGTCACATTGAGTCTTCATCTATAAGGAAGGATAGTAATAGAGCAATGCTTCCCATATGGGGCTGCTCAATGCATCATCTAAGGGTCTTAAAAAAATACTGAGCCTGATTCTCATCCCCAGACATTCTTAATATTTTTTTAAAGTTTATTTATTTATTTATTTGAGAGAGAGAGGGCATGAGCATGGGGGAGGAGCAGAGGCAGAGGGAGAAGCAGGCTCCCTGCTGAGCAGAGAGCCCGATGTGGGGCTCGATCCCAGGACCCTGGATCATGACCTGAGCCGAAGGCAGACGCTTAACCAACTGAGTCACCTAGGTGCCCCTCATCCCCAGACATTCTGATTTAATTGGCATGAGATATGACTGGACACTGGGAGTTTGTAAAGCTCCCCAGGTGATTCTGGCATTCAGCAAATTTGGGAAGCAGTGTAATAGAGTTTGGCTGTGGGGATTACATTCAACAACCTGTGCAAAGCTTCCAGTGTGGCACGGCAGCTCCAGCAAAGGCAGCTGTTAGGAATAAAGAGATGAAGTCATGTTTGACCGCAAGACTCCCAGAGGGGGTGACCAACCATGTCCCAAACCCTGACTTTTACCCTGCTCCACACTGCTTTTCTTCTGCATCCTCACTGGCCTGAGCATTTCCAAGGAAGAAGGTGGGGCTATCATTTTAGAGAGGACTTGAGGAGGGTGGACAGACTTCTGTCTTGTCGTTTCCAAATATGTTTTCCAGGCAGCATCAGCTTTATTTCCAAATGAACTACGAGCTGTGTGTGTATGTCCTAAATGTCCCCTGCAGCCCCCCTGCCCCTGGAGAACAGCTCAGCTCTGCTAGGACTCCATAAAAAAACAGTCCCCAGAAGCCCAGAACCTTCTCTCCACTTTCTGTGTGGGTCCTCCATGTCCTTCCTGCTTTCATGCCTGGATCTCTAGGGCTGCCTCTGCTTCACATCAGCTGGGTGCAAAATGAACTTTTCCACCGACTTCCAAGATAAGCTCATTCCCACCAGGCACTTTATGAGTTTAATACATTCTACTAAAGATTTGAGGATCACAAGGTAGGATCATGGAGCCTATGACAAAGATTCTTTCATTGACCGAATCCACTCAGGCTCTCCTCAACTCTTAACTAGGCCTGAATTTTGGACTTCCATATTCATCTTTGCATTGTTCAAATTTAGCAAGAATCCTGCTAAGTTGGGTTAACCAGAACCCTGCCTCCCCCCCATCCTGGATGTCTAATCACCCTCCAAATCTGGTTCCTCACCCCCACCATCCCTGATCAGGTGTGATCCCCCTGCCCTGCCCTCAGCAAGAACCCTGATAGGTGGATTTGAAGCCGGACACTTGGTTCTTGGACCCGTTTTGAAAGTATAAGGTGTACTATAGTTGTATTATTAACCTAGCCTCACGTTCTGTTCTTTGCTTAATTATGTTTCCTTAAGCTCTGTGCATGATTAATTATTAACTTTGCCCTTTTCACTCTATCCCTTGTTTGCACATTGATTATAAGAATCTGATGGAAAACAGATGGTAACATTTGTCTTTTTTTTTAAAGATTTTATTTATTTATTTGAGAGAGAGAGAGAGAGAGCACACAAGAAGGAGGGAAGGGCAGTGGGAGAGGGAGAAGCAGACTCCCTGCTGAACAGGGAGCCCGATGCAGGGCTCTATCCCAGGACCCTGGGATCATGACCTGAGCCCAAGGTAGACGTTTAACTGACAGCCACCCAGGCGCCCCAGTAACATTTGTCTTAAAATTATCTGAGGTCCCCAGGTCCCAGATGATGCTTCACTGTCCAGAAGAATGCATACCTTCAAATGGTTTCAAGACTTCCCCCTAAAGTTTCAAGAAGCCCATAAACCTCCCTTCATGTGCTCACATTCCTATCTAATCATGTATAAACTGGCCCTAGATTGAACAAAGCAAGGCAGATTTGGGAACGATCCTCTGCCTTCTCGTTGGGTTGCCCTTCTGATAATAAAACTTTTTTTGCTTCAAAACTGATGTCCCAGATGCTGGCTTACTGTACATCAGGTGCATGGACAAGTTTGAGTTTGGTAACAGGTTTAGCCAGAATCCTCCAACCCCTGATGTTTCCTTTTTCCATTCATTGACCTCCGCCTATATAAATTCCCATTGCCCGTGTTGAAATCAGAGTTGAGCCCAACCTCTCTCCCCCGCTGCAAACTCCCACCTCAGTGGTCCCTACATCCATCATGATAGTCCACTCCCACATTGAATGAAGTCTTCTTCACTGTGCTTTAACAGGTGTCACTGAATAATTTTTTCTTTACCAGAGAGAATGAATTTTTCTTCCTTCGACATCTGCCATCTTCTTCGGTCTCACAGGAAACTTCTTTTCTCTGCCACACAATCTGCACCTTAGCAAAACAAATTCCTCTCTTGGTTTCCTACAAAAAAATATGGGGAAATACACACTGTTCTATATTCTTGGTGGTAGCATGGATTGGCAAATAATCTATGGGGATAATTTTGCAGTATCTATGCATTTATTTTTATTTATTTGAAAGAGAGAGAGAGACAGAGATAGTGAGAGAGAACATGAGCAGGGAGGAGAGGGAGAAGCAGGATCCCCCATGAGCAGGGAGCCTAACTCAGGGCTCAATCCCAGGACCCTGGGATCATGACCTGAGCAGAAGGCAGATGCTTAACCGACTGAGCCACCCAGGTACCCCTGCAGTATCTATTTAAATTTAAAATGCACTTACCCCTGGGTGTTATATGCAACTGATAAATCACTAAATTCTACCTATGAAACTAATAATACACTATATGTTAATTAAGTTGAATTTAAATAAAAATTTTTTAAAAAATAAAATAAAAAATAAATTAAATAAGGTAAAAATGCACTTACCCTTTGGCCCAGCAATTCCACTGCTAAGAATTTTCTTCCATATATACTTGCACACACATGAAATTTTCAAAAGATTAAAAACAACCCAGGGGGTGCTTTGTCAAATAAATAAATAAAAATCTTAAAAAAAAAAAGAAATTTAATTTTATTTACTTTTCCTTCTACCTTTGTTTCCCACATCACTCATGGAAGGGAGGGTGGTGTTAGGGCTCCAGGAAATTGAGTTATGGGTCTCCGGAAGTTAGGCTATTGATAAGAATGCTTTTTCCTTGTAAATCACTAAGACATTGGTAAACTGAGGGAGACTCATGTTTTGTAGGACTGTGATCTCTATTAATTAACCATTTGTTTTTCCTTCCCTTAGTTTTAGGGCAGCCAGGAGCCAGGAGTGCCTGAGGAATGTCACGCAAATCCCAAGGGGGGAGGTGTTTCGAGGTGTCAGCTTGTGCTTTGTCCTCAACTTGCCATCTGCTCCCTCATCAGTATATACATGTTTAAATAAATTATGGTACTTCCATGTAATGAAATAATATCTAGCCATGAAAAGAATAAGGAAGCTCTCTATGAACTGATGTGGAATGATTTCCGAGAGATGTCAGGTGCAGGTTACGCACACATATATTTGCTAGTACATGTATAGCACATCTCTGGGAGCATGTAAAATTAGTTGTTCATGGGGAGGGAAACTGGGTGAGAGCAGGAGAATGGGGGCAGGGATATTTTTACTGAAAATGCACCACACTTTTAAAATTTGGAAACTTCAGGGCGCCTGGGTGACTCAGTCGGTTAAACGTCTGCCTTCAGCTCAGGTCATGATCCCAGAGTCCTACGTGGGGCTCCCTGCTCAGCGGGGACCTTGCTTCTCCCTCTGCTGCTCCCCCTGCTTGTGCGCATGCTCTCACTCTCTGTCAAATAAATAAATAAAACCTTTAAAAAAAATTTGGAAACTTCGAGTTTATTGTTTATTCAAAAATTAGATTATAACTAGTGATAATAAAAAGACTTAGTACAGTGTCTGGCACATAGTACGAATTCAATAAATGGTAGCGTATGATTATTATTGTTGTTGTTGTTGTTGGCTTGGAAAGACCTAGTACAATTTGGGAGTCAGATGGGTAAATCAAAGGCAATAAGGACAGGAGACTGTTGTTGAGGAAAATGTTCTTGGAGGTTTTTGCTCTTTTAAAAGGGCAATTAGGCACATGCATTTTGACTTTGGCATTTGAGGTGGACATAAAGTTTTTAGTGCCTTTCCGTAAGCCAGCTAAAGTAGCATTCTGAGTGGCCTCTGCCCAATACAGCGAAACTAATGCAACAGCCTGAGAGAGGATGCAGAAGAAAAGCATCACAATACAGCATAACCACCAGAGCAAACTGTAGGGGGATGAGAAGATTGCGATTGAATGGGGCTCAATGTTTGATTACAATAGACCCCTCAGTTGCCATAGAAACAAAACCACCTCTTTGAAAAAGACACCGATGGGGCCAGGCAGGCATACATTAAAAAAAAAAAAAAAAAAAGACTAAATTAAAATGATGCACAGAATGGTAAGGAATGCTCCTGAAATCGCTCCATCTGGATGGATAAATGAGGAAAGCATGAAGATAACAAGCAGTCTACAATGCAGACACTTCAGGCGGGCTGACTGAAACAGCCTTCAAATTGCAGAGGAAAAATGGTATTTGAATCTTGGGCTCTTCCTCTGTGACCAGGCCCCAGGTGCTGGTTTCCTCTGGGATTTCAGATAAGCAAGCCCCCATCTTGTGGGCTTGGGTCAGGACGCCATCAAAACAGGATTCTGGATAACATGGTGGGAGAGAGAGAGAAAGAGGGGGCAGGAGACAGGGACACAGAGAGAGAGACACAGAGAGAGGCACACAGAGACACAGAGAGACAAACTCAGACCTTGTTGTTGATACAGTTTTTGGAGTGTGTTGTTGGAGTCCAGAGCCGACGGCCCAAGAGAGAATTCTTGAGATGTCTTTGGTGCAAAAAAGGTGGTTTTATTAAAGCACAGGGACAGGACCCGTGGGTGGAGAGAGCTGACGCAGTGGGGTTGTGAGGAATGGCTGATTATACACTTGGGAGTTGGGGGAGGTGAGGAAAAAGGGAGGTGTCCAAAAGGACTTTCATCTGCTAAAGAAGACCCTCAGGATACTAGAGGCCTGGCTATTGTCAAGTTAAGGTTGTTTTTCCCCTACAGCAAAGCATTAACATTAGGGTAGTTGAAAGTTTCCCGGAGGAATGATATACTCTGCCTAGCTCAAGCATTTGTCCATGGGCTGCAGGTTATAAAGAAATTTAATTTTATTTACATTCCCTTCTACCTTTGTTTCCCACATCACTATGGAGGGGAGGTGATGTTAGGGCTCCAAGAAACTGAGTCTGTGGGTCTCTGAAAGTTAGGCTTGATAAGAATGCTTTTTCCTTGTAAATCACTAAGACATTTGTAAACTGAAGACTCAGGTCTTGCAGGACTGTGATCTCTATTAGTTAACCATTTGTTTTTCCTTCCCTTAGTTTTAGGGCAGCCAGGAGCCAAGAGGGCCTGAGGAATGTCACACAGATCCCACCTGGGGGGTGGGTGGGGGGTTGTAGGGTGTCAGTTTGTGCTTTTGTCCTCAGCTTGCCTTTTACTCCCTCATCATTGTCAATAACCGAAAGCCAGCTGGGTGCTGGCCGACCTTCCAGGAGGGTGGTCTGGCAAACTGTACTGAGAACCTTGAAAAAGTGCATACCCCAGGAATTCTAATTCAGGAATCTGTGCTGGGATTTTCATCACAGAGTCATTTACATTTGCAAAAATTTGAAGGAAAAAATCCTCTAATAATAGCAGTGAAAATTTAGAAAAAAACTAATGATACCAGTGAAAATGCTTACCCTGGATATCCCTGTGCCAAGAGCTTTACATGTGTCCTCTTATTTAATCCTCTTGACAAACTAGGAGGGAGGCATTCTTTATTATCTCCAAGTTACAGATGAAACTGAGACCCGTGTAGGATAAGCAATATGCCTAGGGTCAATAAGTAAATGGCAGACCTGGGATTTCAACTCAGGTCCTTCTGAATAGATACTCTAAGCTCTTAAAAATTCACATTAAATGAATTATAACGTCATTATAAAGTGGAGTATTCTACAGACATTGAAATTATGTTTATGAAGAATTTTAGTGGCAGGAAAATGTGAGAAATGCAGGTCACAAAACTTGTATATTGCCTAATTCCAACTACATTATGTGATTTTTATATCTTTGCAAACAAAAAAGACTGGGAGAAAATTGTGGCTTTTAAAATATTCTACTGTCTGCTTTTCTGTACTTACAAGTTAAAAAAAAACGATTGTCAACTCTTTGCAGATCTGAGTCTGTGGTTATGGGTAATCAGAATATTTTATTACAGTGTTATTTTCTTAAGAACAGACAAAACCCAAAGAAAGTCAGAAAAATGTCCAGTAGCAAAGAGATCTTCCAAAGGTGGTGGGTCAGAGGCGGGGCCAATCAGCGTGGGCACCATGTCCAGCTGTAAGGAGGTCACTGAGCCCAGGGACAGCATGGGGAGGCTTTACAGCCTAAGGTGGCCCCTGGGGCTCTCAGAGCAACTTTCTCATTCTCCATCCTCCTCCTCCTTACCCTCTTCCTCTTTCCCACCTTGTCCTCTCCTTCTTCTGTCCAATCTCTATTGGGAACTGGGGTCAATTCAATATTTGTGAAATGGTTGTTAACAGGGTGGGCATTGGTTTGTTTTTTTTTTTCCCTTCCCCAGCATACATCTTCCCCCCTTTCTGGTAACAGTGTAATCTTGAGTTCTCCTTGTAAACTATTTCTACCCATGGGAGCTAATGGGGTGCTCAAGGTGCCTGCCCTCACCCAGCCAGAGGATGGGCATAGGACTGAAATTAGCCAGTTGAAATCTACTAGGAATTTGAATCTTGAGCAGATGGCATAAGGATAGAAAATTGGGGAAGAGCATCATCCTGAGGGAGGATGAGACTTCCCCTTCAAAGAGACTGCTCACTCCAAACCCAGAGCTTCCTTGGAACCTGTCTTTCCTAATGCCTGTCCTTTTGCTTTTCTTCTATTCTTTGAGCTATTCTTTATGCTTCCACGGTTTATTTCTGTTGTTGCTGAGTTTTACTTCAGTTGGCCAGTCTGCTTTTTTAAAATTTTATTTTATTTTTTTTAAGATTTTATTTATTTATTTGACACAGACACAGTGAGAGAGGGAACACAAGCAGGGAGAGTGGGAGAGGGAGAAGCAGGCTTCCTGCCGAGCAGGGAGCCCGATGCGGGGCTCGATCCCAGGACGCTGGGATCATGACGTGAGCCGAAGGCAGACGCTTAACAACTGAGCCACCCAGGCACCCCTGGCCAGTCTGCTTTTGTTGCTCATCACCAAGTAGCAACAGAGGTTGCCTCAGTGGCTGTGTATAGAGAGTCTCCCTAACTTGGTTCAGACATGCAAAGAATAGGTGTTCATCTTCTGTTTCCCTCACTGGGTCATTCCAGGTCCTATCGCCTGGAGCTATGGGCCTTGTTCCAGATTTAGGAAAAGTGGCAGTTTGGGTCATAGCTTTGCCCAATCAGTGAGTGGCCTTGTTCTGTAGTCCACCCTCTTGTCTTTTTATCTGAAAGACTTGACAGGGCCAGATTAAGAGGTAAGCCTATAAGGCAGCTGCCGGTCTGGAGGGAAGTTATATCATCACCAAGGAAATGAAGGGTCAATGAGCTTAGGTCCCCCCAGGAGCGACCTTACAGAACTGATGGGAAGCTAATGAGTCTGCTCCACTGAGGGCAACATTGCCCTCTGGAGATCATTCAAACACTCTCCACTTTTTCTTTCTGATGTTTTTGAGACACACACATAAAAGTCAGAAAAATTTTGGTGCTAACTAATGTATGCAATAATGACCTTCACCTTGAACAAATGACTGCTTTCATTATCTATTAAACCCATCAGTGTGATTCTCTGTGGCTTTCTGGTTTGGAAAACCATGAAAGAAAACGGACCAACTACAGGAAAGTGGGAAATGTTTTACTGATTTATTTCAAAGCCTTGACAATGAAGTGACTTGTAAAAAGAATAATGTAGAATTCTAGATACTAAGATGGGCTATATTCAAGATATATTGTTCAAATAACAAGTTAAAAAATAAATCTTCAAAATTACATTTATTTAAAAAAACTGAAAGAACTCTCACACATTTTCTCAGAGTATGCCTGTATGTATTAACAGGCCTGGAAGGGTAAAACTCTTCTAAACTAGTAAGTTACCTCTGGGGGTAGGGAGAAGGGAAATGGAATTAGGAGAGGAGGCCAAGGAAACTTACCCTTATTGGTTGAATATTTTACAATAGGAATGTACTGGTTATGTTTCTGATGATATTACAGTAAAAATAAAATTTAAAAGGCATATAAAAATATAACTGCCCTGGTTGAGGAGGAACAGGGAGGGTGCAGGGCTGTGTGCCCGTGGCCCACTCTCGAAACTGCTCTGGTATCTTGGAGCTGAGTTTAGGCTAAACTCTTCATTTTTCATTTGGAGAAATTGAAGCCCAGGAGTTCACCAGAATGATTTGTCTGAGGCTGCAGTGTTATTTTCTTGAGATCAGGCAAAACTCACTGAAAGCCAGAGAAAGGTCCAGAACCTCCCTCTCTTTCCCCGCACCACTCCCACCCCTCAACCCCTTCCCAGAAGGTGATGGAGATTCTGCTTGCCTTGGAAATAGACCTGTTTGAATTAAACATGAGCTTGTTATCAGAGTGAAGGTTAATGACCTAATGATTAACAGCAGAGGCTGAATTGCAAAAGACAGATTGTGCTAATTGTATCTGTGAATTCAAAATCCCTGGATTGGAGAGATTAATGTGCCTGTCCTACTTCCAGCTAGGAAGAGTGTGGTTCCCCTGCCTGCCATCACCAACCTGCAGATGAAAGACTCCCAGCAGAGAATATAAATAGGGACTCAAGGGCAGTGTGGTTGCATGAGGAAGTCAGGATGCTGACATCAGCCCTGGCAATGACACTAAGTGTTGTAGGGTTGGGGCAAGTTGCTTCTTTCTGGGCCTCAGTTTCCCTTTTGGTAAAATAGTGGAAGAATCTATGCTGCATTCACTCTATAGTGATGATGTGAGGACCACATGGACTGCAAAGGAGCTTTGAAAAAGATGGAGCATGATATGAATCAGGACAGACCCCTCTATTCGCAAGTGGCAGAAAACCAATTCAGTTAATTTAAACCACATAGAAAAATGGAACTTATTGATTCATGAAGTCAGGAAGATCATCGCGTGTGTGTTTGTGCATGTATTTGTATGAATCTGGCTTCAGCACGGGTGGACCCAGGGAATGAATTCTTGTTCCCGGGAATCTTCCCTTTTTCTGTAGTTCTTGGCTGGTTTCTTCTGTATCATCTTATTCAGGCAGGCTCTTCCATGGGCAGGCAAATATGACTCTGGCAGTGTTAAGCTGATGTTATCCTCATAGCTGGTGGTCCTCGTGAAAGGTGAAGCTCCTCTTTCTGGCTCTAGCAGAAGTCCTGGAGGGAATTCTGACTGGTCAGCTTTGGTCATGTGCCCATCCCTGAGCCAATCACTATAGCCGGCAGAATGGGGTTCCCTGATTGGCTTGGCCTGGTTCGTCTGCTGTCCCTGAAGTGGTGGGACTGAACAAGGTGAGAGGTGGTTCCCCAAAGAGATGCTGTGCAGAGAGAGAACACACAGCCACTATATGACTGGTATCATGCCCGGAAAGAACTCCGGCCCGCTGCCCTCCCCGCCCCCCAATCCATCCTGAACCTGAAAGAGGCTGCTCTCCCAGGGACCCAAGGCAGCGTTATTGTCCCGTGTTGAGGCAGCTGCTTGGCCTGCACAGTTCGGCTAGACACCTCCCCTCGCTACTGTGATTCGCAGGGTCTGTCTGTTGCAGTGGGCTGAGCAAGTTGACTAGACAAGGATATGGTCATGACCCTGTGACAGCAGTTATGTGGCTACCAGTCAAAGAAAGGACACGTTGAAGACACGAGAGGGCATAACCATGTTGTTTTGTAATTTTTTAAATTATAAAATCAGGGGTGCCCTGGGTGGCTCAATCGGTTAAGGTCATGATCTCAGGGTCCTGGGATCGAGCCCCTCCTCGGGCTCCCTGCTCAGCGGGGAGCCTGCTTCCCCCTCTCCCTCTGCAGCAGCTCCCCCTGCTTGTGCTCTCTGTGTCAAATAAATAAATAAAATCTTAAAAAAAATTATAAAATCAAATAAGATCTATTCTACTTTTTAAAGTAGATCATTTTCTATACAAGCTAAAATCTCTTTTGACTACCACCCCTAATCCCATGACTCACTCCCGTTACCAGTTTTAGAAATTTGACCTATTGAATAATTACTTTTTTTAAAAAAATTATTTATTTATTTATTTACTTACTAAAAAGATGTATCAGTTGGTGTGTGTGTTTGTGTGGGGGGGCACATGCCCATGGGCTAGGCTCTGCTCTGGTAACAGATAATTCCCAAATTTCAGTGGCTTAACACACATTTATTTCTTACTCCAACACATGCTTGATAAGTATCTCTAATGGGGATCTACTTATTGGCGTCACTGAGGGACTCAGGCTGATGGAAGCCAAGAGAGGAAGAAGGAAAAACTGATGAATTTTGCACTGTCCCTTAAAGGTTCCACCCAGAAGCAAGTCATGTCTTGGCCAAAGCAAGTCACATGGCCTCATCTAACTCCAAGGAGCGAGAATCTTGTGCCTGGGAGAATGGGAAATATTTGGTAGACAGCATTAATGACCACTCCAGTAGGTTTAGCATATCATCTGCAATTTGTTAATTCTATTCAACAGTGTTTCTAGGATGTATCCATGTTGATACACATAGATCTAGTTCATAACCATAAGTCAATAAGCCAGACACAGAATAGATACTGTATGTTTCCAACATCCCTGAGGCTCTTTTTTTTTTTTTTTTTTAAAGATTTCATTTATTTATTTGACAGAGAGAGAGAGACAGCGAGAGAGGGAACACAAGCAGGGAGTGGGAGAGGGAGAAGCAGGCTTCCCGCCGAGCAGGGAGCCTGATGCGGGGCTCGATCCCAGGACCCCGGGATCATGACCTGAGCTGAAGGCAGACATTTAACGACTGAGCCACCCAGGCGCTCCCCGCCCCCCCCCCCAGGCTCTTTATCACTAGTTAAGTTCTTGCTATTCTTGGCCTCCAGTCCAGCAACTGATCAACTAATCAATCTATCAGGAATGAATTATTTAAGCTTGCATTATAGATGCCCTGTGTCAGAAGGTATCAATGAGACAAAGGGTCAGGGGAGTTAATTTTTCACCATTGAGGTGCTTGGGGCCTGGTTCACCGGCCAGCAGAAGGCCCAGTGCTGAGGTGTGGACTGCCAGAGCTGAGAACCTCACAACAGGGAGGTATCCTGAGGGCTGGAGTAGGCAGACTGGGCTTCCCAGACAGGGTGGGGTTAGTCCTGGAAGGATGTGGGAGGCAGGGACAGAAAGGAAAGGTAGAGTGTTCCGTATTCTGAGTATGATGGCAGCTCATGTACCAGTCAGTTTGGTTAGACTCATCTCCATCCTCATTGTAATGTGAGCTAGGCTATGTCACAGGTCAAACTGTGGCCCCTAAATCCAGGGTTATCATTCTTTGCAATGGCTCCTTTAGGACACCAACACCACAATGTTGAGCCAAAGGCCCTGTGTCTGGAATCTTCTTTTTCTAAAGTCAGTCCCTTGGATCTGGAAATCATGGTGAAAATGACAATAATGGATAACTATTGAATGCTTACTAGGTGTCAGACCTCTATGGGGTAGGTACTAATGTGCCCATGTCACTCAAAGAGTGGGTGGCTGAGTAGGAAATAATACATAGCAACAGAACAACAAAAGCCAGCACTCACACACTATTCACTACATGCTAGGCTCTCTCATAAAGGACCTGTGTGTGAATTCATGCTATCTCCTGACAGTCCCAAGAGGCAGGTATTCCTGTTATCCTTTACATTACAGGTGAGGAAGCAGGAGCACAGGTTCATCAAGCACCTTGCCCAAAGCCACATATAACTAGTAAGTGGCAGATATGGGATTTGAATCCAGGAACAATCTGGATGCAGGGGAGGACTGAAGAAAGTTCTGCCTCTTTCAGGCTGCTGTAACAGGATGCCGTAGACGGGGTACCTTATAGACAACAGAAGTGTAGTTCACACAGTTCTGGAGGCTGGAAGTTCAAGAGCAAGACACTGGTAGATCAAGTCCAAGATCAAGGCATGCCTGGGGAGGGCCTGCTTCCTGGTTCATAGGTGGCTCTCTTCTTGCTGTGGCCTCACATGGTGGAAGGTGGAAGGGAGTTCTCTGGGTTCTCTTTTAAAAGGGCACTGATCTCATTCATGGGGACTCCACCCTTGTGACTGAATTACCTCCCAAGAGCCCCACCTCCTAACACCATCAAATTGGGGGTTAGGTTTCAACATTTGAATTTTGGTCGGGGTGGGGGAACACAGAAATTCAGTCTGTAGCCGCCTCTCTTGGCCCATCTTGTGGTCCAGCAAGCAGCAGAGTTGGCCCTGTGGCCCTGGTGTCATTGTTAAGGACAGATAGGGCTATTTGGTCCCAGTGGGGGCGCCCAAGCTGGCTAAGCCCAAAGTTTTCTTTTCACCTGACAACTAGTATTCTCCGTAACATTGTCTGACAAGAGCTAGAGCCTCCATCTGCCATAAAGAGGGCTCTCTGCTGGTCTGATTACCACAGGGCCTTCTTGGAAGTGCTCTCCAGGGGGCAGGTGAGATGGTTGCTGAGGATGCTCCTGCATTTGGTCCTGACAGTTGCTCCTCCAGCTGCTCCAGGCCCCAGACTGCCCTCAGCTGGGCTGATAGGAGAGTCAGAAGTATGATTGCATCCACAGAAATTCTTAACCTCTTCTGTGCCATGATCCCACTGGGTGAAGCCTCCGGATCTTTTTACAGAATAATATTTTAAGTGCATAAATAAAATATATAGGATTACAGAGGAAATCAATTATAATGAAATGCAGTTATCAAATTGTTATAAAATATTTGTGATAGAGTAATATATGTGCTATTTTCTCAACTCATCAAATAATAAGATCTAGAGGTTGGATTAATGACTAGAAAAAGTTCAGAGGAGAGCAAACAAGGAAGGGAAACAAGGCTCCCTGGAGGATGTGGGCTTGTCCTGTGCCTTGAAGTTGGGTAAGATTTGCAAAGACATGGAGAATGGATCATAAATACCAAGTGGAAGGAACAGGGCCAGTGTCTGAGAGAAGGTGACCCTGAGCTCTGGTGAATGGGACACAGAAATCTGGGGTGTGTGAGTCACTTTAATTGGGGCCATGGGTAAATTATAATATTTTAATTACTTTCTTTATTTTACTATCAATGTCCCTTAGTTACAAGCATCTAAAGTAATAAAGAGGCATTCAATTAAAAATATGGCTGTCTCCAAATCAGATGATCATGAGAGTCTGCCCTGCTCTGGAGTCATCAGATTGGATGTGGCACATGCTTCTGCTCTGTCCATGTTAGGGTTGGACCAGCTCAGTGGGATTTCTTGGGGCTGAGCTAAAGGAAGGTGAGGTAATGCCCCTGCTACCCTCCTTCCCAGGTACCTTGGGGTACCTTCAGGGGCAGGGAGAAGGATGCAGTCTAGACTTGCTGCAGTCTTGGGTCAGTGGGAGAATCCAAGGATTGGCAGCGGGTCCTCATTTGAAATGTATATCCATACTGTGTGCATGTGTGTGTGTGCATATCTGTCACACACATATATATTTGACACACATACATATATATGTATTTCACACACACACACACACACACACACACACACACACGTAAAGGCCTGAGAACCAGAGAGCTGGTGGTATGGATTTCAGTCTCAGTCCGAAGGGCAGGAATTGAAAAATGTCCCATCCAGCACTCAGGCAGAGAGAGGTGCCATATCCTCTTTCATCCCTCTGTGTCTTTTCCTCTAAATCCTCCCTTCCTCTACCTTTTTGTTCTATTCAGGCCCTCAGTGGGTTGGATGATGTTGCCCACATGGGGAAGGCAATCCTCTTTACTCAGTGTAGGGATTCAAATGCTAATTCTGGAAACATCCTCCCAGACAAACCCAGAAATAATGTTTAACCAGATATCTGAGCACATAAAATTGACCCATAAAATTAACAATCACAAGTCCACCTTTGTTGACATGGCACCCATACACATCTCCTTAAACCACACTTAATCTCCAAACAAAGACAATAACAAGGTCATAATTCCACCTACCATGACACAACAATCCTGTGTCAAACGAAAAACACACTAACCCCTTCCCCAGAAAAGGAGGTGAAATCTGTGAACAATGCTTACTCTTCTTGATATCCTGTGACATAAATACAATGATTTAAAGTCAACATATGGGCCCCTGGGTGGCTCAGTTGGTTTAGCGTCTGCCTTCAGCTCAGATCATGATCCCAGGGTCCTGGGATTGAGTCACACATCGGTCTCCCTGCTCAGCGGGGAGCCTGCTTCTCTCTCTGCCCCTCTCCCTGCTCGTGCTTGTTCTCTCTCTCTCAAAAATAAATAAATAAAAATACCTTAAAAAATAAATAAAATCAACATATCTTATATTACATGCTAGGGAGTGGTAGAGGAAAGAAAACGTGTGTGTGTGTGTGTGTGTGTACGTACACAAGTGCATTCATAACAAAATAAGGAGGAAATACTCATGACAACTATAGTCCTTGTTTCTGTAACTGGTCACATGCTCGTGGCTGGTATTTATAACAACTTTCACTCTTCATTTTGGATTCCCTTTGCTCTAAACAAGCACCTCAGTTGGTCATAGTTCTTCACCTGGTGGGGTGACCCAAATCTTCATCCCTGAAGAGGCTGGGTCATTAGTCGTCCTGCCTGGATTGACTTATTGTAGTTTTCCATTGACTTTAGTCACAAGGCATGGTAATATAAGAGACACCCTAAAGGATCTCTTGTATTTCAGACTCTTCCTTACCTCCCTGGTCAAATTTCCCTTTGGTGATCAGGATCAATCACCCCAGATGGCACAATAGCTCCCTTCTTTGCCTGTTAATTCAGAGGTATGAGGAGCCCAAAGTGGCCTGGTAGCAGTCTTATCTTACAGGTCAATAGAATCATTGTTGTGTCTCTTGGCAGAAACATTCCTCCCACTAGAATTAAGACCTTAATTAGGTCTTAATTAGGCCAGGAGAGTGTAATGTGGGTACAGGAAGAAAAAATTTTGCTAATGGGTCATTAAGAGTAAAAGTAAGTGGCATCACTCTCATTTCCACCTCTTGAATTCCTGGATTCATGGATCCTGGCTATGGGAGAAACAGTACCATATATTGGCACTAATTCAGAGCATATACAGCCTTTTGGAAAGCTTTGCCCCAACTCTACAATGCATTGCCACTAGCTGGTGCTTAACAGAGTCTTCAAAAGGCCATTCTGCTGTCAAACCAGCTGCTTCAGGATGGTAGAGAACATGACAAAAATTCCATGAGCATGGCCAATCGCCACATTTCTTTTGCTGTGAAGTTTCTTGATCCGAAACAATGCTCTGTGGAATACCACGATGGTGGATAAGCTATTCTATAAGACCATGGATAATAGTTTTGGCAGAAACATTGCATGCGGGGAAGGCAAGTACATATCCAGAGTAAGTATTATAGCAGTAAGAACAAGAAGAATCACGTAAGTGGTCCAAGGTAATCAACCTGACACCAGGTAGTTGGCTGATCACCCTGGGAATGATACCATTTCTGGGACTCAAGTATAAGTTTTTGCTGTTGGCAGATTGGGCACTCAGTTGTGGCTGAAGCCACTTTGGTGAGTGGAAGTCCATGCATAACTTCTGTTCTTGCTACCATGGCCATGTTCTTCATGAATACACTGGGCAATGACAGGGTGGCTGGGGAAAGAGGAGCACTGGTATCCATACAATAGGTCACCCTATCTGCTTGATTATTAAAATCATCCTCTGCTGAGGTCACTCTTTGGTGAACATTCAAATGGGACACAAAATATCTTCACATTTTTATACTCATTAAGAGGGGTCTATTCCATATCTGTTTCCAAATTTCTTTGTCAAAAATTTTCCAATCATGTTCTTTCCAAGCCTTTGACTATCCAAATCATTGGCCACAGACCATGAATCTATATGCAGTCACAAAGTGAACAAACATGTGGATTGTTTGAAGTTCTGCTCACTGGGAGGCCTTCTCTTCACCACTGTCCTAAGGGATGTCCCTGTTATGCTGCAGGTGCTCACTTTCAAATGCTGCTTATATGTTGTACAGAACCATCGGAAAACTCTTTTCTTCCTGTGTGAACTGATTGTAGGGAACTCCCCACAAGGCCATAGGTTCGGGCTAGGAGAGACAAGGCAGTGTTGTAGGAGTGGGGATCATGGATATTTGGGTCACTTCTTAATGTAACTTACACCATCAGGGTCTGCTCAGGTATATATTGTTTCTATCTGATGATGGAGTGCTACTGTGCATGTAATGGCTTGGTGGGTCAAATATCACCCAGTTCATGATGGGCATCTCAGTTTGTGTGATAATTTGCTAACCCAGGGTTAAGTGTTTAGTCTTTGCTAAGGCCCAGTAGCAGGTGAAGAACCTGCTCAAAAACGGGGTCATTATCCAAGAGGATTCCCAAATCTAGGGAATCTGGGCTGTGATTCATCTATAGGGCCTGGCCAAAGGCTCCAGGCAGCATCTTCACCTGCCAATGACCCTTCAAGCACCATTGGATCTGCTGGATCATATGGCCCAAGTGGTGGAGCAGTGTGCACAGCAGCCTGGACTTATTGCAGAGCCTTCTCCCGTTCTGGGCTCTATGCAAAACTAGCAGCTTTTTGGGTCACTTGGTAAATGGGCCCAAGTAACACACACAGATTAGGAATATGTTGCCTCCAAAATCCAAAGAGCCTCACTAGGCATTATGTCTCTTTTGTGGGAGGGGCTGGATGAGTAACTTAACTTTTGTCCTAGAAGGAATATCTCAGTATGCCCCACACTATTTTTTATTATGTTTTTATTTTAATTCCATTATAGTTAGCATATAGTGTTATATTATTTTTGGGTATACAATATAGTGATTCAACACCTACATACATCATCTGGTGGTTATCATGACGGGTGTCCTCCTTAATCTCCATCACCTATTTCACCCATCGCCCAACCCACCTCCCCTTTGGTAACCATCAGTTTGTTCTCTTCTCTATAGTTAAGAGTCTGTTTCTTGATTTGTTTTCTGTCTCTTTTCTTTTTTTCCTTTGTTTGTTTGTTTTGTTTCTTAAATCCCATATATGAGTGAAATCATACGGTATTTGTCTTTCTCTGATTTATTTCATTTAGTATTATACTCTCCAGCTCCATCCATGTCATTGCAAATGGCAAGATTTCATTATTTTTACGGCTGAATAATAATCCATTGTGTATATATACCACATCTTCTTTATCCATTCATCTGCCAATGGACACTTGGGCTACTTCCATAATTTGGCTATTGTAGATAATGCTGCTATAAACACAGGGGTGCATGTATCCTTCTGAATTAGTGTTTTCCTATTTTTTGGGTAAATACCGAGTAGTGCGATAGTAGATCATAGGGTAGTTCTGTTTTTAACTTTTTTAGGCACCTCTATACTGTTTTCCAGAGTGGCTGCACCAGTTTGCATTCCCACACAGCAAGAGGGTTCCTCTTTCTTTCTTTCTTTTTTTTTTTTTTTAAGATTTTATTTATTTGACAGAGAAATAGAGCCAGAGAGCACAAGTGGGGGAAATGGCAGAGGGAGAAAGAGAAGCAGGCTCCCCACTGAGCAGGGAGCTGACGCAGGGCTCAATCCCAGGCCCCTGGGATCATGACCTGAGCCAAAGGCAGGCGCTTAACTGATTGAGCCATCCAGGCATCCGCAAGAGGGTTACTTTTTCTTCACATCCTCACCAACACTTGTTGTTTCTTATGTTTTTTATTTTAGCCCATTCTGACAGGTGTGAGGTGACATCTCATTGTAGTTTTGATTTGCATTTCCCTGAGTGGTGTTGAGCATCTTTTCATGTGTCTGTTGCCTGTCTGGATGTCTTCTTTAGAGTAATGTCTGTTCATGTCTTCTGCCCATTTTAAAATTGGATTATTTGGTTTTTGGGTCTTGAGTTGTATAAGTTCTTTATATATTTTGGATACTAACCCTTTATCGGATATCATTTGCAAATATCTTCTCCTATTCTGTAGATTGCCTTTTAGTTTTGTTGATTGTTTTCTTTGCTGGGCAGAAGCATTTTATTTTGATGTAATCCTAATAGTTTATTTTTGCTTTTGTTTCCCTTGCTTCAGGAGACATATCTAGAAAAATGTCATTATGAATATGCCCCACACTATTGAACCCCTGGAGATTTCACTGGGGTAGAAGGCCCCTGAATTTTTTTTAGATTTATTTTCCACCTTCTGGCATGCAAATGTCTTACTAATAAGTCTGGAGTAGTTGCTACTTCTTGCTTACTAGGTCCAATCAGCATAAAGTCATCAATATAATGGACCAGTGTGGTATCCTGTGGAAGGGAAAGGTGATCAGAATCTCTGTGAACTAAATTATGACACAGGGCTGGAGAGCTGATAATGCCCCTACAGTAGGATAGTAAAATTGTATTGCTGGCTTTGTCAGCTGAAAGCAAACTGTTTCTGGTGGGTCTTACAGATAAGGATGCAGAAATAGCTGCCTATCAGGTACCAGAGGATGTGCTGATTTGCTCAAGCCAGGAAACTACATCTGGCACAGCACCTGGAATGTGAGTCACCCCCTGGTTAAGCTTACAATAATCTGTGTGATTCTCTAAGATTTATCTGTCTTCTGCACAGGCTGAATAGACAAGTTGAATGGGGATGTGGTGGGAATCACTATCCCTGCACCCTTCAAGTCTTTGATGGTGGCACTAATCTCTGCAATCCTGTCACGAATGTGGTATTACTTTTGGTTCACCATTTTCCTTGGTAGAGGCAGTTCTAGTGACCTTCACTAGACTTGGTTTTTGCACCATAATAGCCCTCATACCAGAGGTTGGGGAGGCAATGTGGGATTTTGCCTCTTGCTTTGTATATCTATTCTAATGATGAAATCTGGAACTGGGAAAATGACCACAGAATTGGTTTGGGGACCAACTGGCCCCACTGTGAGGTGGACTGGAGCTAACACTCCATTGATCATTTGACCCCCATTAGCCCTACCCACAGTGACATTTTGGATCTTCTGGAACTAGAGTCAGTTCAGAGCCAGTGTCTAGAGGTCCCACAAAGTTCTGCTTATTTTCTGTTCCCCAGTACATAGTTACCCTGGAAAAAGGTGTAGGTCCCTTTGGGGAAGGCTAGAAGAAAAATTAATTGTATAAAATTTTGGCAGTATAGTAAGGGGACCCATCCTCCTCTTCATTCAAGGGACTCTGGGTGTGTAAACTGGCTCAAGTCTGGGAATTGGTTGAAGCACAGTGACTATGTTTTTATGGTTCAAGTTAGACTTTTATTTACTCCATGCAGAATTTTTCTGCTTATACAGGTCAGTAAGAATTCTGTTGGCTTCCTATTTCACTTCTAAGAACACCATGATCAATTAGCCAGCACCATAGATCTGTGTCAGACCATTCTGATCGCAGCTTTGACTCTGCTGTGGATTACCAGTAACCACGCCCACTTTTCTTCTGGTGGTGGAGTGCCCTCACTTGGCCCCTGTCACCCTAGGACCCAATTACTCCCATTGCATTTAGGTTTCCTAATTCAGTGGCTGCAGTGCCCATTGCAAGGTCTGGCCTACAGGAAGAGTCATTATGGAGCTCTTCAAGGATAGAGTTGCCCTCAGAAATTTATTTCTCACAGTAGTGGTGAAAGGTATGTTTTCTGAACCCTCCAGTGTGGGTAAGTAGGTCTTAAATGACAAATCTATTCTAACATTCCAACCTTCCTAAGGCTTCGAATCCCAACCTCTTCATTAAACCAAAGCATGTTGGGCACTTCCAATTTGTTCACTGGGTCCACCTTTTGTGGCCAAAACCCAAGTTAAAGTCCTTTCTAATTCTCTGAGTTGCTACATTAAATGCAGAATCTCTGCTTATTGAGGCCATATTAATAAATTTGGCCTTATCCAGTTTTATGTTCCTTCCACCATTATCCCACCCTCCTCGTATTCATTTAGGCACATGTTCTATGGATTTCTGCTTGTATAAACTCAATTAGTTCTTTTGGAGTATAGCATATCTCCTCATGGGTCACACTTTGTTCTTTACCTTTAAGGACCTGGTGAGACTTGAGTCTAGTTATAGGTCAAGAAGCAAAAGGGGTGGTGGGGATGAGTCCTGAGGAGAATCAGCATTGTCTTGCAAGGCAAGTGCCTTAGGGGAGGCCATTACAGTTTCCTTAGACAGGGCAGGGTTAATATCCTCTGACAGGGGTGGAGAGGCTGCTGCTTCCATTGGGATTGGGGAGACCATTTCCACTGCAAAGATCCATCAGAATTTAGGGGGTCAATGTCCCTAACTTTATCAATGTTTCTGACACATCCCTCTTCCACCTTATAGGATCCCTTTGCTTCCCAATCAATGCCCTCACCTTACCAGTAGACCCCTGTGAGGCTGGGAGTTCAACCTGCCTTGTAATTCAGCCAGTGGCAAGGTGAGATTCTGTCTTTGTTTTTCAACAATCTCAGCCCTGCAACTACAGGGGAGAAGGGTCTGTTTCAGGGCATACATGGAAGCTTTCAGGTCATTTATGTGGCATTTGATCTGGAAATTTAGATCCCTAAGCTTATCTTTTTCTATGTAGTTTGCCCAGTGATATTGGGAGCAACCAACCAATGTCATTATATTCATTAGTCTTAAAAAAATGTTCAAAAGTATCATATACACAGTCCCTCAGCTTCTTGCTTCCTACAAGTGGTTTATTAGGAGTATCCAATGGAGATATTTTGCATCTCTTGATTACCAGGTCACACCATGGACTATCTGTGCTCTCTCTACTGGAAATAGAAGCCACTGGTATTTTTAAATCTAATCAGATTAGAGAGTCAATTTTAGAAATCCCAGGACAAATTCAGAAAATTCATCCCTATATTTCTGTTCCTCTAGAACCACTCTCAGTACCAAAATCTGTATTAGTCAGGGTTCTCTAGAAACAAAGAACCAATAATATATATTATATATTATATATATAATAAGTATTTGTTCTATTCCAGCCCTCAGTGGATTGGATGATGCCCACCTACCTTAGGGAGTAGCCTGCTTTACTCAGTTTAGGAATTTAAGTGTTAATCTCATCCAAAACACCTCATAGAAACACCCAGAATAATGTTTGAACAAATATCTGGGCACCCCATGACCCAGTGAAGGTGATACATAAAATTCCCTATCACACCACTTAAGGAATAATTTGGTATTTTTTCCCCAAAAGTTAAACACATACTTATGTGACATAGAAATTCCATTCCCAGGTATTTACTCAGGAAAGATGAAGACATGATCACAAAATGACTCATATTCAAATATTCATAAAAGGTTTATTGATAATGGTCAAAAATGTGATACAACATAAATACCTAACAACAAGTGAATGGTTAAATAAATTGTGGGGAAAACTTCCATACAATGGGAATAAAAATAAGGAAATACTGTTGTATGCAACAATGTAGGTGGATTTCAAAAGCATTATCCTAAGTTAAAGAAGGCAAAAACAAAAAGAAAACATACTATATGATTTTACTCATATGAGACCGAGAAAAGACAAATCTGTAGTGACAGAAAGCAGATCAGTGGTTGACAGGGGCTGGAAGCAGTATTTTTTTGGGGGGGGAGTGGAATTGTAGGTCATATAGTAGTTGCATGTTTAGTTTTTTTTTAAGAAACTGCCAAAATGTTTTCCAGAGTAGTTGTTTTCCAGAGTAGTTTCACCATTTTACATTCCTGCCATCAATGTTTGAGTGATCCAGTTGCTCTGTATCCTCAGCAGGATTTGGTGTTTTCACTATTTTTTATTTTAACTATTCTGACAGGTGTTAGTAATATCTCGTTGTGTGTTTTTTTTTTAAGATTTTATTTATTTATTTGACACAGAGAGAGAGAGCACACAAGCAGGAGGAGCAGCAGAGGGAGAGAGAGAAGCAGGCTCTCTGCTGAGCAGGGAGCCTGATGTGGAACTTGATCCCAGGACCCTGGGATCATGACCTGAGCCGAAGGTAGACACTTAACCGACTGAGCCACCCAGGCGCCCTTCCTCTTGTGGTTCTAATTGTCATTTCCTTAATGGCTAATGATACTGAACATTTTTTTCATGTACTTATTTGCCATCCTTAAGTCTCCTTCAGTGAAATGTCTGATCATGTCTCTTGCCAATTTTCTAATTAAATTTTTTTTTTTTTACTGCAGGGTTTTGAAAGTTCTTTATATATTTTAGATACTAGTCCTTTGAGGAGTCTCCTTTCTGGCTGGTCTGAAGTCAAATGTCTCTCAGGCCTGTGTGAGTTGTGAGTACTTATTTAACTTAGAGCTTCTTGGCCGTGCCTCCTGAAGTCCCACCCTATGCATCTGTGACTCAGTATTCAGGAACAGACCAGAGGGGAATTTTCTGCTGATTGCTGGAAGTTTTTTTGTGATCGGCTCTTTTTCCTGGTCTTCATTCCTCAAAATCCCAAGCCTGTCTGTCCAAACTCCAATCTCTGTGTCCTCAGCTCTGAGATGCCAGACTCTGCTTAAGACCCCTTTCATACACCACAACCAGGAAACTGCCTCTGGTACAAAGGCAGGGCAGTCACAGGATTCATGCCATTCACTTCTCTTCTCTCAGGGACCATGGTCCTGCAACAGCTGTTGTTTGAAAACTGTTGTTTCATATATTTTGTCCAGTTTGTTGTTTATTGTGAGAACGTAAGTTTAGTCCCCGTTACTCATCCCCAGCTAGAAGCAGAAGTACTCATCTGTGTTCTTACAGTTGGTTAATGTAAACATAAACACTGGGCTCTGCAGGTTGGTGATGTCCAAGAGTTGGAGTGGGGGGGGGGTGCTAGATGAGCGGCACTCGCTCTTTTTCTGCTTCTGAATTTTCTTAATAATTTTCCAAATCTGACCTGTACTAGTTCCCTAGACTGCATATGTCCAGACATATAGAGAGCTAAATGCCTGAACTATTCTCTACAGGGTTTTGAAGATCAGGATATAGGAATCACTTTTACTTGATATGTTAGACAAATGTAAATAAATACTAAATAAAATAAAAATACAGATGTATAAATATATTTATATCTATCTACACAAGTATATAAAGTAATATGTATTTGGACCAGATGGTTAACGTCAAGATTAGAAGAGTCCTGGATTGGAAGTCCAGCAGACCTTGGTTAGAATCCAGACTCCCCCATTTACAGATCCCTCTGACTTTGGTTGACTCGTGAGAATTCACCGAACAAATTTCTTCCAGGTAAACATCTCATAGTAAAGTCGGAGAGGGGGAAAGAAATTGGGCAGAGGGTTGAGGATCAAGTGAAATCACTTTTGCAAACTGGAGAGCGCTGTGCAAATGTGGGGTGTTCCTGTGTTTTACACAATCTATGTGGGCAGGCAGCAGATGTACCCAAATGCCCAAATCCCTCTGCAATGCATTCTAAGTACAGCGGCCAGAACGCTTTTGCCAGAGCGCCAGTCAAATCACCTCTTTTTCCTTGAAGCTCATCAATGGTATCCCATTACATGTTGAATAAAATCTGAACTTCTTACGAAAGATGGCCTTTGAGGCTTTGTTACCCCAACAGTCGTCTTGTGAGCCACTTCCTCCCTCACACTCTCTACTGAAGGACTATGTTCTGTTTCTGCAACACACAGAACTCTCTCCTGCCTCAGAGCCTCTAGAGCTGGGACTGCCCTCTTCTTGCATCACCCGACTCTCCTTCCTGGATTCCCCTCATCCTCCTGAATCCCCTGCCACCTCCTACCATGGCTGCTTCTGCCTCATCCTGAAGGTTTCAGCCCAGTATCCTCCCCTTAGTGAGGTCTTCCCACGGCCCCCAGTGCAAAGAGGTTCCTGCTCTGGGATTCTCTCTCCTTAACGGTAGTTATACCAAGTTCTGACTTCACATTCATGGAGTGTTCTCTTGTTTAATATGTCTCTCTCCCACTGGACCGTGAACTCCACGAGGGAAGAGCTATGTTTATTTGTTCCCTTCCCATCCCAGAGCCTCACACAGGGCCTGGAGGCTCAAGAGGAGACTTGCTGAGAGAACTCAACGTTTTACCAAGTGCTGAAGAATTATTTTCTTTTGAAAGTTTAAGCTGCCCTCTAGTGGAAAATACAACCCAAAATTCGGGCCTGGCTTGCTTGCTTTGTTTTTGTTCTTGTTAATGGGGTCCCCAGACTTTCAAATCAGAGTAGCAGAGACCTAGCATCTTGTCTCTCCCTGTCCCAGAGTGGACATCGTGGAATACCTGCCCACCCTGGGCCCACATGGAGCTCCCTACAACAGCAGGTGGAGGGACAAGCCTCTTCCAGTGGGACCCCTCCCAGGCTCTGGGGCCTCTCCGTACCCATCCGTGTTGGTCAGAATTTGCACTGCCTATCCTGATTTATGTCTGCTCCTGGAAACTCGTTCATGTGGATGGGCAGTGACCTTCTATATTGGCTTAGTGGGACTATAGTGCACCCCTGTCTCCCAGAGGGTCATAGCCTTCAGCTATACAAAGAATCACCCACCAGCTTAGAGGGGTTTCTGTCCTTGGGGAAGGTAGTGGGCTGGTTTGGGAGCCGAGGGCCCTCAATCCAGGTAGCCTTCAGTGACTCTGACTTAGGAAACAGGCTAATGATTCGTCTGTGATTCCAGGAGGCCTTTGGGCAGCAGCCGCAGGAGTGGTCCAGGCCCCCGGCCACTTGATTCTAAACCTGAGCCTTTGGTTTAATGGTGTTGTAATATTACATTTGTTAAAAAAACAAAATTCAACTGAATAAACCTTAAAGATCTTATGGGCATTATTCAGTGATTCATGAATAGGTCAGCAACTTGTCTAGCAGATAGAAAGGAGCTCCAAAAAGCTGAACAAAATGGGAGATTTTATAAGCAGAAGGGGACAGGGGCAAGGAAGAAGTGCGACCTCATCCTACTTTGGGGGCAGAAGGGGTCTATCAAGTGGATTACCTCACTAGTTCTAACAGGGAAGTTCCAGATTTTATGGTTTAAGATTACAGTCCTGGGAGAGGTTGAAACTGCAGTTAGATTAGGTATTAAATCTAGGTTTGGTGATGTGAATTTAGCCCAAGTGACTCCATTTTGGGCCTGTTGTCTGTCTATCTGTCTCTCTTCACACATTTTATATAAGAGGAGCAGTATTAATTTAGTTTGTCCCTTTACTAAGTGAAGTTTAGTCGTCAGTGCCAGCAATACAGAGATGAATGGGACGAGGTACTTGTCTTCAAAGAACCTATAGCAATGTCTCTGATCAATGTCGCGAGTAGATTAAATCTCTGAAGTTGCAAACTGATGTTCTACAGATATGTTTATTTGGCTGGCACAGTGTTTAAGTTTCTAAAATTAGTTGCCAACTTTTTAATATGGGAGAGTTCTTATAAAAATCAGATTTCTGGCTTCTTTTGGAAAACCAACATGCCAACACGGGGTCCATCACTACTTCCTATAGGACTCACACAGGGGTCCACTTCTTTTCTTATGTCAGTTGCCTGGCCATTCTGGGCATTTATGCTTGAGACCCCTGTAGTAGGAGCAGTGAAAGGGGAGCAATTGATTCTGGAAGCAAGTGAGAGGGTGGGGGAAGTCTTCTCAGACAGGGTGAGTTCCCAGATGCCATTTTGACAGCCTGAATGGGAGATGGTGGTGGCCCTATGGGGCTGTGGCAGGGAAGGTGGAGTGAGATGAGTGTCATGTATGCTGGAAGGTAAACTGCACTTGAGTTTGGCTTTACAGCACAGTGAATGTGAATCAGGGGCAAGAATTCCAGGTCAAGTGTTCCAGCAGAAAGATGAAAACTGAACTGGCGGCAGGAGAGAAGTCAGGTGTGAAGGGCTTTGTGTCAAATATGAATGATGTCGTCGGGGACTAGGGATCTTGTTGAAATGCAGATTCCCATCCAGCAGATCTGGGGGTGGGGGAGAGACTCTGCATTTCTAACAAGCTCCTGGCCCCTGGGCTATACTTTGAGTTGTTGGGGCTTAGAACACAGGCTGCAATCTAGTGGCCCATGGGTCAGAGCTGGCCTAGGAAATAAGTTTTTCTGGGTTGCATAGTGTTTAAGTTTTTTAAAAAAAATAGTTGTTACTTGAAAATCAGGCATTTTCACATAAAAATCTGAATTTTTCCTCTTCACTCATCATTCTCTATCATATCACTAAATTTTATTTTATTTTTAGTATTTTTTCATAATAGACTCTTGTTGTTTTTTTTTTTTTTTTACTTGTTCATTGTGTATCCTCATTAGGCTGTGAATTCCATGCAGACAGGGGCCTTACCTGTCTTGTTTGCCCATTTCCCTTGAATCTAGAACGCTGTCTGGCACTTAGTCTACACTCTATATGTTTATTATTTGTCAAGTGAATCAGCAAATCCACTTTCCTGTGTGCTTACAGTGATTGCCACAGTCCTTGGCCCTCTTCACTCACTTATGTTTCCTCCTGAGAAAGGTGGAGTCAGGACCTGCCTTTGGGAAACCCCTAGGTTTAGGGAACCTGAGGGGAAGGAAGAGGAACAAGGGCAGGAAGGAAGACCAGGAGAGTGAGCAACCAGACGCCAAGGGAGGAAAGACGACAGAGGAGGGGTGCTGGGCAGTCAGTGCTCCCGTGAAGTGGAGGGTGATGGAGGGAGCTACTGGCCCTCAGGAAAGCAGGAGAGGAATGCACTATAGAGAAAGAAAGCACATAGGCTGTATCTTAGGATTGCAACCGGACTTTGGGGAGATTTTTGGGGAAGGCAGTTAGTTTTGAGTCCTTGTGTAGACATAATATAAGGACCTAGTGGTGGGAAAGAGAGCAAAGATATAAAAAAGAGGGGCACCTGGGTGGCTCACTCAGTTGAGCGTCTGCCTTCAGCTCGGGTCATGATCTCGGGGTCCTGGGATCAAGCCCCGCATTGGGCTCCCTGCTCAGCTGTGCGTCTGCTTCTCCCTCTCCCTCTGTGATCTCTCTCACTCTCACTCTCTCATATAAATAAATAAAATAAAATATGTGAAAAAAGAAAAGATATAGAAAAGAGTGGGAATAATGGGTGCCATCCTAAACTTAGGGTAGGTGGAAGGTTGAGATAGGCCACAAGTGGAAAGGAAGAAGGAAAAAAATCCTTTCCTTAGGATAACAGAGAGGGGGTAGGGAAGGCAAACTCCGAAGAAATGTGTGTACCTTACAGGTCTCCACTTAGGGGAAAACTGTAAAAACTTTTGATATGATTGAGCAAGTAATGAATAAACATTGATGAAGGTTTGGAAATGCATCCAGTTTAATAAATAATTTGTCCTTAATGGAGTTTGCAGCAGCATAGATATTTTGTCTCTGACTCTGTGGTCTCCTGTTCCTTTCCAAGACTTTTCCAGAAGCACTGGTTTGGGTAATATCTTGACAGCTGATGAAATATTTGGTAATTGAACAAGAAGAGAGCTATGTTGTCTCCAGGGCTGAGGGAAAAAGGTGAGGAGAAATCCTGCTACCTGTGGTGTTTGCGGGCGGGAGGGCTAAAAGGACAATAATGAGAAAGCTAGCTTCATCTTCAAGGGCTGATGCTTGTCTTGATTTTTCTTGTTTTGTGTGTTTTCACCTTGTGGAACTCAATAAATATTTGCTCGGTGAATGAATAAGTGTAAGGTCAGATGCTGTACAAAAGAGTCAAAGAAATCGTATTTCCTGGAAAAGGTAGTGGAATTAAGTGCAGGTTTCCACAGTTGCCTCCCCTGGCTTCATTTTGTTTCAGTCATAAGGGATCTGAGGGACTTTACCCAAGGTATTCCTTCAAGTCAGTAAGTCATTTTCCCTATGAAAGACTGCATAGCCTGTCACAACCAGGCTCTTGGCTTTCTGTGGGACCAGCCCACTTGGTGTTCTGGTAACCTCTGCCATCACCCGCCCACCTCGGTTCTGACAGGTCATGGCCCAGCTGAAGCATAAAGGGGTGGCTTCCGGAGTTTGGCTGGTTTATAATCTTGACTGTGCTGGGTTAAATTGGACAAGTTAGTTTACTTCTTGGTGACTCTGTTTCCTCAAATGTAAAATGAGAATAATAACATTTCCTGTCTCACAGGATTTTTTTGAAGATTGAATAAAATAATGCGGGTACGTAATATACAACAGGATGACTATAGCTAACAGTGCTGTCTGATCTACAGAAAAGTTAAGAGACTAAATCCTCTCATCACAAGGAGAAAAATTTTTTTTTCTTTTCTTCTTTTCTTCTTTCTTTTATTTTTATTGTAGCTACCTTTGAAAATGGATGTTAGCTGGACCTACTGTGGTAATCATTTCACAATATATGTAAATCAAATTGTTACACTGCATGCCTTAAACTTATAGGATGATGTAGGTCAATTGTTTCTCAATAAAACTGGAAAAAAAGATAGTATAGGTGATGTCTTGCACACAATACTCAATACATGTTAGCTGTTATTATTGGAGATTACAGTTAGCTTTGATTAATAATTATGGGTAAAACATACTTTTACTTACTAAATTTGATTTGACATTCTTTGAAAATATTGTGTGTGTGCATACATAGCAAATGAGAGAGAGGTTGGGGGGGGATGTTGAGAGACACTGAGGCTGATTTTTAGTGATGAAAAGTTCACAGCCACCTAGGCCAATACACTATTACAACTGAAGATGACCTTCTGACGGGTCAAGTGACTTGCTTAAGATAATACCACTCGTAATGGCAGAAACAAGTCTAAATGCTATGTTTTTTGATCCCCAATTCAGTGCTTCTTATGCTAATACCCATTTCCAGGCATGGCTTGGTAATGTTTCAGAAATCATCCCAAATTACGTTCCAGTTCAATTTTGTCCACGTTACTCACAGTAAACAAAAGACCAAGAGCGAGGACGGGAAGAGCGGTCCGCCCGCCCAGCAGGTGGCGCAAAGGCGCTGTTCCGGGATTAGAGGAGGCTGGAGAGGGTGGAGCTCGTTCGGAAACGGGGCAACGTACGCTTTCCTTTAATTGGCCCGAGAGCCTCGGCCACCATCCAATCAGAAACGCCTGCGTCACCTTGTTACCGGGCTAGACGGCTGCCCGCGGAAATTTGAAATGGCTGACGGATTGCTGGGGGGTGTCGGGCTGGGGTCGCAGGCTATGATTCCGCAGCCGGAGTGCACGGGCTGGGCGGTCGAGGAGGAGCCAGCGCCTCTGGAGAAAGGTGAGTACCCGTCTCGTCGGGTCCGAGGAGCCGCCTCCTAGCAGCCGACCGTGTCCGCCGCGGTGGCTTGGGGCGTCGGGACCCTCCGAGGGCCCCTGGGTCTTATCGGCCTTCCGGACCCGGCGGCTAGGGTGGCGGCGGTGACTGTGAGAGGCTCCGACCCCTTCTCAGAACGTCAAAGTCGGGAGGTACCCTGGGCATCTCCCCTTCTCTCCCCATCTGGCTTCAGCTTCCTTGACACGGAAGGGGGTTGGGCCCGCTCAGGAATTTCCAACCTGGAGGTCTGGGTGGGCTTCCGGGTTTTGTTTTTTGCGCGTTCATCTGTGGAGAGACGTCTCCTCTTTTTCATCTCATTCTCAGAGGAGATCACGAACCCTTTCCCAAAAGAAAAGAAACGTGAACCCTTGGCCTCAGTAGCTGCCCTGAGCACTGAGAGTAGCTGACACGCCCAAAGTTAGGGGAGCCAGGATGGGGCAGAGTCTAAAAATAGAGCCCAAGTATAATTTTCAGTCCTGTCTGCCTCTTTATGGAGATTCCGTTATGTTTTTTCCTCATATTTTAAGCTGTTCAGACTTTTCCTTTAACATTTTCAGTGGGATTATGTAGTGGAAAGAGTCCTGGCAAACGGAGAAAACATACATGTGACTTAATTCCACTACTAGTCCCTCTTGTTAACTGGCAAAAATCACTTGGCCTTGGTTTTCCTATCTGGAAAACAGAGCCATGGTCCTACAGAATGTTGAAGGTGAATTGAAATAATGTGTGAAAAGTAGTACTTTCAAAGTGGCTGTAAAGAATTGTGCTGAAGTAAGGTATTCTTTGCTTCTTTATATTGTGTTAAAATACACATAAAGTTTACCATCTTAACCATTTTTAATTGTATAGTTCAGTGGGATTAAATATATTCACATTGTTGTGCAGCTGTCACCACCATCCCTCCCCATAACTCTTCCCTCTTGTAAATTGAAACTCTGTACCTATCACTCCCCGTCTTCCCCTCTCCCAGCCCCTGGCTACCAGCATTATACTTTCTGTCTCTATGACTTTGGCTACTCTAGGTACCTCATATCAATGAATTCATACAGTATTTGTCTTCCTGTGACTGGCTTATTTCATTTAACCTCATGAAATGTCCTCAGGGTTCGTCCATGATGTAGCAGGTGTCAGCATTTCCTTCCTTTTTAAGGTTGAATAATACTCCTTTGTATGTAGATATCACCTTTTGCTTATCCATTCATCCAATAATGGACACTTGGGTGGCTCCCACCTCTTAGCTATTGTGAATAATGCTGCAATGAGCATGGGTATACAAATATCTTTTGGAGATCCTGCTTTCAGTTCTTTTGGATATATACTCAGAAGTGGAATTGCTGAATCAGATGGTAATTCTATTTTTAAATTTTTGAGGGACCATCATACTGTTCCCCATAGCCGTGTACCATTTTCCATTGCCTATAGCAGTGTACAAGAGTTCCTGTTCCTCCACATCCTCACCAACACTTGTTTCCTTGATAGTTTTTCTTGTTGTTTTTTGATAATAGCTATCCTAATGGGTGTGAGGAGAAGGTATTCTTTCTTTTTTTTTTCTTAAGATTTATTTATTTGACAGAGAGAGACACAGCGAGAGAGGGAACACAAGCAGGGGGAGTGGGAGAGGGAGCAGCAGGCTTCCCGCTGAGCAGGGAGCCTGATGCAGGGCTCGATCCAAGGACCCTGGGATCATGACCTGAGCCAAAGGCAGACACTTAACAACTGAGCCACCCAGGCGCCCCTTATTTCTTTAATAAACATTTATATATACTATTTGATGGGTACTGTTGTAAGTGATTAACAGGTAATTTATTTAATTAATTTAATTGAAATAGGCATGCTATTTTCATCTTCCTTTTATAGGAGAGGAAACAGGCACAGAGAGATTGCCACACAGCTAGTGAGGTATTGATGTCCTCTGAGGCTCATGTGCATTGGCATGTGAGCAGTAGACTTGAGTAGGCTGTGGGTCATTTGTGGGGTCAAGTAGTTCTGGTGGCCTGAATAGAGGCAAAGAAGTCGAAGGAAGGAGAAAATATGAGGAGCAGGGGGCAGTGGGGTGGGGTGTGGTGGAGGGAAAGATTGCTGTTAATAATAGTCTCAGATATCCTTCCTGAAACAACCTGTGGAAACTATTTTGCCAGCTTAAATGCTACCCTCAGCATTGTTTATTTAGTAGTTGTTTTGTCTATTAAAAACATCGTATTAATCAGAATTAGATATGCCACTGACCAAATCATGCCTTATGAAACATAATTACATAGAGCCCAAACCTAATGTGATTAGCATTTTCTAATCCTTTCTTTAGACAATCACTGAAATCAGGAGGAACATTTAGCGAAGTAGCTTTAGCGAAGTAAACCTTACGCATTATTAAGAATCTCTCATCCCTGTTTATTGAGGGGCCATTGACTGATATTGCAGAAAATAAAGGGAGGCTTCAGCTCATTTGTGTGTGTGTGTTTTTTTTTTTTAAAGATTTTATTTATTTGACAGAGAGAGACAGCGAGAGCAGGAACACAAGCAGGGGGAGTGGGAGAGGAAGAAGCAGGCTTCCCGCCGAGCAGGGAGCCCGATGTGGGGCTCGATCCCAGGACCCTGGGATCATGACCTGAGCTGAAGGCAGATGCTTAACGACTGAGCCACCCAGGCGCCCCAAATTCTTCTTTTTAAGAAAATATTTCTCACTGGCAATATCTACTTTATTTTTTTTAAATTTTATTTATTTATTTGAGAGAGAGAGAGAGCAAGAGCAAGGAGGAGAGGCAGAGGGACAGGGAGAAGCAGACTCCCCGCTGAGCAGGGAGCCTGATGTGGGGCTCGATCCCAGGACCCTGGGATCATGACCTGAGCGGAAGGCAGACGCTTAATGACTGAGCCACCCAGGCGCCCGCTTCAGCTCATTTGTGAAGGAATATAGGAAACCAGCTCCTAACTTTAATTCAGCTTTATGGAATTGTTTTGGGAAAAAAAAAAATAACTAAGATATTTGACCATTATAAGTTGCTAACTATAGTAAGAATCATAGCTTTAACCTTTGAAGGAGATCTTTAGTGATTTCTAGTGAATCAAAAGACCCTTTTTCTCTGCCTCCCTGAAAAACTTTACAGAACAACAAAGACCTAACCTATGAAAGATTTTAAGTTCTTATTGTTTTGAAGTAGAACTTGGATTTTGAGATATTTTCAAGTTTGGAAAACTAATTTCTGACAGTGATAAAGGTAAATAAAACACCCAAATCCTTGTTTGTATTTTGTTTGGAATTTCTAAGCAAGGATATGAAATTAGAAGCAGTCTATAAGCACTGAAGTGTCTAGGATAGTTAAGCCTGCTTATTTTCTTTGTTCTTTTAGGTCTGTTCCAAGATGAAGATTCATGCAGTGATTGTAGCAATCATGATAAGCCAGGTTCTAGTTTACCAAGTTTTGTGCCTTCAGGAAAGACTCATTTCCCAGAAATATTCCAGACAAGTCAACTTTTGTTCTATGAGCGATTCAAAGCTTATCAAGATTACATTTTAGGTGAGTAGGTTTCTCTTTTCTTTTCCTTTTTTTTTTTCCCTGCTTTTATCTTTTCAGTTTGCAAGTAGATTGTCTGTCTCAGTCTCCAGATTGCCAGTTGGTATTGAGAAAGTGGATTTATTAACTTTTCTCTGCTTTATGCAGTCTCAATTCTTATTGTGTTTAATCTGTTTGTAGCTGACTGCAAGGCCTCTGAAGTAAGAGAATTCACAGCTGAGTTCTTGGAGAAGGTCCTTGAACCATCTGGATGGCGGGCAGTCTGGCACACTAATGTGTTTGAGGTGCTGGTTGAGGTAAATTTAATTCTGTTGTTAAGACATTTGTCTCTAGCTAAAAGCACTTTCCTTCAGACTGTTACAGCCAAAGTGCTTATTTTTAATTAAAGTTTATGAGCTGATTGAAAATAGCATGTTTTTCACATCTAATTGTCATGGTGTATGAAGTGTTCTGCAAATTTTAAAGGCAGCCAAGGAGGAGCTACCAGGGAATTGAGATGGTTAAAGTTCCAGTGTCCTTTGACAAGGGGAAATGAATTATAAACCTATGAAGTGGAGGAGGTATTTGAGACCATTTAAAAAATAAAGAGGTCTCATTATGAAGTCAGTGGAATTTCAATTAATTTTTTACCTTCTTAGTTGTAGCCCATTAAATAACTCAAACCAAGCAGGCATTTTAAAACTGGCCTATATTTTGCCTAACAAATCTGTAGATATATGGTCAATCTCTTGATAATGTGTCCCATTGTCAAAAGTAAAAACAATCTTATTTTTCAACTGACTGGTCCTTTTACCTTAAATTTGCTTTCTAATTACAGCTGTGAATTTTTCTCAGTGTTTGTTAACTGGACCACAGAAAACCCTGTTAACCTAAAATGTTAAACCAGGGAGTGAGAATACAAGTTGTTGCTGCAGCTCTTTTAGAAATTGATATCATTTACTGCAGTGATTATGGAAGAGGCAGTGGGTTGCAGCTGTTCCTGGTGATTTAAATTTTGTATTATGTTAATATCTTTGATTGCAGTAAAGGCCTGTTAATTTGGTTACGGTAATGTTGTCATCTGTCCTGTCGGCTGTCCACGTCCAACCCCCCACCTCCACCCTGATCCACTCTCTAAAAGTTGTCAAAGTCATTGTTTTAAAAGAGAAATGTGTCATTCCTCTGCTTAAAACCTCGAATGCATTGCATTTACCAAAGCCCTGGTGTTGGCTTTGTGGCTTCTCATTGTCTAGAGAATACAAAATCCAAGCTCCTTCCAATGCCCTTTCTGTCCTGATCTCTTTGCCCTTTTCTCTCACCTCATCTCCTGCTGCCCCTCTCCCGGCCCGTTTCTTTCCTTTGGTTCCAGCAAAAAATACTGCCTGTCTGCTACTCCAGCCGCCAAGCTTTTCTCTGCCACAGGGCCTTTTCACCTTCCTGCTCTTCAGATGGCTGCTTCCCTTTCGTCCTGTACATCACAGCTAAGAAGTGACTTCTCCCGACCATCCCAGCAAAACCAGACCACCACCCCTACTGGTTATACTTTGTCACATGCTCATCACCGTCTTGTTTGTCTCCTCAGTTACAGTGTAAGCTCCATTTGGGTAAGAGCTAGGCCCTTCTTGTTTATTTTTTATATTATGGAAGAAGGCTCCCTGTTCCCATTACACACATAAAAAAAAATCAGGCTACTAGTAGTGTTTTTTAAGTATCTTAATTTTGATTTCCATGTAAGTCATATTATTTTAAATTTCAGGTCACCGATGTGGACTTTGCAGCCTTGAAGGCAGCAGTGAGGCTTGCCGACCCATATCTCTGTGAATCTCAAGTGAGCTCTTTTACCTTGGAGTGTATGAATGAGCTCCTCAATTTGAAGGAACATCGGTTGCCCCTGCAGGAGCTGTGGGTGGTGTTTGATGATTCTGGAGTATTTGACCAGACAGCTCTTGCAATTGAACATGTCAGGTAGGAAGAGAGGAGAGTTGATAAAAATAACCTCGTGGCCAGAAACTTTGGATGAAATGCAGTAATTCTGGTCTGTGTTATATACCCAGATTTAAAACTCATACTATAAAGTTGGTCATTGCAGTATTTTAAAATACTCAAAGATAGGGGAATCTTTTTTAAATTAAAAAGATTGAAAAAGCATTTTAAATTTTCATTTTGAGATAATTTCAGACTTACAGAAAAGTTGAAAAAAATACACAAAATTCCTGTATGGCTTTCATTCAGTGTCCCCAAATGTTTAACAAAGGATAGGGGATTCTTCATTTGGTTTGCATATGTTTAGAAACTCTTAAAAGTTGTGGATGCTAAGGTTTATGGTTGATGTACTTGAATATGAGGAGAGGAGAGAAAGTGAGGTAGGTGGTACACCATGTCTTGTGCACCGATAAAAGACACACCCCCCCCCCGCCCCAAGAATGTATCTGGACAAAGAACGTGTCTTCTTAGGTCATTTTCAGGATCCTTAGGGTATATGTTCATGCCTTTCAACCTTTTTTGGCATACCTGATTTCCACTTGAACATGTGCACTCCTTGTCCTTTGAGTGAGAAGGAAAGCTCCTACCTGGATTAAGTGGTGAGCGGTTTTTTTTTTTTTTAATTTTAAGTACAGTGTAGTTAACATACAGTATTATATTAGTTCCAGGTGTACAATATAGTGATTCAGCAGTTCCATACATCACCTGTGCTCATCACACAAGTGCATTCCTTAGTCCCCATCACCTATTTCACCCGTCTCCCCAACCACCTCCCCTCTGATAACCATCATCAGATAAATCTTTTGTCAGATAGTTCCTGATACAGATAGTTCTTTTGGATCTTCTGTGTTGTAAGTATATTCACTAAGGAAGGCTGACTTTTGTCTATTTAAAAATGGACTTCTATTCCTCTAGGAACTGGGAGACTGGATAATATAATGATCATATTAATAGTGTGGCATAATGTCTTATAGTTTTCAGTTTTTAAACCATTAGTTAACCTGGTTTTGCTGAGCTTAATTTGAATGCTCTACAAAGAAGCAGGATGTTTCTCGGGCCCTGCTTCCAAGATCTTATGGAAAATTTCTAATTGTATCCAAGAACTTTTAACCCTATATGTTCAGTATTAGGCCAAGCAATATAAATCTAAACAACTGGCTTTTGTCCAGAACCAGAATAATTCTCTTATGTTTCTCTCACTTGGAAAAAATCTGTCAGTTGAAACATTTGAAGGTAAAGGGATAATTGATGAGTTTAGGAAATTAAGAGTCAGGGAGCTAATCTCTAGGGGTATTGAAGTTGGTAGAAAGACTAGTATTTAGAATTAGTAATGGTATTATTTGAAGGTGAGCCTGGCTAAATTTATTCTTCATTTTGAAGGCTCAGATTCTGGTCAATGCCCAGAAAATTTCAAATTATTCAGGTTCTCATTTGTTTATTCAATGAATATTCAAGTGCTGGGTCCTGAATTGAAGGGGAGATTTGACTGGTACATGAAACTGACACAATCACCATCACCAGGGGGCTGTCAATCTAAAGGTGGGAGATGAATCTTAATCACACAACGGTGTATATGTGATTGGAAACTGCAGTGAGTGCAGTGAAGAGGTAGAGTGTTCTAAGAATAGGTCACTGACTGTTACATGGTTGTCTCCTGAGGAAATGGCATTTGAACTTGGGTCTGAAGTGTTGGCAAGGTGGAAAGGGACTGTGGCAGGGGTGGGGAGGGAACAGGTTCGGGAGCTGAGTAAGTTTAAGGTGCTGAAAGGCCAGTGTGGCTGGAACACAGACAGTAATGGGGGAGGCTTAGGAAACCAGCTTATAGGTTGTCAGGAGGGAGAATATGCAGGGCTTTGTCAGCCAGTTAGTCATTTTTGTCTTTAAGAGCACTGGGGAAGCACTGAAAGGTTTTTATTCAAAGGTGAATAGGATCAGCTTTTTGTTTTAAAAGGTTCATTCTGGCTGCTGTGTGGAAAACAAATGCAGGGAGATGGACTAGGAAGACCAGGTGAGGGGCAAGAGAGTGGACGGGAGTGGGGTATGGAGAGGACACATGGAGGCTTCCCGACAGGGTAGGATGGCTGGGACTTGATGGTGGAGTGGATCTGGGGGATGAGGAGATATGAGTGGATATGGCAGAAGTCAAGGTTTCTGTCTTGAGGGAATAAACACCGGAGGAGGTGTAGATGTGAATGGTGTATGAATGTCCAGTATGGTACTGGTGAGCTTACTACTTGAGCTGGGTCTTGAAATGTAGGTATAAGCTCACCAGGTGGAGAAGATGGACAGCCTGACCAGCATGTCACACGGAGGTTTGCAAGAGCTTGTGAAATGGGAGTTGGCATGTAGGAGGTCTGAGGCAAGAGAGGAGCTCTAGAGCCAGATTGTGAACCCATGGAACACTGCCACGCTCAGGATTTTGAACTTCATTCTGAGGGCAGGAGCCAGCAGTTTTTTTAATTGAGTAAAGGCATGCTCAGGTTCATTTTTTTTAAAGATGACTCTATAGGGTACACCTGGGTGGCTCTCTTTTAAGCGTCTGTCTTTGGCTCAAGTCATGATCCAGGATTCTGGGATCGAGCCCAGTGTCAGGCTCCCTGCTCAGTGGAGAGTCTGCTTCTCCCTCCCCCTGCTCTTGTGCTCTCTCTCTCTCTCTCTCCCTCAAATTAAAAAAAAAAAAAAAAAATCTTAAAAAAAAAAAGCACCAAACAACAACCGAAAAATGACTCTAGAGGATGAAGAAACTGGCAGTCCAATCTACAAGGATTAAGAGATGGCTTCATTTTCACTGCTCCTTTTCACAGCAGAACTTCTTGACAGAGTTCTGTGTAGTTTCAGTCTGCACTTCTTGGCATTCCAGTAATGCTTCTGCCCCACAGCCCCACTGAAATTGTGCTTGAGGTCACCAAAGTCCTCCACGTTCTCCTTCCCCATCACCTCTTCTCTGATCATATCTTGCTTTCCCTCTTGGTCACATTCTAGTTATTTGATCATTCCCATCTTTTTAACACACTCCCCTCCAGCTTCTTAGTCATCTTGGCCTGCTTTTCCTCTCTTGCTCAAAACTTTAAAATGTTGGAGTTACCCAGGGATCCGTCCTAGACTAGTTACCCTTCTCGCTCTTTAATCAGCCTTGGAAGCACATTAGAATCACCTGGAATTGTTATTTTATAGGAGTGTTTCTTTTTTAATCAATGTGCTTTTATTCACAATGCTCTGGTGTTCATAAACAATGCCACTGATAAATTCTCTTACCCATCGGATGGACCACTGTTACTGCCTCCCCTGGCTGCCTTTACTCATTATCGTTCTGCTGGTCAAATTTATATAAAAGACCAGGTTATTAGGATTTTATGTTAAGTGCATACAGCAATCTGCCCCACAGCATGTATAGTATTGTCCTCTTTTAATTAAAGAGAACACGTGTGTGCATGCACACACACACACACCTACATATACACATGTATACACATTCATGGAGACAAAGTCTGGAAAGCATGTTTATGCCAGACTGTTGAAAACAATTCTCTCTCATAGTGGGATTACAGGTAAATTCACTTTTTTCTAAGCATTATTTGAAAAAAAAAAAAAAAAAAGAAACCACCCACTATTTTTGGTGGTGGCTCTTCTGATCATTATTTATAGGAGTGTTCTAACACATGAAGAAAGAATGATAGGATCAGAATATTAATATTTTACAACTTATAATAAATAAAGGTTCTAGGCAATGATCATGATTGGCTACTACACCATTGGTTAAAAACTCACAGGGGGAACTTGGTAGTGGATGTATCAGGCTGACAAACCTGAATCCAATGGTTTCTTAACCTCATCATCAGAAGAGATGACCAGGTATCATATACTTCCTGATGGAAGTACATTGTGTCTCCTTTTAAGTACCCTTGCTAAAAAAAATCTTTCCTAAAGTTGATCAAGTCTTTAGATCTTACTGTCTGTTTACCAGAAGTAAAAGAAACAGAAGAACATGTTAAATGACCCCATGGGGATGCAATCAATAAAATTCAGAGTGTGGAAAACTTAAATAAATTACAAGGAGAAAAGGAGGGGGGGATAATCTGTAGAATAAAAGTGATTTAATTAAATGCAATGGTTGACCCTTGTTTGGATCCTTACTTGAACAAGCCAATGATAAAACAACAGCAATAATAGCCGAAGAGACAAATAGGGAAAATTCAACACTAACTGGATATTTGGATATTAAGGGAATTATGACATTTTCTTGATATAAAGATTTATTTTAAAGCTACATACTAAATTTTGTGAATGATGTTCTATGTTTGACATTTGCTTTAAAGTAATCCAGTGTTGGGACGGTGGGGGTGGGGAGCAGAGAAGTAAGTGGGTAGGGTAGAGATGAAAAAAGATTGCCTATGCACTGATAATTGTTGAAGCTGGGTGATGCATACATGGTATTCATTATACTACTTGCTTTTGTATATGTTTGAAATTTTCCATAATAAAAATTTGTTAAATCACTTGGAGAGGTTTAAAAAAATTGAATTCTGTATCTAACCCCCAACTCCCCCAAAGACTCTTGATTTATTGGTCTGGAATAGGTTTGGGAACCAATTTTTAAAAGCTTCCAAGGGGATTCTAACATGCAGCCAGGTTTGAGACCTGCTGCTTTATATTATGTCCCTAGATGATCTCATTCGTTGCTTTAATGCCATCAATATGCTGACAACTCCCAGATTTATGTTTTTAGCCCTGACCTTTTTCCCTTGGGCTCTGGGCTTGTATATTCATCTTCACTCTTGACATCATCCACTTGGAGGTCAGATAGGCATCTCCATTCAAACATGGAGAAAACAACTCTGTTTTTAACCTAAACCTGTTTCTCTACCAGTCTTTTCTGTCTTAACAAATGGCACTACCATCCACCCAATTATAGATCGTCAATAAATCTTTTTCTTCTTTTTTTGATTTTATTTATTTATTTAGAGCACGAGCTGGTGGGGGGAGGGGCAGATGGAGAAGGAGAAGGAGACTCCCTGCTCAGTCGACCTGGGACTTGATCCCAGGTTTCTGGGATCATGACCTGAGCTGAAGGCAGACACTCAAGCAACTGAGTCACCCAGGCACCCCAATAAATAGTTCTAATTAAAGATCATAATGGAACCAGTGTTGTAGAAAAATTTCTTTAGCCAATCCATAGAAGTTCTATGACTCCTGACTATGGAGTCTAACATTTATGCAACATTGTCTACTGGAGCTGATACAGTTTTGTTTTACTCTTTAGCTTGCACCCCTCCAGAACCTTAACACTGAGCCAGTGATTGAATTTGAATGATATGAATTTCCCTTTCAGGTTTTTCTATCAAAACATTTGGAGGAGCTGGGATGAAGAAGAGGAGGATGAGTATGATTATTTTGTCAGATGTGTTGAACCTCGACTGAGATTGTAAGTATTTATTAGTGACCTTGTGCATGTTGGAAAAATTGTTGTCCATGGTTTAATTTTACCCATCTGGTGTATATATACTTCAGGGGCCCACACACAGAAGAACAGGCCACCATACAAATAGTATAACCCATTGAAAAGTTATTAAATGAAACTTGTGCAAGGGCAGAGTAACCTACTCATAGTTTATAAACTGAGTAACAGCAGAGTTCAGGGACATTGAAGTTAAATAGCTAACTGTTTTATAAGTCTAAATAAAACTCAGTTGAGCTAATGTGTTTTAAGAAAAAAGCTCTGTATTAAATTCAAAGACAGTTGTTTGAAAAATAGTGAAATTAGTTGAATTATAGAAGACTTCTTTTGCTTTAATTTTTAAAAGAGTACTTTAAAAAATATTTGGCTTTATTCTAAGTTCCTACAGTAAAACACACTAGGTTAAACTAACAGAATTATTTCAGGGTGTTTTGTCAAGTTCTTGTCCTTGAATCTTATTTGACAAATGGATGAAAATACTAAACAGTTAATATTGGTGGTGCATAAAAATTTCCTAAATACTGAAACACATTCTTTTTCTAATTTGTCATATTTTAATAGGGAAAAATGCTTACGTTATAAAAAACCTAGCTTAACCATGCAACCCAAGTAGTTGTTCTGCACTGATTTTGTTAAATGTTCATTCAGATTTCCACTAGATGGTACTCTAAGACCAGGTAATTTTTCTTGTATTCATAAGTGGTAATTTAAAGACAGTGCTGCAATAAGAAATTAGAACTTGCACTCAAAAAAAATTTTTTTTCCTCTGTGAAAGATGATTGGTTACATGAGATAAGGCAGTTACCCTTTACATTTTTGTGGAACCCAATTAGATTTAGTAAGTTTCTCTTGGTTTATATAGTAAATAATAAGTAAAAAAATATGTGAAAAATCTGGTTAATGGTTCTACCTGATTTAGAATTATGTATGATTTCTATTTAGCCTTTCCAATTTTTCCATTGTGCATTTCCTGTTTTCCCATAGTGTATTCAATAAAATGCCAGGATTTCAATAAGCTTACATATTTTCTAGTTTTGGTACACTTGCTCTTAGAAAGCAATGATTGGTTTTGATTGAAGTGAAATGTAATGGTAGGTGAGTATTGTGTATCTAGCAAATTTGATCTTGGAAGGGACTGTATTCTGAGTTGACTGCTTTACATGTTAAAACAAGAAATGATTTACATACATACCTTGTACATCACTGGCAGGTGGGAAAGCCTAAGGGAGGAATTGTTTTCAGTTATGGAGAAGAAACTACGGTACTTGTTGGGGAAACTGGAATGTTATCAAATGTAGGCAGACTCTATAAAAGGTCCCTAGGCAAAGATAGGAGTAGTGTTATCAACAGGCAGGATTTAAAGGGAATCAAGCCATATTGTCTTGATTTTGTACTGTAAGGTAAATGTTTTTCCTTTTTAATTCAAAACACTGTGCTTCAAAGCTTACGGGTCTGAGACACAGATGTTGGTTCATTGCTTCCAGACCACAAAGTATCACTTTAATGAGAAGAAATAAGGTGATTGGCATGGATACTGGAAATGCTAAAAAACTTCTTTTAAAATTTGAGTCTTAATCTTCATAACTTAATAGACCTGATCAAGCAGTCAGTGGTTTGGTTCCCAATTGTTTGTTTGCAAAGTGGATTTCTAGAATATCTTTAAATGAGTATGGATTAACCAAAGCAGACAAAATCCATGCTTTTCAAGCTTCACCTAATTCATTTCCTTGAAAAGTGGAAAAAAATTATTTTTTATTTATTTTAAATACTGTTTGAATGTTAACTGTAATTTCATGTAAATTTGTTTAGGATGTGGTTTTGTTTTTCCCCCTATCTTATTTAGAGCATGACTAACTTGATAAAACATCATCTAAGGCAATGGTTTTCAACCTTGACTGCACATTAGAATCCCCAAGGAACTTTAAAAAAAACCTCTCTACTTCTAGAGACCAATTTAATTGGTCTGAATGGGGACCTGAGCATTTGTATTTTTAAAAGCTCCCCAGTGATTCTAATATGCAGCCAAGGTTGAAAAACTCTGGCCTCAGGCATAGCTAGTCAATACACTTTTAACTGAGAAATAAAGCAATTATTTTAAAACTATAGGTAATGACAATAAAATTGCAGTTTATTTTCAAATCCATTAATTTCACATCCATTAATGTGATTGTACTACATTCATAAATTATTTTATTGCATCTAGAAATACTTTTGGTTCTGTCTATATGTTTGAGAAGGTATATAAACTAATAATAAATTTTAAGTGCCAATAAGGTTGTCCAATACAAGGTTATTTTGTTTTAATCACTCTCTAGTTTAGTAATGGCAGCTTTATATTTTTTTTCTGAGAATCTCAAAGACTTACGTTTTTGAAACATACTGTAATAATCTTCCTAAGAGAATATTCAGCATAATTTTGTGCTGTAGTGCTTTAAATGTGAGGAAGGACTAAAGCCAATGCTTGAATCATTTTTAATTTTTGATCCTATAAATATGGTAATCTTCAACATTGTTGTGAAACTATTGGGATACGTCCCTCCCCCCCACCCCACATCCCCAGATTGCCCTCTGACATCTGCTTATTAAGAATCTAATATATGAGAACATAATTTTTTATTAAATAATGATTACAAATGGTAAAATGTGAATTTCAGTGTTTCTAAAGCACAAATGCTTGGATCTAAGGACAAAACCCAGCAACTCCCCATAACAAGAAAAGTTAGTGACCTTAATGAAGTGGTCCTTAAAACTTTCAATAGCTTCCACTTATAATAGAGTGCTATTCAGAAAGACTACATGTACCTGAGTTATGTACGATAAAATGCTTTTCTTTCTGGTCTTTGAGGACTAAATGGGCTGTTTTAATGATAGGAAAATGTGTCAGAAAGGCAGTGGATTTCAATTTGCTTTTAAACTTTCAGGCATTATGACATCCTTGAAGACCGAGTTCCTTCAGGACTTATTGTTGATTACCGCAATCTGTTGTCCCAATGTGAGGAGAGTTACAGGACATTTTTAAATCTGAGAAGCAGTTTGTCAAATTGTAACTCTGATTCTGAGCAGGAAAACATCTCCATGGTTGAAGGGTTAAAATTGTATTCAGAGATTGAACAGTTGAAACAAAAGCTAAAACTCATTGAGAATCCTTTGTTGAGGTATGTGTGTCTTTGTTATTCTTAGTTAGTTGGCATCTTTTCTAACCAGCTGTCTTACTAAGAACTGATGGGTCTGTTGGTTTCTCTAAGATACGTGTTTGGTTATCAGAAGAATTCGAACATCCAAGCAAAGGGCATTCGTCCAAATGGTCAGAAGGTCATGCATGTGGTCTCCTCCACCATGATGACTGGTCTGCTGCGGTCTCTGCTCAGGGACAGGCTTTGTCAGGAGCCTTGTAAGGAGGAAACAGAAATTCAGGTAAAAGGAGGTTTTTACCTCAGGTGGCTTTTTTTCTTCTAATTCACTCCGGTTTTCCTGAATCCTACAAAGCGTTTACAGGAGCTTACCAGAGTTGTTTATTTGTGAAATGGGTGGTAGTGAGAGCCCTGCCTTTCATCAGCATTAGTGACTTACCAAGCACGTGTTGATCAGGAGGAGATACTTAAGTATGCAGTTTGGGCTCCCTTTATAAAGTGAAGCAGGAGGGTACCTGGAGTGATATGTAGGTTGCCATTTTGGGGGGTGTATATTTGCAATCTGTTGTTGTTTTCTAGTTCCATAGTGACCCGTTGTCTGCTATAAATGCCTGCTATGAAGGGGACACTGTGATTGTTTGTCCTGGCCATTACATGGTACATGGCACATTCGCCATTGCTGATTCCATTGAGTTGGAAGGTGAGTCTGGGATATCCTGCAACCAAACTCTCTTGCATGATACGCTTAAGAAAACAGTAAGTCACTGATCTTGTTGAAGCTCCAAGAATATGATTTAATCCATTTGATTTCAAATGAGTTGCCTTAAAATATTAAAAGTATTTAAAGTGTATCGGGGGGACACCTGGGTGGCTCAGTCAGTTAAGCAGCTGCCTTCGGCCCAGGTCATGATCCCAGGGTCCTGGGATCGAGTCCCACATTGGGCTCCTTGCTCAGCAGGGAACCTGCTTCTCCCTTTCTCTCCCTCTGCTTGTGCTCTCTCTGTCAAATAAATAAAATCTTAAAAAAAAAAAAAAAATAAAGTGTATGGGGGATTGACTCCATGTTTGAGCAACTTGAGGTATGATTCTTTGTATGTGTTGGGGAAAACAAGCACATAGAGAAAAAAAGACCATTAGGAAGAAGTATATTTTCTAGATTGTAGGTGGTTTATGAAGAGGAAATCTCATTTCTAGAATAAAAATTTTTCCTAGCAATATTTTTTTAGAGTTTAGTATTTTTTATTTCTTGCTTACTCTTATTTCTTATATGTTATAAATATGTTGATGCATGTTTTTTTGTTTTTTGTTTTTAAATTTAACATATTTTTGCATGGGTATAGGTCCAACTTGAAAGTGGACCAAAAATCTTTTATTAATTTTTTATTTTTTATTTTAAATTATTTTTAATTTTCTTTTTAAGAGATTTTATTTATTTGAGAGAGAATGAGAGAGAGCACAATCAAGGGGTGGGGGTCAGAGGGGGGAAGCAGACTCTACCGAGCAGGGACTCGATCCCAGAACTCCGGGATCATGACCTGAGCTGAAGGCAGATGCCAAATAGACTTAGCCACCCAGGCATCCTTATTAATTATTTAAAAGCTTGCTGAGGGGCTTTTAAAGGTGGCTCAGTTAGTTGAGTGTCTGACTTTTGGTTTTGGCTCAGGTCATGATCTCAGGGTCTTGGGATCAAACCCAGCTATGGGCTTCATGCTCTGTGGGGAGTCTGCTTTTCTCCCTCTCCCTCTGCCCTTCTCCAACTCATGCTCTTACACTCTCTCTCTCTAGAGAAAAAAATAAATAAATAAAAGCTTGCTGAATGTCAAGTTCTACACTTCGTATCGTAACCAAAGTACTTTTGAGAACATTTATGTTGAAAGATTCTATTAAAAATAACTTTTTAGCAGTCATAATCTTATTGTACATTTAGAGTGATTCCTAAATTTAGGTTACTTTACAATTGTTCATCTTGTCCTGTGTATTTCCATAACATGTCAAATTTAGATGCACCTGTTCAACTATTTACCAAAAGAGCTTCAAGTTAGCAATAAAGCTTGTAATGCAAAAAATCGTTTATCATTTTGGGACTTGTGCAGCTGTTCACAAACTGCTTAAGCTATGTTCTTTATCTTTATCTTGTCAAAACTTCTTAATGGAAGCAAGGCTGGGAGTTTAATTTCCTGCTGTTCACTAGTACATCACCTCACCCCCTTTTTTGTTTTATGTATGTAATTTTTGTTCTTTCTCCTCTCCAATATTTGATATATAATAGATGTGTGTGTATAAATAACACATCTGCAGGATAAATCACTGCAATAAAAACACTTTACTTTTTGGCCTAGTGAAAATAGCATTGATATTATAGATTGTATGGTGGATAAGAGTTCTTCCTAGATTGGTAAGGATATTAATAATGAAATTGCCAAAGTATAATAAATAACCATATAGAATTCTGATAGTTAAGTGTAAAGATAACTAGATTTACTGACAGAAGGCATTTCTGAGAATTTGGGAAATCCTATGGTATCTCTAATGTGAATTTATGGAGTACTTGTTCATGAGTAAGATTAAAGGTTATCTGATATCTTTTCTGATCTATAGCTAACACTTATCACAGGAGGTATATAATTGAGTACCTACTGTGTGTAGGGTGTTAACAGTACTTGTAGTAGGGTTTTTCTTTCTTGTTTAGAACATATATTCACTTAAGTGATGGTTTTATGTTTTAAACTACTAAGAATATGTAGGTTGTTTATGCAGTAATCTGTTTTTTTCTCAATATGACATTTGATTTTTTAATTTTTTTGATGATAAAAAACAATGGTTATTAAAGAAAATGTTCCAACTACAGGCAGACACAAAAAGAATCAGGGAAAAAAAATACTCATAATCCAGTCATCCAGAGTCCACCACTGGCAGCATTTCCGAGTATGGAGTCCTCTTGCATTCTCCTTCAGTGCCCCTGAAAGCTTGTCTGTGTCCTTTGAGTACAACTTCACTGGTTTTGCCTTTAATGTAGTGACCGCTTTCATTTACTCAAGCAAAGACTCATCTTAGACAACGAGAGTTATTTCTTACAGCTTTGTCTGTGTGCTTTGTTTTGTGGTAAAAGTCAGGCAACTTCTCTAGTTTTCTGATATTCCAGTTTTTTGTACTCCTGTTCAGAGGTCTGGCCTGTATTATTAGTTTGGGATTTGTAGAGATCCAATGTTTTTTTATTGGTTCACAAGGTAGACCTATTTTTTCAATAATTAAAATGTTTTAAGTCAGTTTGTCACATTCTAAGTCAGTCTAAGAGACTACTAAAATTAGAAAATCTTGAGAAATACTTAGGTTTTTAAACCTAATTTATATTAGAATAATAGAATTTTAGAGTTGGGAAAAAACCTATAAGGGTTAAATGCTTTAAAGCTTTTTGAACCAGCTGTATTTAGGGTTATTTATTTTTATATAGCAGTTTTATAAGCAAATTTAGTGCTGAGTTAGTCTGAATTGGTTGATAGGGTAGTCTTCCTGATATGGGGGCAAATTGAGGAATTGTTATTATTAAGAGCTGTATACCCTGGTTTAAATTAAACAAGATATGTGGGGAGATAATTAGATTTTATTTAAATGCAACTTGGTTGACTGGTCTCATATCATTTGGAGCCATTGAAATAGAGAAATCTATTGTAGCAGTTTTATGTTTAGACATTTCCCCTCACCCATCTTAAATGCTCTTGTTCTCTTCCTTAGGATATGGTCTACCAGATGATATTGTGATAGAAAAGAGGGGCAAAGGAGATACTTTTGTGGATTGTACAGGTGTGGATATTAAAATCTCAGGAATAAAATTTATTCAGCATGATGCTGTAGAAGGAATCTTGAGTAAGTATCTGAATATTTCCTGTATTATTTTGTTTCAGGTTTTAAAAGAAAACTTTACTTTTCCTGGAAGATGCAATTTAATAAACCACTTTTGAGTATATGGAAGGCTGATTATTTATGTACATAACATGATGACTTAGGAAGCTTACTCTAAAAAATAGTTTAGTCTATTCTTGAAAATTTGTTAGTTTAATATTGGTTTCCTTGTGATCATTTTTTTTCTTTTAAACATTCCAATATTGTGGTCTGTGTTCTTTGTATTTGACTTAGCCCTAGACTCAATGCAGCTCTATTCACATTGTGCTGGTATTGGTTTTCTAGAATCTGTATTCCCCTTTCTTAAATTGGGTCTCCTTTTTTTCTCCCTTCCAAGATACTCATGAAAGTTACTTTCTCATACTTTTTTGGTAATGGAAAGTGCTTTTTAACCTGATTTTGCATTTCTGAGATCAATTCATTTGTTTTTAAGAATGCTGCTTTTAGATTTTAGTCATTATTTTGTATATTATGAATTTGTAATTCCAGTAACAAAGTTTAAATGGTAGCTAGAGAAATATTTAGACCACCTAATGTCAGCTCTAGACCATTTCTAATACTGGAAACACACATTACTTAAAGCATTTGACTGCATGTTTTCATCCTAGTCATTCACCGTGGTAAGACCACATTGGAAAACTGTGTGCTGCAGTGTGAAACTACAGGAGTCACAGTGCGAACATCAGCAGAATTTTTAATGAAGAACTCGGATTTATATGGTGCCAAGGTAAGAAAATCTCTTATCCTTTGGGGAAGTAGCTTAGGTTTAAGTTCTAAATACATAAACAAAATGTCGGACCAACATGTAAATGCAGACTCCTGTTCTCTTTCTTCAAAGCAGGTCAGACACTTTTATGTACTAAGTCAGGCAGATTTCAGTTGTATAAGGAAGAAAAATAAGAAATCTCAGTTTCTCTGTGGTAACTTTGAAAAATTTAGACCCTTCACATTTCTTAACTTTATAAATGATTTTGTAGCAATTGAAGCTCAGTTGCTTTTGTTTTTTAATTAGACTTTTTGTTTTGAGAGAATTGCTGAGATAATATGTTGTTGTAAGAAGTAATACAGAGATCCTATATGTGTATTCTGTACTAGTTTCCCCCAGTTGTAACATCTTGCAAAGCTGTAGTACAATAGCACAACAGGATAGCATCCACTCAGTCGAGTGAGTATTTCCGTCATTCCAAGGATCCTGCATATTGCCTTTTGATAGCGACATCCACTTGCTTCTCCTTCAGACTTTTTAAATCACTCTCTTCTCCATTTCTGTTATTTCACTATTTCAAGAATGTTATGTAAATGTAAATCATCATAACCTTCTGGGATTGGGTTTTTTCACTCAGCACAGTTTTCTGGAGCTTCATCCAAGTTGTAGGTACCAAGTGTTTGTTCTTTTTTATTGCTGAATAGTATTCCAGCATATGGTTGTTGCACAGTTTATTTAACTGTTCACCTGTTGAAGGATATCTGGATTGTTTCCAGGTTTTGGCTATTGTAAATCAAGCTGCAGCAAACATTTGTGCACAGGTTACTATGTGAACAGTTTTCATTTCTCTGGAGTAAATGCCGGGGAGTGTGGTTGTAGGTCACATGGTAGCTGCATCTACTATATACCCTTTTTAAAGACATGGTCAAACTTTTCCAGGGTAGTTCTATCATTTTACATTCTCATCAATGATGTTTGAATGATACAGTTTCTCCATATCTTCACCAGCATTTGGTATTTTTACTGTTTAATTTTAGCCATTCTGATAGGTGTATGGTTTTAATTTGCATTTACCTAGTGGTTAGTGATGTGGAACATTTTTTCATATGCTTACTTGCCATCCTTCTCTTCAGTGAAATGTCTATTTGTGACTTCTGCCCATTTTCTAATTAGATTATTCTTTTTTACTGTAGAGTTTTGAGAGTTCTTTTTATATTCTAGATACTAGTCCTCTGGTGGGTATTTGTTTTGCAGATTTTTTTTTTTTTTTTGAGAGAGAGAGAGAACGTGCACACACATCTGCGAGCAGGCGGGGAGGGAAGGGCAGAGAGAGAGGGAGAGAGAGAATCCCAAGTCCAGCCATGGCACCGTGTCCAGCTCAGAGCCCTACCTGGGACTTGATCCCATGACCCTGAAATCATGACCCAAGTCAAAATCAAGAGTTGGATGCTCAACCGACTGAGCCACCTAGGTGCCCGTGCAGATTTTTATGCTAGTCTATAGCTTATCTTTTCATTTTCTTCACACAGGCTTTTGTAGAGCAAAGCTTTAAATTTTGATGAAGTATAATTTATCAATTTTTCCTTGTATGGGCAGTGCTTTTGGTGTTAAGTGTAAGAACTCTTTGCCCAGCCTTAGATCGCAAAGATTTTCTGTTTTTTTTTTTTTCCTAAAAATTTTATAGTTTACATTTTACACTTAAGATCATGATCTATTTTTGAGTAAATTTTGGTGTTCATGTGAGTTTTAGGTTAAGGTTTATTTATTTGCCCATAGATCAATTGTAACCACATCATCTCTTGAAAAGCCTGTCCTTCTTCCAAGAGATTGGTTTTGCACCTTTGTCAAAAATCATCTGGGAAATTTGTGTGGGCCCATTTCTGGGTTCTCTGTTCCGTTCCACTGATCTGTGTAGCTATCCCTCCACCATAACCTGCTACTGTAAAGTCTTAAAATCTGATAGAGTGATTCCTCCCACTTTATTGGTCTTTTCTAAAATTGCTTCAGCTATTCTAGTTCCTTTGCCTTTCAATAAAAGTTTTAGAAAAATATTATCTCTATCTACAAAAAATCTAGCTGAGATTGTGATATGAATTCTAGTAAACCTATATATCAATTTGGGGAGGATGGACATCTTTTTTATGTTGAATCTTCCAATGTTGTGAACACTGTGTCTCTCCCATTTATTTACATCTTTGATTTCTTTCATCAGCATTTCTATAATTTTCAGTATACAAGTCTTGTATGTATTTTGTTAGATTTGTATGTAAATATTTCATTTTTTTAAGTGATTGTAAGTCATCTCGTGTTTTTAATTTCAATTCCATGTGTTCATTTCTACTATATAGAAACAGAATTGACTTTTGTCTTATATCATGTGACCTTCCTGACTTTGTTCTAGGAGTGTTGTTGTAGATTCCTTGGGGTTTTCTATGTAGACAATCATGTCATCTGCAAATAGGGACAGTTTTATTTCTTCCTTTCTGATCTGTATGGTTTTGTTTCCTTTTTTTGCTTTACGGCACTGACTAGAACTTCTAGCACTATGTTGAATAAGAGTGGTCAGAGTGGACATCTTTACCTTGTTCTCGATATTAGGGAGAATGTATAAGTATTATACCATTAGGTACGGGGTAAGTAGGCTTTTTGTAGATATTCTTTTTTTTTTTTTTTAAGATTTTATTTATTCATTTGAGAGAGAGAGAGAGAGACAGAGCACAATCCGTGGGAAAGGCAGAGGGAGAGGGAGAAGCAGGCTCCCCGCTGAGCCGAGAGCCCGACATGGGGCTCAATCACAGGACCCTGAGATCATGACCTGAGCCAAAGGCAGACACTTAACCGACTGAGCCACCGAGGTGCCCTGTAGATATTTTTTATCAAGTTGAAGAAGTTCTCTATTTCTGTATTGTGAGAATTTTTATAATGAATGTGTGTTGACGTTTGTCAGATGTTTTTTCTTCATCATTTCATATGATTACATGATTTTTCTTTTTGGACAAAAGAAATGGTGGATTACATTGTTTTTTCAAATTTTGAACCAGTTTTGCATCCCTAGAATAAACACAATTTAGTCATAGTGTATATTTTTTTATATATTGCTGTATTATATTTGCTAGTATTTTGTGAGGAGTTTTTACATCTGTATTCATGAGGGATATTGAAGTTTTCTTTATTTGCACTGTCTTTGTCAAGTTTTGGTATCAGGATATTAGCTTCATAAAACAAATTTAGAAGTGTTCCCTTCACTAGCTTGCATTAATTCTTTAAATGTTTAGTAGGTTTTTCCAGTGAAACCATCTGGACTTGGAGATTTCTTTTTTGGCAGTTTTAAAATTATGAATTCAATTTCCTTAGTAGTTATAGGGCTGTTCAAATGACCTATTTTGTATGAGGTGAGTTAACAGATATGCTCATAGGCTACAGAGCCCCTGTGAGTGGGCACCAGGGTGGTGGTGAAGGGCTTTCCTGTTTGTTGGCAGTGGTAGCATGGCTTCTGGTGTTACAGGTGTTATATGCACCACCTCCCGCCCAGCCTCTTAGGCCTCACGCCAGCCTGGGGAGGCAGGTGACATCTCTTCTGCTAAGTTGTCAAGTTTACATGTTTTGAGTTGTTTGTAGTATTCCTTTAATTTTTGGATGTCTGCAGGGTCAGTGCTGCTGTCTCATTTTATTCTTGATATTGGTAAGTTTGTTATAGTCCCACAGGTCCCTGAGGCTCTATTCACTTTTCTTTTTCAGTGCATTCTCTCTCTGTTGTTCAGATTGGGTAATTTCTGTTCTGTCTTCCCAGTTCGCTGAATCTTGCTCTGTCTTTTCCTTTCTGCTGGTGAGCCCATCCACGGAGCTCTTTATTTGTTATTTTTGAGTTCTGAAATTTCCATTTGGTCCTTTATATTTTCTGTTTCTTCGCTGAGACTTTCTATTTCTGTATGTGCCTTTCATTTTTCATTTGTTTTAAGTATGTTCATAATTGCTCATTAAAGCATTTTTTTTTTTTTAAAGATTTTATTTATTTATTTGAGAGAGAGAATGAGAGACAGAGAGCATGAGAGGGAGGAGGGTCAGAGGGAGAAGCAGACTCCCCGCCGAGCAGGGAGCCCGATGCGGGACTCGATCCCGGGACTCCAGGATCATGACCTGAGCCGAAGGCAGTCGCTTAACCAACTGAGCCACCCAGGCGCCCTCATTAAAGCATTTTTAACATGGCTGCTTTAAAATGATTGTCAGCTAATTCTAACATCTCTGGACATCTTGGTTTTGGCATCTATTGACCATCTTACTCAGTTTGACATCTTCCTTGCTCTTTGTATGGCAAGTGATTTTCAACTAAAACCTGGGTATTTTGTACTGTATTATGAGAGCCTGGATCTTCTGTTTTAGTGACACCACTGCAGGAAGGGATGGGGTGGAGGCCACTGCCTTGTTACTGCCAGGTGGAGGGTCATAGAAGTCCAGGTTCCCCATTTAGCCTCCATTGATACCTGGTTTGAATGGGGGAGGTGTTACTGCTGAGAGGGGTTGGAAATTCTGGTTTCTTACATGGTGTCCACTGACACTGTGGCCCACAGCAGTGGCCTTGTTACCACTGGGCAATGGTGAAAGTCCAGACTTTCTACCAGGCCTGCTCTGATACCACTCTAGTGGGGAGGGGCAGTGGCCCTTTGTTACTGTCGGGTGGGAGTGTGTAGTCTCCACTGATGCTGCTAGGGCCTTGTTATTGGCTGGTGGGTATGCACATCCTGGCTTCTTGATTGGCCTTCTCTGACACCACACCATGGGGAGAGTTGGGTGCCTGGTAACAGCCTTGAGAAGGTGGAATTCTATTCTCTCTTGGCATTTGCCAGCATGCATGGGGATGGGCCACTGTTTTTATCTTTGGTGTTTGGCTGGCATGGAGCTATAATTGTCTGAAAGTTTTCTCTCTGGGCTGCCTGGTCCTTTGGCTAGAGAGAGCAGGCTTTTCAGGAGG